>NC_056627.2:46858536-47170036 GCF_002870075.4 Lactuca sativa | reverse complement strand
GAGCCGTGTGTACGATCAGCCAGCGCCCGAACGGTGATTTCCCAAAATACCCTTATGTTATATGTTATGAGACGATGTGATATGTTTTGCATGCTAAAGCAGGCTAGGTATTCTATTAGGACTAGAGTGGCCTGATTTGTGATGCCTTAGCCTAGGGGTTGCTGCTAGGAGATGCTTGAGAGGAGGTAGATAGCAACGAGAGGCTTATGAGAGATCTACTGGAGAGTAGACATGCTTAGTGAGAGTAGAGTACTTGAAATCTGGGATCCTTGGAGGAGGACTTGGGGTGTATACTAATGCAGTGTGGATAGTAGTATTGGGCCCGTACTACTAAAGGCACTGGAGTGATGCACAGTCCAAGTAAGAATCCATGGAGCATCAGAGATCAAGTAGGGTAGAGTTATCGAGTGTGAGTATACTCAAACGAGTCCCTGATATTTCTTATGTTGTGTTTCAAAGACATCATGGTTAGGACACGCCTTACACCAGAGAGCAGCGGTGCTAGTGATGAGGAGATTTGTAGGATCATTCACGAGGAGGTGGTTGCGGTCATCAGGGCAGAGATACCAGAGATGTTTGGGTCTATCAAGACCATGATGATAGAGACTTCTGATGAGAGATTAGCTTCTCTTTCTGATGCTGCTGTTGCTGCAGCCACTACAGCTATAGCTGCAGCTAGACCGCAGGGTGGTGATGCGTTGTTGTTCCGGGAGTTCAGCAACACAAAACTACCAGAGTTTGATGGGACGCAGTATCCGATTGTGGCGATGAGGTGGATTTCGGACATTGAGGGGCGTTTCTTCACATGCTCATGTCCAGAGCATTTGAGGGTTCGGTTCGCGCTGAACCAGCTTCGCTTGGGAGCGAAGGACTGGTGGACGTTTGTGACGGCGCACTATTCGCCTACTGAGCTTTCTACAGTGACCTGGGAGAGGTTCACCGCTATGTTCCGAGAGGAGTATGTTCCCCAGGGGGAGAGGGAGCGTTTGGCCCAGGAGTTTTTGACCCTCAAGCAGGGTACTAAGTCTGTTACAGTGATTACCAGGATGTTCCATGAGAGGGCGATGTTCTGCCCAGAGCACGTGACTTCCGAGCAGGCACGTATTAGCCGATATCTGAGCGTTTTAGGGAGCGATATACGAGAGTTCACAGCGAACTCGTCATACCGAATATTTTCCGAGCTTCAGGAAAATGCTTGGAAGAGGGAGAAAGAGTTGGAGACTAAGGCTAGGGAGGAGGCGGAGTCTCAGGGGAGGGACAGGCGATCGGCACAGTCTCAGCCGGCAGCCAAGCGGGCCAAGCCCGCCGATTCGAGGAGATGGAATCAGAAGGGTCGCACTTATGGCAAGTGCGGAAAGAGTCATGATGGGGTGTGCAGAGCAGGGTCTTGCTACAAATGTGGCAAAGAGGGGCATATGGCCAAGGATTGCCCCAAGGGGTTTGCAGTCTGTTTCCACTACAACCAGACCAGACACCGAAAGGCAGAGTGTCCGCAGTTACGAGGGTCAGCGCAGGGAGCATCTCTGGGATCTACCCTTATTGCTATCAGAGCTATAGAGAGTCGGCCGGTGAAGGCCGAGGCACTGAAGGCACGGGGGAGAGCCTTCCAGTTAACCGCGGAGGAGGTCCGTGTTGTGCCCGATGTTATGGCTGGTATGTATTCTTTCTCATGTTTATTTTGAGTTTGTGGTGATATGCTTATATTATGATATGCGTAGGTACATTTCTTGTATGTTCTGTCCCTGCTTTGGTGTTATTTGACTCGGGTGCGATTCGGACTTTTGTAGATTTAGCCTTTAGTCAGCACATCAGTATTAGTCGAGAGACATTAAGTTGACCTCTGAGAGTTTCCATAGCTGACGAGAGAGCAGTGTATGCCACTGAGGTGATTCGAGGATGCGTACTCGAGATCTTCGGCGTTTAGTTTCCTATTGATTTGGTCCCGATTGCGATGGGGGACGTCTGTGTTATTGTGGGCATGGATTGGTTGAGCAGATTCGGAGCGGTTATTGACTGCGAACGACAGCTAGTGACCATACGAGACCCTAGTGGGGGAGTTCATATGGTGTACGGCGAGGGTACCCGTACTAGTTCAGCGTTTTGTTCAGCTACTAGAGCGAGGCAGAGTCTATACGGGATTGACAACCCCGCATCTAAACTACTAGCTATAGTTAGACCGGCAGGTCTGGGGTGACAAATGTCATAACACTACAACACCGGAAGAATGTTGTTACAGGCCATCAATGTCAATAGTATGGTTATAAAACTCACATAAAAGTATAAAAACAAGTTTGATTTACGAGAATCATTATGCATTCGGTTTTCTACATCATTTTGGCACAAAGTTATCATTATTATACTAGTATGGAACATACTAATTCTGAAAACTATTCAAACCATTTATAGAAAATATTGGATTTTCTGAAAACCTCGTTCATCGATTTACTACTAAAAAGGATACACTTTTCAATGCAAAAAAATTCATGAACTCACCAACTTAATTGTTGACACTTTTTCAAAACCACTTGTATTTCTCAGGGAATCAGTAATACAGGTAACTACCAGCTTTTGGGAGAAGGAACACTAAGGATGTTTTTATTATTGAACATTTATCATCATATTGTAATATTCTTTTGATAACATGTATAACGCAACAATATACGTTTTCATTATATATATGATGGTTGTGTTACTTTCTTTACAATATTCAATTGTTGTGATACTACGTGAAGTCATCCACCCCCGAATGTTTCCGCCAGTCTGGTTTGGGGGTGTGACAGATTGGTATCAAAGCATTGTTTATAGTGAACTAAGTATATCAAACCACATAAGATATACAAACTATAAATGCAAAGGGGACCAAAAAAAAAACTCTGACAAAATATTTTCATAAAAACAATATACATGCATTTTACTCGTATGCATCAGTCTCGTATCATGACAAGTTTTCTAAATAAAGTATTAAGGCAAGTTGCGACACTATGATTGGGCCTCGAGGTATGTAATCAAATCAAGAATAAATATAGCCTGATCAACTATATTTATCCTAGATTTGACCAACGTACGTCGAGGAGTGATCATAGTGGACAACAAGCCAAAAACTTACCGAATACAAATTATTTTAGAATTCGCTAAATTGAAATACAATAAGTCTATTGTTAAAAATAATTGAACAATAAAATATTTGCGCCCTGTAAAAATATAGATAGGCATAGGAAGTCGTTAAATAGAAATTTCTTTTCTTATAAAATGCTCATACCTCTATCCTAGTACAGACAAATGGCCGGATTCCATTTACCAGGAGATCCCTACTACCCAAACCAAGGCAACGGCGGGTGGATAGAAGAAGACCCGGAAGAAGACCCAGAGGAAATCGAAGAAGAGGTCGAAGAAGAATTCGAAATCGAAGTCGGAGAAGATTTCAAAGTCGACGAGGAGATCGTGGAAGTTTTTAGTGGAACAGACTCCGAACCGGAAGTAATCGACCCTCCCATCCCTCATCCTCCTGAAATCAGACCATATCAACCAGGACCCATTCCTCTGTGGGGAAGTCACCTCTACTACTGGAGCCGTCAACAAGGTGTACGCCCTCCATTCGGCATGTGTTGGGATTTTTACAACATCAGTGGGGGAGGCTCAGCTGATCGAGCACTTCCTGTCGTCGTGCACGCTATAGCTAACCAGAACTACCAGGCGGACCAACAAGCAGCCAGAGTTCGCGAGATCAATGCTGCTACCCAAGGTAACTCCGCTGGCATCCGCCGTTTGGAAGGACTACATGAGAATACCCAAATCTACACGGGGACACTTCAGAACCAAATGGTAACAGCTCTAGCTGAAATAAGAGAGATGAAGGAACAACAAGCAGATCTCGAGAGGCGACTGATGGGAGTCAAACGGTCGGATGCCGAATCCAGCTCCAAACGCCGCAAGTAGAGCTTGTTCAAGCCCCAACAATTTTGTTATAAAATAGGATTTCGGATAAAAGTTTTTCTTTTTGCTTATTTCCTTTGTAACTATAATCAGAGACCTCTAGGTAGGTCAAATTTTCCCAAGCAAGATATGTAACACACCACGGGTGTGACCAATATATATATTAATATGAAGTACTTCTTTATTTTACCTCTCGTAAACTTATGAGTTTAACAAAAAAAAATTCTATGCTTACCCTGAAACCATAAACTAAAGTCAAAACAAGTTACAAAATACAACTAACACACTATTGTCCAAGCATTAGAAACTTATAGTATTCATTCTTATTTTTCTCTACCAGAACATGCCTCCTCGTAGATCAACACGCAGAAACTCAACTTCAACACCACCTCCACCACCTCCTCCAATTATGGACGCCATTATGTTCCAGAATGCTATAACCGCTGCTGTAACCGCAGCAATGGCTCAAATGAGCAACAACGGATCGGGAGGAGGAACAAACAGCTTTACAAATGGCCAAGGTCAAGGCCGTTCAGGAGTATGCACTTACAAGGACTTCACAAACGGAAAACCTATTTCCTTTCACGGAACTGGGAGAGTATTGGCTCTATCTCAATGGATAGAGAAAACAGAAGTTGTATTCGAAATTTGCGGATGCCCTGAAGAAAGCAAAGTGAAGTTTGCTGCTTGTACATTCTCTGAACGCGCCCTGACATGGTGGAACGGCCACGTCAAGACACTAACCCTAGTGGTGGCGAACTCCATGGGTTGGGAAAACTTGAAGTGAATGCTCCTTCGGGAATACTGCCCAAGAGGCGAGATTTAGAAGCTTGAACAGGAACTGTGGAGCCTTTCGATGGTAGGCTCAGACATAGCAGGTTACACCAACAGGTTCAGTGATTTGATAACACTTTGCCCAGGAATACTGACCCTGGAAAGCCAAAGGGTCGAGAGGTACATCTGGGGACTATCACCCCAACTTAGAGGAAGTGTGTTAGCTTCAAAACCCATGACCTTCGACAGCGCCAAAGAACTGGCGCAATCTCTCGTTGATCATCGTGTCTGTCAAGGAGTCATGGCTATCATGGCTGAACCAACCAAAGGGAACAACAACAACGAGATCAATGCCAACAACAACAACAAGAAGAAATTTTGGAACAAGAGGAAGGGGCAAACTTCGCAAGAACCTTCAAAGAAACAAATGGTGGCGGTCCATGCCGCTACTACCCCCGCTGCAAACCCTGCTACCTCTGCGCCAACAAAACAATATGCTGGGAATTTGCCCAAGTGCAGCAAGTGCAACTACCATCACCACGGTATTTGCCGCGAGATGCACTGCAAGAACTGTGACAGGAAAGGGCACACAGCCCGATTCTGTAGAGCACCAGCACGACCAATAACTTAAGTTTCTGGTACTGGAGTAAGCCAGACATGTTATGGGTGCGGAGAGACTGGACACTTCAGGAGGAATTGTCCCAAGGAAAGGAATGCTGGCGGTGTGGGGAGAGTGCTGGCAATAGGACAGAATGAAGCAATAGCAGACCCCACGGTGGTTACAGGTACTTTTCTACTCGACAACACTTATGCATGCATACTTTTTGACTGCAGATCGGAGAGAAGTTTTGTGAGTCATAAATTCAAACACCTACTTAGTCGAAAACCTCAACCACTCAATAAAATATTCACTATAGAAATGGCAAACGGTAAAACGGAAAACACAAGTGACTTGTACGTAGGATGCACACTAAACTTAAACGAACACTTGTTTCGAGTCGATCTTATGCCCATTTCCATAAGAAGTTTCGATGTAATCATCGGTATGGACTGGTTGAGCCTTCACCATGCCGATATACTTTGTCACGAAAGGGCCGTTCGCCTAAATCTGCCAAACGGCGAAACGCTTGTCATTTATGGCGACAAACCTAGTTCAAATTTACAAATCATTTCCTGTATTAAAGCACAAAAATATCTTCATAAGGAATATCATGCCTTTCTAGCCCACGTAGTAGACAAGAAACGAGAATCGAAAAGCATTAAAGACATTTCGGAAGTCTGTAGCTTCCCAGATATTTTCCCAGAAGATCTTCCAGGAATCCCACCGGAACGTCAAGTCGAATTCAGAATCGACTTAATCCCCGGAGCTACTCTAGTAGCAAAGTCACCTTACCGTTTAGCTCCAGCCGAGATGCAGGAACTGTCCAGTCAACTGAACGAGCTGTTGAGCAAGGGATTCATCAGACCGAGCTTCTCACCATGGGGAGCACCAGTCCTATTCGTGAAAAAGAAGGACGGGTCTTTTCGCATGTGCATCGATTATCGGGAGCTGAACAAACTAACGATCAAGAACCGATATCCCTTACCGTGCATAGATGATCTATTCGACCAACTACAGGGAGCAAGCTACTTCTCAAAGATCGATCTAAGATCTGGTTATCACCAACTGCGAGTACTGGAAGGAGACATCCCCAAAATGGCTTTCCGAACACGTTATGGTCACTACGAATTTGTGGTAATGCCCTTCGGATTGACGAATGCTCCAGCAGTGTTCATGGACTTGATGAACCGAGTATGTCGTCCCTTCCTGGATAAATTTGTGATCGTGTTCATAGATGATATACTCATCTATTCAAGGAGCCAGGAAGAACACAGCCAACATCTCCGCCAAGTACTGGAAACATTAAGGGCAGAGAAACTTTACGCAAAATTTTCCAAATGCGAATTTTGGATTCGGGAAGTGGATTTCCTAGGACATGTTGTAAGCAAAGAAGGAATACACATGGACCCTTCCAAGATAAAGGCAATAGATAATTGGACTACTCCAAGGACCCCTACAGAAATCCGACAATTTTTGGGACTCGCCGGGTATTACCGAAGATTCATACCGAACTTTTCAAAGATTGCCAAGCCACTTACCACCCTAACCCAGAAAAATGTGACCTTCGGTTGGGGAGAAAAACAAGATAGCGCATTTCAGGCACTAAAGCGAGCCTTATGTAGTGCGCCCATCCTAACCCTGCCAGAGGGAACGGAGGACTTCGTGGTCTATTGTGATGCATCATACCAAGGACTTGGGTGTGTCTTAATGCAAAGAGGGAAGGTCATCGCCTACGCCTCAAGGCAACTAAAGACGCACGAAGTGAACTACACAACGCACGATCTTGAACTAGGGGCAGTCGTCTTCGCTCTTAAGATATGGAGACACTACCTCTACAGCACAAAATGTACAATCTTCACCGATCATAAAAGCCTCCAACATATCCTCAACCAGAAGGAACTCAACATGAGACAGAGACGATGGGTAGAACTACTCAGTGATTACGAATGCGAAATTCGATATCACCCCGGAAAGGCTAATGTAGTGGTTGATGCACTCAGTCGGAAGGAATACTCAGGCCGTCGGGTGAAGTCCTTAACTATGACGATCCATTCACACCTGTCCACGCAAATCAAGGAAGCCCAAATAGAAGCCTTGAAATCCGAAAATGTGACAGGAGAAGCCCTAAGAGGAATGGATAAGAACCTTGAAACCAAGAGCGACGGAGTTCGTTATTTCATGGATCGAATATGGACACCGAAGTTTGGTGGGTTCAGAGAAATCGTCATCGACGAAGCCCATAAAACACGATACCCCATACATCCCGGCTCCGACAAGATGTATCTCGACCTCAAGAAGTTGTACTGGTGGCCGAACATGAAAGCCGATATTGCTACCTACGTGAGCAAATGCCTGACATGTGCCAAAGTCAAGGTGGAATACCAGAAGCCTTCGGGTTTATTACAACAACCAGAAATACCCGAATGGAAGTGGGAGCGGATAACCATGGATTTCATAACCAAGTTACCCAAAACGACAAGCGGACTCGACACCATTTGGGTAATTGTCGACAGGTTAACTAAATCAGCGCATTTCCTACCGATCAAAGAGACGGATAAATTGGAGAAGTTAACAAGGACATACCTCAGAGAAATTGTACGACTGCATGGTGTGCCCGTATCCATTATCTCGGACCGAGATAGTAGATTCACCTCAAGGTTCTGGCAGTCGCTACAAAAAGCTTTGGGGACAAGACTAGACATGAGTACCGCTTATCACCCACAAACCGACGGCCAGAGCGATAGAACCATACAAACCCTAGAAGACATGCTGAGAGCTTGCGTAATCGATTTTGGCAAAGCATGGGACACACATCTACCCTTGGTCAAGTTCTCGTACAACAATAGCTACCACACCAGTATCAAAGCTGCCCCGTTCGAAGCCCTCTATGGCCGCAAGTGTAGGTCACCTTTATGCTGGGCCGAGGTGGGGGACACACAACTAGCAAAAGGACAAGCAACTGACAACACGCTCACTGGACCAGAAATCATAAGGGAAACTACGGAGAAGATTGTTCAAATCCGAGAACATCTAAAAGCATCAAGGGATAGACAAAAGAGTTATGCAGATAAGAGACGAAAACCCTTGGAATTCCAGGTTGGAGACCGTGTCCTACTAAAAGTCTCGCCTTGGAAAGGATTAATACGCTTCGGAAAATGTGGGAAACTGAACCCTAGATACATCGGACCATTCGAGATCCTTACCAGGATCGGCCCAGTGGCTTACAAACTTAGACTACCTCAGGAACTCCACAACGTACACCCTACCTTTCACGTATCAAACCTAAAGAAGTGCTTATCCGATGAGACCTTTGTCGTCCCTCTAGACGAAATTGCAATAAATGAAAACCTCCAATTTGTAGAGGAACCAGTAGAGATCATGGATCGGGAAATCAAAAGGACTAAACAAAGCCGCATACCTATCGTAAAGGTCCGCTGGAACGCCAAGCGAGGACCTGAATACACCTGGGAACGAGAGGATCATATGAAACAAAAGTACCCGCATCTTTTTCCTAAACTGTAAACTCTATCTTAGATTAAATTTCGGGACGAAATTCCCTTAACAGGGGGATGATGTGACAACCCTATACTTTCCAAAAGCATTGTAACGCTCGAAAGTCAAATACAACGAAATTAACCTCAAAAATAAAGGCATTTATTTATCTAAGTTGTGTTGCATCAAATATTAGATATCAAGCCAAGATTTCCAAAAACATAGAGAACACTCAAAACCGGGTTATATTGGAGAAATTATAACCACTCGTATATTTACGACACGCCGTTAAAACATTAATTGACGTAAAAAGTAAAATCTCAATGAAATACATTTTAGCCTTAAGTATCTAAACAAAAGTCGTAGATCTCGTTGAAAGGTGAGCGTGCATAAAAAGAACGCCCAAATTGGACTTCGTATGAAGAAGTTACGAATTTCCTAAGTTTCGTAACAGTAGTAGAGGGCTAAAAACTCAAATTGAAGATTGAGTGTTATTTAGCTATCGCCACCTAAACGGAAGTTGAAGATCTCCACAGTAGTAATAAAACGATAAAAAGACAAACGAAAACCGACGCCGAATAAAGAACCTATAAATTTTTAACGAACTTTAGGAGGCCCGGACTATTTAAAATTATATCATTAAAAATAAAGTCAAAACTAGCCGACGGAGTCTAAATAAAAGTTGTAGAGCATAATCTCACCTACACGTGGATATAAAGAACACGAAAAATGGAGCTCGTACGCGAAAGTTACAGAATTTAGAAGAGGACAGGCCAGATTACGCCCCGCGTTCTCTGGGAGTACGCCCCGCGTACTAGACCCAGAGTCGAGTCCCATCGGCCCGCCCAATCTACGCTTAGCTAGCCAGGAGTCGTAAGCCATGACGCATTCTTACGCCCAGCGTAACGAGGTACGCGCTGCGTACGTGAGTACGCCCCGCGTACTCACTCTCCCAGCACTATAAATAGATGGCATCAGCTGCGAGTTTAGGCACACTTTCTCAAATCTCCAGTTACTCTCACACACTTCCAAGCACAAGAAGCTGTCCCGACGACCTCGGTTTCCGCACTCGAGCCCCCGACGAAAAATTTACGCTGCAGAGATCCCCGAAGAGCTCGACAACGCAACCATCCGCGGTCAAAGTTCTGCTCAACCCTAGCCTCTCTCTCCAAACTTAACGAGTGAGTTCATACCCCTACTTTTCAATTCTTTTCACGTTTTAGGGGGGGAATACAAGTACATTACAAATCAAAGTATCGTTTTATAAACATAGTTATAATATCTTTCTTATAGAGCTTTGATACAAATATATTTATGTTTAAAGTGCTATTATATCATCAAGTTGTGCTTACAAAAATGAAACATACTTTTGAGAAACTATAATGAATATAGTTATCAAGTTATTTGTACATTATACATATACACCTTGACAAACGAAATACTTTCAAAAGAAGTAAAATCTTTATTACCGTAAATCTGTTTATACCAAGTAATGTGAGACATTCAAACTTCACGTATGTTCGAGTATGCATTTTAAGTCCTGTATTATATACCATAATCTCTTGGAGGGAGAGCATGATACTTGTGTATAGATCTATACGGGATTGACAACCCCGCACCTAAACTACTAGTTATAGTTAGACCGGCAGGTCTGGGGTGACAAATGTCATAACACTACAACACCGGAAGAATGTTGTTACAGGCCATCAATGTCAATAGTATGGTTATAAAACTCACATAAAAGTATAAAAACAAGTTTGATTTACGAGAATCATTATGCATTCGGTTTTCTACATCATTTTGGCACAAAGTTATCATTATTATACTAGTATGGAACATACTAATTCTGAAAACTATTCAAACCATTTATAGAAAATATTGGATTTTCTGAAAACCTCGTTCATCGATTTACTACTAAAAAAGACACACTTTTCAATGCAAAAACAATTCATGAACTCACCAACTTAATTGTTGACACTTTTTCAAAACCACTTGTATTTCTCAGGGAATCAGTAATACAGGTAACTACCAGCTTTTCGGAGAAGGAACACTAAGGATGTTTTTATTATTGAACATTTATCATCATATTGTAATATTCTTTTGATAACATGTATAACACAACAATATACGTTTTCATTATATATATGATGGTTGTGTTACTTTCTTTACAATATTTAATTGTTGTGATACTACGTGAAGTCATCCACCCCCGAATGTTTCCGCCATTCTGGTTTGGGGGTGTGACATACGGCATGGCTGTAGTGGGTTTGTGGCTTACGTGATGGATACGAGAGTTGATTCAGAGAGACCGAGGTCAGTCAATGAGGTACCGATAGTGCGCGAGTTCCCGGATGTTTTCCCCGAGGAGTTACCGGGTGTGCCTCCCGAGAGGCAGGTAGACTTCCGCATTGATTTGATTCCGGGGGCAGCACCTATCGCCAAGGCGCCCTATCGCCTTACGCCTCCAGAGATGCAGGAGTTATCCTCGCAGCTTCAGGAGCTGCTGGGGAAGGGGTTTATACGGCCAAGCAGCTCGCCGTGGGGAGCTCCGATCCTTTTTGTCAAGAAAAAGGATGTTTCACACCGGATGTGTATTGACTACCGGGAGTTGAACAAGCTGACGGTCAAGAACCGTTACCCTTGCCGAGGATCGACGATTTGTTCGACCAGTTACAGGGAGCATCTTGGTTCTCCAAGATTGATTTGAGGTCTGGATATCATCAGGTGAGAGTGCGAGATGAGGATATTCAGAAGACGACATTCAGGACTCGTTATAGGCATTACGAGTTCGTGGTGATGCCTTTCGGGCTCACCAATGCACCAGCCGCATTCATGGATCTCATGAACAGAGTGTGTAGGACGATGTTGGATCGTTCGGTGATTGTGTTCATTGATGACATATTGGTGTACTCAAAATCCAGGGGGCAGCATGAGGAGCATTTGAGGGAGATCCTTGGATTTCTGAGATTGGAGAGGCTTTATGCCAAATTCTCCAAGTGCGATTTCTGGTTACGAGAGGTTCAGTTCCCAAGACACCTCGTTAACCAGAATGGGATATTGCTCGATCCGGCCGAGATTGAGGCAGTGATAAGTTGGGAGGTGCCGAGATCCCCCACCAAGATCAGGAGTTTCATAGGGTTGGCCAGCTACTATAGGAGATTCATCAGGGATTTCTCCAAGATTGTTGTGCCTCTCACCAGGTTGACCCGGAAGGGTGTTGCTTTTGTATGGGGTCTGGAGCAACAGACCGTGTTTGAGACTCTTCGCCAGAGATTATGCGAAGCTCCAGTGTTAGCCCTTCCGGAGGGGATGGAGGATTTTGTGGTGTATTGTGACGCGTCGATATCGGGATTGGGTGCGGTGCTGATGCAGAGAGGGCATGTGATCGCATACGCATCGAGGCAGTTGAAGCCTCATGAGATGAGGTATCCCACCCACGATCTAGAGTTGGGGGCTGTAGTGTTCGCCCTCAAGATCTAGCGTCACTATTTATATGGGGCTCAGTGTACTATATACACGGACCACAAGAGTTTGAAGTACTTGATGGATCAGCCTAACCTGAATATGCGATAGAGAAGGTGGTTGGATGTGGTAAAGGATTACGATTGCGAGATCCTGTACCACCTGGGCAAGGCTAACGTTGTAGTTGATGCCCTGAGTCGTAGGGCAGAGAGCGCCCCGATACAAGACGTTTGTTTGAGATTGATAGTGATGACTCCGGTGTTAGACACCATCCGAGGGGCCCAGGCTGAGGCCGTGAGACCGGAGAACCGTAAGAGGGAGCGGGTTATCGGACAGGTATCGGATTTCGTCACCGATAGTCGGGGGCTTATGACCTTCCAGGGTCGAATTTGGGTGCCATTTGTGGGCGGGGCACGTACCATTCTGAGGGAGGAGGCACACCAATCGAGGTTTTCGATCCATCCCGGGGCCACTAAGATGTATTTAGACTTGAAGAGAGAGTATTGGTGGCCCTGTATGAAGAGGGATGTCGCATGGTTCGTAGAGAGGTGTTTCACCTGTTGCAGGGTTAAGGCCGAGCACCAGCGTCCGCATGGTAAATTGCAGCCTTTGGAGATTCCCGAGTGGAAGTGGGAACAAATTACCATGGACTTTATCACCAACTTGCCAAGGACTGCAAGAGGTGTCGCTGCAATTTGGGTGATTATGGACAGGTTGACGAAGAGCGCTCACTTTCTTACTATCAATGAGAGCTCTTCTGCTGAGAGGCTGGCAGAGTTATACATGAGGGAGGTGGTATCGTGACATGGAGTACCGATCTCGATCGTCTCAGATCGAGATGTAAGTTTCACTTCCAAGTTCTGGAAGAAATTTCATGAGGAGTTGGGAATGAGGCTGCATTTTAGTACCGCATACCACCCACAAACTGACGGACAGAGCGAGCGGACGATTCAGACGCTCGAGGACATGCTTCGGGCATATGTATTGGACTTCGGAGGGAGATGGGACACGTATTTACCCTTGGCTGAGTTTTCCTATAACAACAGCCATCATTCGAGCATTGGTATGCCACCTTTTGAGCTGTTGTATGGGAGGAAGTGTCGGACTCCCATCTGCTGGGGAGAAGTAGGGCAACTAGTGATGGGCAGTATAGAGATAGTGCTCCAAACGACAGAGCAGATACAGCAGGTCAGGCAGAGACTACTGACAGCTCAGAGTCGTCAGAAGAGCTACGCGGATAGGCGTCGCTCGGAGCTCGAGATTCAAGTTGGTGAGTTTTTGTTGAGGATCCAAGAAGATTGGTGGAATTCATGATGGTGTTTCTATTCAAATTTGCCTTTGAAATGAAGTTTGAATTATATTAATTGATAAGAATAAGATGTAGAATCAAAAATCACAAACAAATCTGAAAAACGTTTTTCAAGTGTGAAAATTAGATCTAAGAACAATTTTAGATCTAGAAATGAAAACGAAGGAAATTCTGCGAAAATTTTGAAAGATCAATAATACGAATCAAGACATGACGAATAGTATGAACACAACATGTAAATAATTCCATTTCAACTCAATATTGATCAGGAATGAGGTTAGAGTACAAGCAGTATGAACGACAGGAAAAGCGTATGTGTGCGAGAGTGCCTTTTTAAACCTCTAACCTCAGCACTATTTATAGGCAACATGCATGGTGCTCTCAACTGAGCACAAAATATACATGTCGACTTCGGCATTTAGGCATAGACATGAATGTTGCATGAAATAAAAAGATATATCAAAATATTTGAAATTTCGATGTAGACTACAAAACAAACTTTCGATACTCAAATCTTCGATATGAGATGCACTTCAAAGATATTGTCGACGTTTGTGCTTCTTCACAACGTACTATACCCAACACCCTAACTAAAATTAGCAATTGATTCTCAGAAGGGTGTGTGTGTGTGTGTCTAGGTATGGACTTTAAATCACTTCTCATGCACCTTCAGTATACGAATTACGTACTAGTTCTTAACAATATTGTTTCCGTTTTCAAAGTATCTTGCTAATACATAATAAATCCAGTTGGATCTAGTTAAAGTGTCTTGCTAATAAATAATAACTTTGGTTGGATCTATTCTAGTTAAAATGCATCAACATCATCTTAACATTAAACCCATCCATTTACTTCATCTCCTTTTCATCTGTACTAGGACTAGGTCATTTTTTTATGATGTGACCCTAAAGAGGACGACACAAATTTAATTTTACCTGCATGATGCGACGCCAAAGAAGAAGGCATGCCCAAACTTACAAAAACATACAATTAATTTTAATTTTGATATTATTGTTATCTGTTTGTTTTGCCAATCATATACAAGTATATAACTCCCTTGGCTGGAACTCAATTGCCATGGCCGGCTTTTATGGAGTTACTTTATCAAGTCACTTAAATATAATATGGTTGATTCACTTGTCTCATCTACTTGTTCATTCGTCCGGTTTTAAATTGTACATTATTTCAGCTAGTCATGCACACAACCCGTAGGTAGAGTGCATTGTTATCATATTAATTTAAATTTTATTTTCTAGTTTGGATTGGATCATTATGGCTACTAGAGTTAGTAAATATGCTAGGGGTATTGGTTCCAAATCATCAAAAACAAATCACGTACAAGGCTCAAGTGGCTGAACTTACCTTAATAGGTAGTTGGTCTTTGCAAATTCATAAAACAAATAAGTTCAACAATTATTGTTATATTTTTTTCATTAAAACCATTAAACTTTACCATTTTTTCTGATTTGACCACTATAGACATTTTTTTTAAAAAAAAAAACATTATTTTTTGTGTGTCAAGCTTCTTCCTTTATTTACATTATATTTGACTATTGTTAGGTTGATTTTGTGTTAGGATACCGACACCAATAAGAGGGTGTTTGGATAGAAAAAAAAAAAAAAAAAAAAAAAAAAAAAAAAAAAAGCTTATATCTTATTGCTTATTCAAACCACTATAAGTTTAAGTGTTTAAATAGAAAATTTTAAAAAGCAGTTTATTGTGGTGGGGATAGCTAAATAAGCTAATTTTAAAAAGCTTTCCTCCCCTTGTTTATAGCTTATAGCTTATTTCTAATCCAAACATTTTTGCAAAAGCTGTTTTTTCACACCACAATAAGCTGATAAGCTATAAGTTAATTTACTCAAACACCCTCTAAGTAAGTATTGGAAGCATGTTCAAGCCAAGAAATCACACCATCTAGAAATACCCAATTCAGAGACGTACAAAAATAGTTTCTCGGTCCTTAATTCACTTTTTTCTAGGAGATTTTAAGTGTTCATTATTTTGTGGTTATTTCATTGCAACTTTAAGTTTCATAAAGGATGAATAGAAAATATCTAAGTTTCCTATACCGATGGTATTCATCTTCTTTTTCTGTATATATTACAAATTTTACAAATATTAAGAAAATATTTTGAGAACGACACCATAAAAAAGTTCAAATTTTCAGAGTTGTTTAAAATATAACGAATTGACAAGCAACGCAGCAATTAACACTGTCATGTTATAAGTACCATTATACACGTATACACTATCTTACATTCCTTTAATTCATTACTGAGACATATATAGTATTCTTCAAGACTGAATATCCATGGAAAACCACAAAGATGTAGGGATCAATTTTGGGAGATCACTGATAGTACCATGTGTCCAAGAACTTGCTAAGAAATCCATCACAAAGATTCCACCGCGTTATGTACGCCAAGATCATCAGAAACCCTTATTCAAATCATCCGATGACACCTCCACTCTATCTATTGTTGTATATCAAACTAAATGACACGCAAGGAAACCGACAAATAATATTGTGAATTATATGTCGATTAGTTGCAATAATAAATTCAATTATTATTAAATTTACCAAGTTTCGTCCGAAACCAGATCTATCCTTCTCAATTAGATCTGATTATAAGAAAGGTAGAAGAAGACTGTCCTGTTATTGGACGAATTAAACACAAGACAGAAAAATAAAACCGACCTGTTGATAGCTGACTTGATCTTGAAGCAACTGCACCGAACTCACCAAAAATAGAAGCTACTCAGCTCCCGATGCGAAGTGCAAAGTGCGCCTAAATCGCACCATTTCACGGCGTCGGCTAGTGATAGGCTAGGCTAGGCGCACGCGGGCTTGGCCCATTCCTTTGATCCACTAAAGCCTTTGAAGGCTTACCAAGGGAATAGGCTTATAAACCCTCAAAAGTTTCTTCTCCCCATCAATGTGGGATACAAAGGAAATTGCCAACTTGCAATTCCTTTATATATATAAAGTTCCAACATCTATACCTGTGATTGATCTTCACACCTTATTTTCAACAGATTCTGAATCTTCCACTTGTTCCTCTGAGCTCAATAAGCTTCATTCAGCTTCTAAAGAATGGGGTTTCTTCCAGGTCAGCATTCACTAATTAATTATTTAGTCGTTCTTATAATTACAAGTTGTTTCAATTCCATGGTTAATTACGTTTCGAAATCATGATGTTAATATGCTAAATGAATTAACAGGTTATAAACCATGGAATAAGTGAGTCTTTATTAGAGGATTTTAAGAGTGAAGTTTTGAAGTTGTTCAAGCTTCCAATGGAGGAGAAAGAAAAGCTTTGGCAGAAAGAAGACTGCCAAGAGGGTTTCGGTCAACTGTTTGTTGCATCCGAGGATCAGAAGCTTGATTGGTGTGACAAGTTTTACGTAAATACCCTTCCATATAATATCAGAAATTCCAAACTATTTCAGAAGTTACCTCCCATCCTCAGGTTCTTTTTTTCCTACTCCAAATGAAACTAGTTTAATTAAATTTTTAATTTTGCATGCATGTCTGTTAATTACTGGATATATATATATATATATATATATATATATATATATATATATATATATATATATATATATATATATATATATATATATATATATGCGTTTTAAAAGTGATTATGTTAGCAATAATAAAATGGGGTGTAGTAGAGAATGTTGGACGTGTTTGTTATTTGAAGTTGTAATGAAATAGGCTGTTGAGTTTTTGTCTAATTCTAATTATTATGGGGTGTTTGTGGTTACTTTTTAAATTCAAAAGTTCTTTTTGTAAAAGTTTTTTTTTAGGAAACAAAAGCTAAAAGTTTGTTTTAAAAAGTGTTTGGGTAGTATTTTTTAATTTTTGAACGTGATTTAGCTTTAAAAGTCCAAAAGTTACAAAAAATTACACTTTTTCTTGACTTTTAAAAATCCACTTTTTTCTTCTTTATAAAAAGTTATTTTGAAAAGAATTTTTGCATCTTCCAAACATTTTTATAATTTTTTAGAAAAGTTAAAAGATAAAAGTCATTTAAAAAGTATTCTCAAACACCTCTGTCAAAATCCCTATTTTGATAGTAGATACCCTTCCTTGATTTGTTTTTTGAAAAAATTATAAAAAATTGAATTTACCACTTTAGGGCTTTTGTCCTTTACCGGTTTACCGTTTATCCTTTTTTGTTGTGACTAATGTTCAGAAGTTATAGGTTTTGAATGGAAAACTGAATATTGGAGGTATTTTTCATGTTTTGAATTTATAAATTAAAATTAGTTAAATTTGGTTACATTGCTATAAATTAACATTGAAATTTGATTAAATATTTATTATACTTGTTTATTCTCTTTTTATTTTTACTTTTTAAAGTTATCTAAGGTTTAGAATCTATGACAAATATATATATATATATATATATATATATATATATATATATATATATATATATATATATATATATATATATATATATATATATATATATTTCACCCGTTATCCAGCATACTTATCGTATTTCTTTGTTATCTGTACTAGATTACGTATCGCTTTGTTATCTCTACCACTTTTTAATATATAGGAATATTATATACATAAAAAATGTAGATGATAAGATAGTGGGTTTAATTACTATCGATAACAAATAATAATATTAGGAGTAAATTACACGAATAGTCCCTATGGTTTAGGGTAATTTGCGCGTTTGGTCCCTAACTTATTTTTTTAACTCGGAAGGTCCTTACTGTTTGTCTTTGTTACACGCTTGGTCCCTGACTTACCTAAAAATATTATTTTTCCCTTGATTTATTTATTTATTTAAATAAACACACCTCCAATCCCACATCTTTCACCTTCCTTACTTACCCCACCATTTTTTCCTATTTAAATAATAGTCTTTTTAGGTAAGATAGGGACCAAACGTGTAACAAAAACAAACAGTAGGGACCAAACGTGTAATAAAAACAAACAATAGGGACCTTTCAAGTTAAAAAAATAAGTTAGGGACTAAACGTGCAAATTACCCCAAACCACAGGGACCATTCGTGTAATTTACTCTAAATATTAGTAGTATAAAAATGCATAAAACGATATAAAAAAAACTTTAGCGGACATCGTGCAAGTTGTACGTATGATGCACGTCAGGTAAAAAAAAAAAAAAAAAAAAAAACAATTACCTAATTTGTCTTCAAGTTACTCATATAATTCATTATTTCGTATTCTATGACTTGATTGACTTAATAAGTGCATGCCTTAATCCGATAAGTTAAGTTATATATGGGTGTTTCCTATTTGAGTTAATCCAGAAAGAATGAGCTTTCTTCATATCATATGTTAACAAATGATTCAATTTTTATTCGTTTCCTATCCATTTTCTCAAATATTTTTGAAACAGTGAGAAGGTGGACACGTACTCTAGGGAAATAAAAAAGCTAGCAGTAGGCATCTTGGGTGAAATGGGTAAGGCTCTAGGGATGAGCAAGGAGGAAATGAGGGAGTTATTTGATGATGGGGCCCAGTTCCTACAGATGAATTATTATCCCCAATGTCCTGAACCAGAATTGGCTATGGGATTCTCCCCTCATTCTGATGCAACTGGATTAACAATCCTCTATCAACTAACCAAAACCACTGGCCTCCAAGTTCGAAAAAATGGAAAATGGGTATCCGTTAAGCCTTTGCCAAATGCTTTGGTAGTCAACATTGGGGACATAATGGAGGTAACAACATAATTCATGATTTCAGCAAGATGACAAAAGGATAATCGATTTGATATTTTCAATCCGTTTTCATACAAAAAATAGAATGTGTTTATGATATCATTTTACTTATTTACAGTCTATCTAGTTTCCATTGCATTGCAAATTTGCAATGCGTTGTGTTGTTTGATTTAGATTCTAGAATATATTTGCAGTTATATATTGCAAACTTCAACAAATATCTTCTTCATTCTCTTTCGGATTTGAATTCATCAACAACCCCATGTATTTCCGTTTTAATTGCTTATATAACTAGAAACTGAAAAAGAAAAAGAAAAAGAAAAAACCAAATCCAAAAGACCCCAACAACTTCTCTTTTTAGGATTTTTTTTTGTTCGATTTCGGTTCTAGGAAAAAAAATGAACCTAATCGAATTGTGCTCAACCTAACTTTGTACGTGTTTACAGGTTGTAAGTAATGGTGTATACAAGAGCATAGAGCATTGTGCAACAGTGTAGTCAAACGAGGAGAGGTTATCAGTGGCAACATTCTATAGCTCCAATATGGGTGTAGAAGTAGGCCCCGCAAGAAGCCTTGTTGCACAACATAATGTAGCAAACTTTCGACGTGTCACTTTTGAGGAATATTACAAGGATTTTTTTGCTCGAAAGCTTGATGGTAAATCAAACTTGGAGTTTATGAAACTTTAAGAGTACTTGAATGAAAAAGGTTATATAGTTTGAACTATATCGATGGTTTCTTTTGTTTCGTGAAATTCGAAATCGTTCTAAAGTATTGTTAGAAAAGTTGGTAGTTTTAGTTTAGCCTCATTCTCAACTTTTGTATGTCGGGTATGTTAACCGAGTTTTTTTGTATAAATAAACATCTTTTGTATGTGTTCGCTATCAGCAAAGTTAAAATCTTCATTCATGATAACCATATCCTTTTGCTTCATTTAATGGAGCTTCATACTTCAAAAAGAAATAAAACCAGAAAACACAACAAAACCTACAATTCAACTATGTAACATTTTTCTTCAATTCTTCAACTTTCATATAATCCAAGAATGACTTTCCATCTAGCTTTCGAGCAAAAAATCCCTTGAAATATTCCTCAAGAGGGACTCGGCGGAAGTTTGCTATATTATGTTGTGCAACAAGACTTCTTGCGGGCCCCAATTCAGTACCCATACTCGAGCTATAAAATGTGGCAACCGATAATCTCTCGATGTTTGAATGCACTATTGCTCGATGCTCGATGCTCTTATACACGCCATTAGTTATGATCTACAAACAAAATATCAAATTTGAGGTTTTTTGGGGTTTGGTTACACGTTTGTTTGTTTTTTTTTTTCCCAAGTTTCAGATACACAAGCAATAAAAACAATAATGGAATTATGTTGTTACCTCCATTATGTCTCCAATGTTGACTACCAAAGCATTGGGAAGAGGCTTAACAGATACCCATTTTCCATCTTTTCGAACTTGAAGTCCCTCTGTTTCGGTTAATTGATAGAGAATTGTTAAAGCATCGGCATCGGAATGAGGAGTGAATCCCAAAGCCGATTCCGGTTCCGGACATGGAGGATAGTAATTCATTCTCATCGACTGAACCCCATCATCAAACAATTCACTCATTTCCTCTCCATCAATCCCTAGAGCTTTAGCCATTTGACCTAAGATAGCCATTGCTAGCTTTTTTATTTCCATAGAGTAAGCTTCCAACTTATCTCTACAAATTTCTTCAAAGTTGTTAAAACAATTAGGATCGTGTTTCTTTTTTTCTTCACATTATATATTGTCTGGATCGATGATTATGATTAAAAGATATATAAGAAAACGACAATATAGCAATTTTGTAAAAAGTGAGGACTTAATGGAGAAAACCTTTCATTTATTTAAGTTACAATAATCAATAACAGAACATTCAAAGTTATAGACTTTTCATTTGTAGAAGGAAGAAAGAACCTTAGAACCGGAGGTAACTTTTGAAATAGTTGAAATTGTCTAAGATTGTGTGGAAGGGTAGTTATGTAAAACATGTCACACCAATCAAGCTTCTGCTCCTCTGATACAACGAAAAGCTGACCAAAACCTTCATGATTGTCTTCTTCCTGCCAGAGCTTCTGTTTTTCCTCCATTGGAAGCTTGAAGAAGTTCAAGACTTCCCTTTTAAAATCCTCTAATAAGGGCTCACTTACTCCATGGTTTATAACCTGTTTTTATCGACTATATGAGCTGAATACGATATAATGGAAACAAAACTTTGATTCTTAGCATATGTTAGTACTTGATTTGGATTTCATCGTGATTTGCAATCCAACAACATATACAATTTCTAATTTACAAGGATTAGAATCAAATAGACTTTAAGAACACTGACCTGGAAGAAACCCCATTCTTTAGCAGCTGTATGAAGCTTACTGAGCTCAGAAGAATACGGCGAAGATCCGGAATCGGTTGCAAATAAGGTGTGAAGATCAATGACAGGTACAGAGAGATTGGAGGTGTCGTCGGATGAAGTGATTAAGGTTGCGTTTAGTTACGGAAAAACAATTTTCATTTTCCGTTTTTTGTTTTCCCTTTTCGATTTTCATTTTCCGTTTTCATTTTTCATTGAAAATTTTTGAAAACGCGTTTAGTTAAACTTATTCATTTTTCATTTTCAGTTTTAGAAAATTAAAAAACGTGTTTAGATGTGTATTTTTCTATCGGTTTTCATTTTTAGAAAACGGTAGCGGTGGTAGGGTGTGGGTGGGGGCGGTGACGGTAGCGGGTCGGTGGCGGTGGTGGTGATGACAGGCGATGGTGGTGGCGGCGGCAATTGTGTCAGTGGTAGTGGTGGTGATGGCGGTGGCAGCGGTGGCGGTGGTGCTAGTGACGGGTTAGTGGTGGTGATGGTGATGGTAGGTCGGTAATTGTGGTGGTGGTGTTGGGTGGGTGGGGGTGGAGTGTGTGAATGAGTGTGTTTGTGGGGGTAGGTGTGTGTTTGTGTGTGTGTGGGTATGTGTGTCTGTGAGGGTGGGGGTAGGTGTGAGTTTGTGTGTGTGTGGGTGTGTGTTTGTGGGGGTGTGGGTATGTATGTGTGTGTGTGTTTGTGGGTGGGGGTGTGTGTGTGGGTATGTATGTGTATGTGTGTGTGTGTTTGTGGGTTGGTGTGTGTGGGTGGGTGGGTGGGTGTGTGTGGGTGGGTATGTATGTGTGTGTGTGTTTGTGGGTTGGTGTGTGTGTGTGTGTGTGTGGTGGTGGGTATGTATGTGTGTGTGGGTGGGGGGTGTTAAGGTGTGGGTAGGTAGAGGTGGATGGGGTGGGAGTGGGTGTGTGTTTATATTTTAGAAAAATTTTGGAATTAGAAAAATGTGGAAAACAATGATTATCAGTTTTCCAAATATTTTCAACCTCTTTGTAATTTTAGAAAACAGAAAATTTTCATTTTCCGTGAAAATTTTAGAAAAATAGACGAACTAAACGCGTTTTCAAAATTCTCATTTTTCTTAGAAATTTTTTCCGGAAACGGCCCATTTTTCCACAACTAAACGCAACTTAAGGGTTTCTGATTATGATCTTGGCGCACATACCGAGGTGGGATCTTGGTGATGGATTTCTTAGCAAGTTCTTGAACACTTGGTACTATCAGTGATCTCCCGAAATTGATCGATTCATCGTTGTGGTTTTCCATTGGTCAAAAGAGAAGAGTGCACATGCTTACTACTTCTTTAATAAATAATGGGGGGAAACTAGACGATTATAAGGGGGTTTTTGAAACGTTTTTTAATTTTTCCAAAAAATTAAAAAAATAGTTAAAAAGATGATTGGGCAATGCTCTAAATCTTTTAAAATAACTTTTTTTTTTTTGTGTGCAAGAAGAAATGTTAGGGTGCGTTTAGTTGCGGAAAAATGAGCCGTTTTCCGGAAAAATTTTCCAAGAAAAATGAGAATTTTGAAAACACGTTTAGTTCGTCTATTTTTCTAAATTTTTCATGGAAAATGAAAATTTTCCGTTTTCTAAAATTACAAATAGGTTGGAAATTTTTGGAAAACTGATAATCATTGTTTTCTATATTTTTCTAATTAAAAATTTTTCTAAAATATAAACACACACCCACTCCCACCCCATTCACCTCTACCTACCCCCACCTTAACACCCTTCACCCACCCACACATACATACCCACCCCCACACACACCCACCCACCCGCACACACACACCAACCCACAAACACACACATACATACCCACCCACACACTCACCCACCCGCACACACCAACCCACAAACACACACACACACATACATACCCACCGACACACACACACCCACCCGCGCGCGCACACACACACACACTAACCCACAAACACACACACATACATACCCACCCACCCACACACCCACCCGCGCACACACACACACCAACCCACAAACACACACACACACGTACATACCCACCCACATACTCACCCACCCGCACACACCAACCCACAAACACACACACACACATACATACCCACCCACGCGCACACACACACACACACACCAACCCACAAACACACACACACATGCATACCCACCCATCCACACACACACACACACATATACATACCCACACACACACACCCGCACACACACATACATACCCACCCACACACACACACCCACCCGCACACACACACACCAACCCACAAACACACACACATATATATATACCCACCCACCTACACACATACCCGCACACACACACATACATACCCACCCACACACACACACCCGCACACACACACCAACCCACCTACACACACACACACCCTCCCGTACACACACACATACATACCCACCAACGCAGCCACACACACACACAAACACATTCACACACCCCCACAAACACACACCCACACACACACAAACCCACACCTACCCCCACCCCCACCCCCACCCTCACAGACACACACCCATACACACACAAACCCACACATACCCCCACAAACACACACATACACACATAAAAACACACACTCGCACCCCCAACCACCCAACACCACCACCACAATCACCGACCTACCACCACCACTACTAACCCGTCACTAGCACCACCACCACCGCTGCCGCCACCATCACCACCACTACTGACACAATTGCCGCCGCCACCACCATCGCCTGTCATCACCACCACCGTCGTCGACCCGCTACCGTCACCGCCCCCACCCACACCCTACCAACGCTACCGTTTTCTAAAAATAAAAACCGATGGAAAAATACACATCTAAACATGTTTTCTAATTTTCTAAAATTGAAAATGAAAAACGAATAAGTTTAACTAAACGCGTTTTCTAAATTTTTCAATGAAAAATAAAAACGAAAAATGAAAATCGAAAAGGGAAAACAAAAAACGGAAAATGAAAATTGTTTTTCCGTAACTAAACGCAACCTTAGTGTTTCAAAAGTTATAAAATCCTGACTTTTAGGGCTTTTTAATATGAAAAGATGACTTTTAATACAAACACATTTTAAAAATGACTATATTTTGAAAAAAGTCCCTAACCAAAAAATCATTTTACAAAAAGAATTTTTAACATCAAAAATAATCCCAAACACCCCTAAGATGGACTTTATTCCTATTTCCATTGGTCACAAACTACTACTTCTTGAATTCTTGTCGCCTTGTTCAATGCGTATCAACTATTTATTTCAAAAACTAATATTAAATTCTTGCTCAATTTATGTAACAAAACACTCTAGTTTCCGTAGTATTTAACTACACTAAATGACATGGCATTTTGTTAAGGATGTACATAGGATTTTTTTTAAAGCCATATAGGATAAGATAATGATAGCATCTATATACTATGTTGTAATTTTGTAAGGAGTGGTAGCAAGTAGCAACTAAATATTACTGTTATTTTATTTTGGAATAAAATAAAAAGAAAAAGAACCCATTTCTCTTCTCTTTCATGCCTTCAAGTAGACTTTTCGTATGCCTATGGTAAATGAAAATCCATGTACCAAGCTTCAAATTTACACTACATTTTCCCATGACTCATAATATATTCGAAGTCAACTCTTTTAAAGAAACTATTTTGTTAATACTAAAAATCTAATACATGCAACCCTAACATTCGTTAATGTGCACAAACTAATTCTTTACATTGAGTTAACCACACTATAACCCGGAGGCTTATGAACACCTACTCCAACCATAACATTCCTCAAAAAGGCAGCATGACCCCAATTCTCAACATCAGCATAAAGACTCGATAAAACTATATATTGACCACATTGTTGAGGGTCTACCTCAAGAAGCCTTTTAGCCACCTCATTTCCTAAATCAATATCCCCATGAAGTTTACAAGCTCCCAAAAGAGCACCTAAAACAGAGGCATCAGCCTCAAATGGCATCCTACTTATGAAATCTTTTGCTTCTGCTAAAAACCCTGATCTACCCAATAAATCAACCACACATCCATAATGTTCCATTTTTGGAACAACACCAAATTGAGGCAACATTGAGTAGAATAATTCTAAACCTAAATTTATAAGGTTGCAATTTGAAGAAGCAGCAAGAATCCCAACAAAAGTAACTTCATTTGGATGATACCCTTCAATCTTCATCTTATCAAACATTTCTAAAACCTTTTTGTCTTTTCCATGTGAAGATAGAGCACAAATCATTGCATTCCATGTGCATGTTTCCTTTTTCAACATACTTTCAAACACTTTTGTGGCGTAATCTAAATGACCCGTTTTCCCATATAAATATATCAGTGATGTCCCGATAAAGGGAGTTATTTGATTCTCGTTCTTGATAATATACCCATGTATCTGCTTCCCAAATGTAACAGAATGAGCACAAGCAGAAAGTACACTAACGAATGTAGCTTCATTAGCTTTCACAGAACAATCTCTTAAACACCTTTGAAAAAACCGAATTGCAGTGTCGTAACACCCTCTCTTGCTGTACCCGTTGATGATGGTAGTCCATGAATAAACATCCCTCACAGGCATTGATTCGAAGAAGGAAACAGCAGAACCCATATCCCCATTCTTGCAAAACCCATCAAGCATAGCGTTACAGGAAACAAGGCATGGTTCAGGCATTTCATCGAACACCTTTTGTGCATAGGAAAGACAGTTGCTTTTAGCATACAAATGAATGAATGATGTTTGTACAAAGGGATCTGATAATACTCCGCGCTTGAGGGCTTGAGTGTAAAGGGGTTTAGCGATGAGGGAAGGGGTTGTATAAGCAGCAACGGTGGCTTTGGTTAGTGAAGGGAAAGTATGGGGGTTTGGTGGGATGTTATGGGAAAGCATGTGGGTGAAAAGGAGTAAGGTAGTGTGAGGGAGATGGATATTGAGGTAAGCTCTGATGAGAGTGTTGTAGAGTAAGGTGGGTATCCATTTGAAGGTAGATGAGTTGGGGTTAGGGTTAGGGTTAGGGAGGAGATTACCGCTGATGATGAGGAGGGAATGGATTTGCTTGATTTGGATGGAGTTTTTGATGAAACGTTGAAGGAGTTGCAGTAGAGATTCCGGCGAGAGAAACATCCCGGAGCCAATTCATTGGATGGTCAGCTGAAGTAACGAGACAGTATAAGATACGTATTTAATTATTAATTAAAAATTTTAAAATGCAAGCATAGATTCTGAATTTTAATAAGGAAAATAGAAACGACAAAATTTCACCTATTTTTATATTTTTTTTAAAAAGAATATCCAAAAAAAAAAATTACATATATAGCTATCAAAATTGTAGATGGGCTTTTTGTCATTTTGCAGTGACGAAATCGTAGATAGCAATGATTTCTTCCGACATGTTAACTTTACATTCTATTAATTCAATAAGCATCATGTTAACTTTACATGCTATTAATTCAAAATTATGTACTCAAAGCTGCATGGTTTCATTCTACAGTTCATCCCTCAACTAATACTAACCATAGAAAATATGTGAGTCGATCTTAAACGTAATATGCATCATAGCTTAAAAAAGTTTGGTTTTTAAATGCATAAAACTAACTAGAACAAGGTATTATCATGACGGATCTAATAAAGAATTTGTCTATAACTACAAGCAAAAGAACAACTAATTTCAATATTTCATCAATGGAAAGCCAAAATCTACAACTACTTTCAAATATTTCATCAAGACATGAAGACAACTTATAAATCTCTACTTCTCAAAGCAAAAGAACAACTACTTTTAGATTTTTAGTAACTTACTTGTTTCATTCTTGGAGTTGGAGTTGGAGCTTCTTGTCCAAAAAAAGACCCAATGGGACCTTAAATTTAAATATTTAAACAACTTAAGCAAAAAGATTTCAACAAAACTCAACATGTAAGCAAGACAATTAGACAAGTGAAATTGTCGTCAATGAGATTGGAACTTTAGGCAACAGATAGACAACAAAACTCAATTACTAATTTCAGAAACCTACCGGTGAACTTTGGAAACTCAAACCTACAACCAATTTCAATATTTCATCAATAATTCAACATCAAGATATGAAGATAACTAATTTCAAGTTTCAACAAGTAATAACTACATGCTAACCTTAATCAAATAAACCTAATTGCTAATTTCAAGTTTTCAAGAAAATGACACATAATTGAAATAACTCTAAGAACTTTGCTTAAATGCTTAATGCTTACTTGTTGCATTCTTGCATGTTCAGAGGGAAGTCGCTGAAGCTGTGGAACTGCCGGCGTGGCAGTGAAGGCTGCCGGAAAAGTCGATGGGAGTGGGTGGAGCAGGGTCGTGAGGGTGAGGCGCTATGTGCCGCTGGACAGTGGCATGTGCCTGTTTCTTTTTCATTCCCTCATCAGCTTATCTGTATCATCCCAAGACTCAAATTGATTAAGAGGGTGTTTAACCTCTTGGGCTTTTTGTTGTTCTTTTTTTTTTATCTTTTTACACTTAACTCTTTTTGTTTGGGTTGTCAAATCTTTCAAATTTAGACTCCTTTGTTGTATTTTTTTATCTTTTTACATTTAGCTCTTTTTGTTTGGGTTGTCAATCTTTCAAATTTAGACTGTTTCTTTGGACATAGAAACTTAAGTGTAGCCCAAGTATTTTTCAATGGTTGTATTTATATGAAAAAAAAATTAACACTATTTAAGAAAATTTGAGGAGTAGGTTGGGCCTATACACAAGTCTCTAATTGCAGTTTTGTAGTTGAACAACTTGATGTTTTTCCATCATCGGTGTTAACGATAATCACTTTACCATGTATATTTTATATTAGGCATGTAAACCGGTCTAGAATCAGACCGAACTGAATACTTGGTTTCGGTTTTGATTTGGTTCTACTAAGAAATGTGTCATCTAAGAAGGTGTTCGAAATCGGAACCGGACCGGAACTGAAAACCAAATAAGCCGTAAATTGAAAACCGAAAACCGGACCAAATACCATTATTTGGGTCCAATTGGTTCTGACTCTGTTTCGGTTTTTCAGTTAAAAAGCTCATCCCTACTCTAGACTATTTACAGTACGAGCTCTAAGACATAACATTATGGGCGCTTAATCAATAGCTCCCTTTCATATGATATAGAGTTTGAGCTCAAATATTTACTAGCATAAATGCTCTATCGAGAGAGGAAAAATGTAACATCCCAAAAATACGATCCAAAAATTCCGTTTAAAATCATTAATAAAAACCATAATTATCAACCATTTCATTCATAAACCAAAATCGTTATATCAAATCAGAGTTTCATCTCAAAACATGTTCTTTTTATCAGAGTAAACATCTCAGGCTAAAACTTCTTGATTGAGGATTGGGTGAGTTGGGAGTTCATAAAACGTTCCAACATTTGGTTCACGTTTTCCTTGGCACCAGATAACGGGTTTAGGGAACCAGGTTAGAGGTCCAGCTAGGACTCAAGTTCGATTGTGTGTTAGGTCGAGTGTGTGTTCGACCCAATATGGAAGGTGTTGCCAGACTACGGGGGTAGCTGTAGCATTCACTAACAGTCAGATGGTATAAAAAGTGTTGTAAGACTACGGGGGTAGCCATAGCATTCACTAACAGTCAGATGGTATGGAAAGTGTTGTAAGACTACGGGGGTAGCCGTAGCATTTAAAAACCAAACTTTTTTAAGCTATGATGCATATTACGTTTAAGATCGACTCACATATTTTCTATGGTTAGTATTAGTTGAGGGATGAACTGTAGAATGAAACCATGCAGCTTTGAGTACATAATTTTGAATTAATAGCATGTAAAGTTAACATGATGCTTATTGAATTAATAGAATGTAAAGTTAACATGTCGGAAGAAATCATTGCTATCTACGATTTCGTCACTGCAAAATGACAAAAAGCCCATCTACAATTTTGATAGCTATATATGTAATTTTTTTTTTTGGATATTCTTTTTAAAAAAAATATAAAAATAGGTGAAATTTTGTCGTTTCTATTTTCCTTATTAAAATTCAGAATCTATGCTTGCATTTTAAAATTTTTAATTAATAATTAAATACGTATCTTATACTGTCTCGTTACTTCAGCTGACCATCCAATGAATTGGCTCCGGGATGTTTCTCTCGCCGGAATCTCTACTGCAACTCCTTCAACGTTTCATCAAAAACTCCATCCAAATCAAGCAAATCCATTCCCTCCTCATCATCAGCGGTAATCTCCTCCCTAACCCTAACCCTAACCCCAACTCATCTACCTTCAAATGGATACCCACCTTACTCTACAACACTCTCATCAGAGCTTACCTCAATATCCATCTCCCTCACACTACCTTACTCCTTTTCACCCACATGCTTTCCCATAACATCCCACCAAACCCCCATACTTTCCCTTCACTAACCAAAGCCACCGTTGCTGCTTATACAACCCCTTCCCTCATCGCTAAACCCCTTTACACTCAAGCCCTCAAGCGCGGAGTATTATCAGATCCCTTTGTACAAACATCATTCATTCATTTGTATGCTAAAAGCAACTGTCTTTCCTATGCACAAAAGGTGTTCGATGAAATGCCTGAACCATGCCTTGTTTCCTGTAACGCTATGCTTGATGGGTTTTGCAAGAATGGGGATATGGGTTCTGCTGTTTCCTTCTTCGAATCAATGCCTGTGAGGGATGTTTATTCATGGACTACCATCATCAACGGGTACAGCAAGAGAGGGTGTTACGACACTGCAATTCGGTTTTTTCAAAGGTGTTTAAGAGATTGTTCTGTGAAAGCTAATGAAGCTACATTCGTTAGTGTACTTTCTGCTTGTGCTCATTCTGTTACATTTGGGAAGCAGATACATGGGTATATTATCAAGAACGAGAATCAAATAACTCCCTTTATCGGGACATCACTGATATATTTATATGGGAAAACGGGTCATTTAGATTACGCCACAAAAGTGTTTGAAAGTATGTTGAAAAAGGAAACATGCACATGGAATGCAATGATTTGTGCTCTATCTTCACATGGAAAAGACAAAAAGATTTTAGAAATGTTTGATAAGATGAAGATTGAAGGGTATCATCCAAATGAAGTTACTTTTGTTGGGATTCTTGCTGCTTCTTCAAATTGCAACCTTATAAATTTAGGTTTAGAATTATTCTACTCAATGTTGCCTCAATTTGGTGTTGTTCCAAAAATGGAACATTATGGATGTGTGGTTGATTTATTGGGTAGATCAGGGTTTTTAGCAGAAGCAAAAGATTTCATAAGTAGGATGCCATTTGAGGCTGATGCCTCTGTTTTAGGTGCTCTTTTGGGAGCTTGTAAACTTCATGGGGATATTGATTTAGGAAATGAGGTGGCTAAAAGGCTTCTTGAGGTAGACCCTCAACAATGTGGTCAATATATAGTTTTATCGAGTCTTTATGCTGATGTTGAGAATTGGGGTCATGCTGCCTTTTTGAGGAATGTTATGGTTGGAGTAGGTGTTCATAAGCCTCCGGGTTATAGTGTGGTTAACTCAATGTAAAGAATTAGTTTGTGCACATTAACGAATGTTAGGGTTGCATGTATTAGATTTTTAGTATTAACAAAATAGTTTCTTTAAAAGAGTTGACTTCGAATATATTATGAGTCATGGGAAAATGTAGTGTAAATTTGAAGCTTGGTACATGGATTTTCATTTACCATAGGCATACGAAAAGTCTACTTGAAGGCATGAAAGAGAAGAGAAATGGGTTCTTTTTCTTTTTATTTTATTCCAAAATAAAATAACAGTAATATTTAGTTGCTACTTGCTACCACTCCTTACAAAATTACAACATAGTATATAGATGCTATCATTATCTTATCCTATATGGCTTTAAAAAAAATCCTATGTACATCCTTAACAAAATGCCATGTCATTTAGTGTAGTTAAATACTACGGAAACTAGAGTGTTTTGTTACATAAATTGAGCAAGAATTTAATATTAGTTTTTGAAATAAATAGTTGATACGCATTGAACAAGGCGACAAGAATTCAAGAAGTAGTAGTTTGTGACCAATGGAAATAGGAATAAAGTCCATCTTAGGGGTGTTTGGGATTATTTTTGATGTTAAAAATTCTTTTTGTAAAATGATTTTTTGGTTAGGGACTTTTTTCAAAATATAGTCATTTTTAAAATGTGTTTGTATTAAAAGTCATCTTTTCATATTAAAAAGCCCTAAAAGTCAGGATTTTATAACTTTTGAAACACTAAGGTTGCGTTTAGTTACGGAAAAACAATTTTCATTTTCCGTTTTTTGTTTTCCCTTTTCGATTTTCATTTTTCGTTTTTATTTTTCATTGAAAAATTTAGAAAACGCGTTTAGTTAAACTTATTCGTTTTTCATTTTCAATTTTAGAAAATTAGAAAACATGTTTAGATGTGTATTTTTCCATCGGTTTTTATTTTTAGAAAACGGTAGCGTTGGTAGGGTGTGGGTGGGGGCGGTGACGGTAGCGGGTCGACGACGGTGGTGGTGATGACAGGCGATGGTGGTGGCGGCGGCAATTGTGTCAGTAGTGGTGGTGATGGTGGCGGCAGCGGTGGTGGTGGTGCTAGTGACGGGTTAGTAGTGGTGGTGGTAGGTCGGTGATTGTGGTGGTGGTGTTGGGTGGTTGGGGGTGCGAGTGTGTGTTTTTATGTGTGTATGTGTGTGTTTGTGGGGGTATGTGTGGGTTTGTGTGTGTATGGGTGTGTGTCTGTGAGGGTGGGGGTGGGGGTGGGGGTAGGTGTGGGTTTGTGTGTGTGTGGGTGTGTGTTTGTGGGGGTGTGTGAATGTGTTTGTGTGTGTGTGTGGCTGCGTTGGTGGGTATGTATGTGTGTGTGTACGGGAGGGTGTGTGTGTGTGTAGGTGGGTTGGTGTGTGTGTGCGGGTGTGTGTGTGTGGGTGGGTATGTATGTGTGTGTGTGCGGGTATGTGTGTAGGTGGGTGGGTATATATATATGTGTGTGTGTTTGTGGGTTGGTGTGTGTGTGTGCGGGTGGGTGTGTGTGTGTGGGTGGGTATGTATGTGTGTGTGCGGGTGTGTGTGTGTGGGTATGTATATGTGTGTGTGTGTGTGTGGATGGGTGGGTATGCATGTGTGTGTGTGTTTGTGGGTTGGTGTGTGTGTGTGTGTGTGCGCGTGGGTGGGTATGTATGTGTGTGTGTGTGTTTGTGGGTTGGTGTGTGCGGGTGGGTGAGTATGTGGGTGGGTATGTACGTGTGTGTGTGTGTTTGTGGGTTGGTGTGTGTGTGTGCGCGGGTGGGTGTGTGGGTGGGTGGGTATGTATGTGTGTGTGTTTGTGGGTTAGTGTGTGTGTGTGTGCGCGCGCGGGTGGGTGTGTGTGTGTCGGTGGGTATGTATGTGTGTGTGTGTGTTTGTGGGTTGGTGTGTGCGGGTGGGTGAGTGTGTGGGTGGGTATGTATGTGTGTGTTTGTGGGTTGGTGTGTGTGTGCGGGTGGGTGGGTGTGTGTGGGGGTGGGTATGTATGTGTGGGTGGGTGAAGGGTGTTAAGGTGGGGGTAGGTAGAGGTGAATGGGGTGGGAGTGGGTGTGTGTTTATATTTTAGAAAAATTTTTAATTAGAAAAATATAGAAAACAATGATTATCAGTTTTCCAAAAATTTCCAACCTATTTGTAATTTTAGAAAACGGAAAATTTTCATTTTCCATGAAAAATTTAGAAAAATAGACGAACTAAACGTGTTTTCAAAATTCTCATTTTTCTTGGAAAATTTTTCCGGAAAACGGCTCATTTTTCCGCAACTAAACGCACCCTAACATTTCTTCTTGCACACAAAAAAAAAAAAGTTATTTTAAAAGATTTAGAGCATTGCCCAATCATCTTTTTAACTATTTTTTTAATTTTTTGGAAAAATTAAAAAACGTTTCAAAAACCCCCTTATAATCGTCTAGTTTCCCCCCATTATTTATTAAAGAAGTAGTAAGCATGTGCACTCTTCTCTTTTGACCAATGGAAAACCACAACGATGAATCGATCAATTTCGGGAGATCACTGATAGTACCAAGTGTTCAAGAACTTGCTAAGAAATCCATCACCAAGATCCCACCTCGGTATGTGCGCCAAGATCATAATCAGAAACCCTTAAGTTGCGTTTAGTTGTGGAAAAATGGGCCGTTTCCGGAAAAAATTTCTAAGAAAAATGAGAATTTTGAAAACGCGTTTAGTTCGTCTATTTTTCTAAAATTTTCACGGAAAATGAAAATTTTCTGTTTTCTAAAATTACAAAGAGGTTGAAAATATTTGGAAAACTGATAATCATTGTTTTCCACATTTTTCTAATTCCAAAATTTTTCTAAAATATAAACACACACCCACTCCCACCCCATCCACCTCTACCTACCCACACCTTAACACCCCCCACCCACACACACATAACATACCCACCACCACACACACACACACACACACCAACCCACAAACACACACACACATACATACCCACCCACACACACCCACCCACCCACCCACACACACCAACCCACAAACACACACACACATACACATACATACCCACACACACACCCCCACCCACAAACACACACACACATACATACCCACACCCCCACAAACACACACCCACACACACACAAACTCACACCTACCCCCACCCTCACAGACACACATACCCACACACACACAAACACACACCTACCCCCACAAACACACTCATTCACACACTCCACCCCCACCCACCCAACACCACCACCACAATTACCGACCTACCATCACCATCACCACCACTAACCCGTCACTAGCACCACCGCCACCGCTGCCACCGCCATCACCACCACTACCACTGACACAATTGCCGCCGCCACCACCATCGCCTGTCATCACCACCACCGCCACCGACCCGCTACCGTCACCGCCCCCACCCACACCCTACCACCGCTACCGTTTTCTAAAAATGAAAACCGATAGAAAAATACACATCTAAACACGTTTTTTAATTTTCTAAAACTGAAAATGAAAAATGAATAAGTTTAACTAAACGCGTTTTCAAAAATTTTCAATGAAAAATGAAAACGGAAAATGAAAATCGAAAAGGGAAAACAAAAAACGGAAAATGAAAATTGTTTTTCCGTAACTAAACGCAACCTCAGGGATTGGAGAAGAACGAAAGCTAAACCTGATGCCTTGCTGTCAGACCGGGGGTCTAGGACGGTGGCGTCGGAGGTCTCGTGTCGGCGGTGTACGACGAGTTCGACCGAGAGGGTTGGCATGGAGACGTCAAAGAGTGTAGAGGAAAGAAGAGGGAGGAAGAATGAATAGAGGCGGAATTCTTGGGTAGGGTTGGGCATAAAGGGAAACGTGTCTTTTTTTTTCTTTCAGATGTGGTTTCAGATGTGGCCTAGAGTCTGATCGAGATGCAAAAATAAGAGATAAACAAACACACTTAGGCCCCGTTTGATAGTTGCTGACTGAGAAAGTTCTGACTGGGAAAGGTCTGTCTGGATAAAAAATCCTGACTGAGTAAGAAATCTTGTTGTTTGATTGTACATCTGACTGAATGTGCTGAGTGATGAAAAATGACCATTTTACCCTGCTGTTATATATAGTGATGGATTAAATTGTTGAATAATTATAAAAACAAGTACATCCAAACTTCCAACTGTCCCAACTAACCATATAAATATTAAATGGAAAATGACCCTCTAAATTTCCACATTTATACTCTTTCCCAGGATTATCAATTATCATCGACTAATCCATACTAGTCTATACAAATATAAATATACATTTTTAAGAATTACTGTTTTGGAAGAAAAACTATTTACTTGATAAAAAACAACAACATACCTAGGAAATTCCATTATAATGGGATAGGAAGGTAGTCGTGTATCCATATAAAAAAAAAAAAAAACTACTTTGTCACAATTCACAAAGATGATCTCTTACATAAAATATTTACTTTATGTATCTCATAATTTGTAACTCATCATTAGTGTTTTAATTGCTTAAACTCACATAATCCAAATTAATGTCATCACATAAAATGATACAGCATATTTGTTTTGAATTTGAGTTTGAAAGTGTGAATCTTAACTAGTCAAATAGCCTATTGAAGAGATTTTGGGTGTTAGGTGAAATCATGTATGGAGAAAGAAGATTTGAAGGGCTTTGCATAAGAAAATTATTATTCTCCAATAATTATAGTTTCTGTTGTTGTGCAAAACAGGGCTTAAATTAGGAAAAGAACAATTTTTTATTTCAAAACTAATTTTTGATTTCTGATTTCACAAAAAGGGCAACAACTCAAAACAAATCAAATCCTAAAACATTAACCTCAAAAAATATTAGGAAGAAAGGGAAAGCTTCCTGTTGTGACTTGCTTCTATGCAATTTGATACAGGGAAACAACTCAAAACAAATCAAAACAAATATGACACACAAGAAAAGGGCAACAACTCAAATCAAATCAATTTTTTATTTCAAAACCAATTATTATTCTTCCTGTTGTTTCTATGGAATTTGATACAGAGAAAGCTACAACTTTGTGAACAACAATGGCAAACAAGAAATAAAAGTCTAGCTCTCAAGCATAACCGATTTCAAAAATTATTAAGAAGAAAGGGAAAGCTTCAATTTGATACAGGTAATTAAAATTTCAGATTTATTAGAGCAAATCGGATTCTGATTTTATACATTATACATCAGATTGCATAACATGATAGCATAAGCGATTCTGATTTCAAATAGTATTAACATAACAGGAGAAGATTAGCTTACCCGTTTTTGATGAATTACAGTGATCTTGAATGACAGGGAAAGCGAGAGAAATTGCTCGGAGATGGCGAGTTCTCTTTAGCCGGCGAGATGGTGGCGAGACGGCAGCGACGAGTGAGATGGCGGTTAGCTGTCGATGGAGGAGGCGGCGATTTTTGTGTCTGCGCTTTTTTTTTTAGGTTACGTTTGAAAGAATGGGTATCGGATAACGAGGGAAGAAAGATAACAGAGGGGTAGAAGCGTCCTTATTCCCAGTCATATGTTACAAAGCTGACCGGGTAAGACATTTGGGCCAGACGGCTAACTGACAAAGCATATCATCAAACAGTAAATGTCTGACCGAGTCAGCCCATATGTCTGACTCAGACCCAGTTAGACGGGTATCAAACACCCCCTTAATTGGTTAGATTAAGACATGCTTCTTTTTAAGAGGTATTAAGTGGTAAACAAACAGTCTCTAAGCTTATTCTTTCCAAAAACACGCAAATAAGTTTAAAAATTAAATGGGCAAATGTAAAATACATAATAGGATCGTTGCATCATTTTCCCTAAATTATAATACTAAAAAAACATGTTCGGTACCAATGTTTTAAAAACCGGTTTTTTAGTTGAACCGGTATGGCGACCGATTCGACCGCCGGGTCAACCGGTTTCTATAATTTTTATCATTTTTTCTTATTTTTCTACACATACATATATACATACATTAAAACATGAATTTGACGTCTACAAGTTCAAACATTAAAAATATGCATAAAAATAAGTTGTAGATCAATCTAAATATATTAAAACAACACATAACTATAAGTTTTACATCAATTCGCATACGTCAAAAAGAAAATAAAATATAATACCGAAACAAAATATAGTTTTAGATTAATACAAGTGCATAAAAAAACATCATATCATTTACCATATGTTTTTATTGAGAAAAATCTAAATAAATGTGAAAAAAAACCCACCAAAGTTTATTATTGAAAATGATTTATTTCCATGTATTTTGAAAAAACCGGTCGGTTCAATCCTGTTCAAAAATTGGTATAAAACCAGTGATAGTTGAATCGTTCCCTTCCCTGGTTCCCGGTAGGGATGAGCATCGGAACCGGGTACCCGTTTTTGGAACCGGAACTGCCTTAAGCGGTTCCGGTTCCGATTCTCGTTTTTTTGGAACTGCTACCCGCTGGGTACCCGCCGGAACCGGTTAATATATATATATATATATATATATATATATATATATATATATATATATATATATATATATATATATATATATATATATGTGTGTGTGTGTGTGTGTGTGTTACTCAAACCAGTTTAGAATATATATTGGTCCGGTTTTGTCCGTCTTTGGTCCGAATTGACTTGATTTGAATAGAACTAAATTGCGGTTTTATCGACAAAAGTTAACAAAATTAATGTAACCGGGTTACCCGCTCCCAGAACCGGAACCGCCGGTTCCGGGACTGGTTCCAAACATTTAAGAACTATCTAGAGCGGTTCCGGTTCCGGTTCTAACTTTCTAGGAACCGCCGGTTCCGGGACTGGTTCCAAACATTTAAGAACTGTCTAGAGTGGTTCCGGTTCCGGTTCTAACTTTCTAGGAACCGCCGGTTCCGGGACTGGTTCCAAACATTTAAGAACTGTCTAGAGCGGTTCCGGTTCCGGTTCTAACTTTTTAGGAACCACCGGTTCCGGTTCTCGCCAAATGAGGCGGGTACCCGCCTATGCTCATCCCTAGTTCTCGGTCTAATCGGTTCGACCGGTCAGTTCAAACCGGTTTTTACAACACTCTTCGGTACTTATTCTTTTAGATTAATTATTGTTTACTTAAAATTTGCAAATTTAATTCCCTCCGTTATAATAAAAAAATAGAATAAAACTATTTTGGCGGGGTAATTTGACTAAATTCCATTGTTCGAGTCTAAGCCCACAATAATAAGAATTTGTCATGAAGTGGACACGACTATTGGGCCTGAGTCGTGTTATTAATTCGTTCACCCTTCAGACTTATTTATTGGGCTATGGGATGATGTCCAAAGGTAGTATCCCCAACATATATTGTAATAAACAATAAAGTTTAAATAAAAGATGAACATGTTGCTGCATCATTGTTGTTTTTTTCTTTTGCAAGTTTTGAACAGATCCCAATTACGATTTTAGGTGTGACATTAGAGTGTTTTAATATGGTTGTAGATATGAAAATGTGAAAGTTCAAATCTATGCACAATTTGTAATGTGACTTTAACCCATCAAAAAATACACAGATTTTAGCTGAATTCCACATGGATGATTTTAGTGATTTAGATAGGATGTATATTGCGCATGAAAATCTTTGGCACATCTTTTATATGCGATTAAATGGAAAAATTCTTACTTTAATGAAATATCCGAACTTTGTAGTAAAAATAGAGGACTTATTAACATTTTTGAATAAAAATGTAACAAATTGAATTGTTTATACATAGTGCCAAGATATGAATATAAATTACAAATCTACTCCATTTCAAAACATATTACAATTATCATATAATCGATTACAAGTTGCTAGTATGTATGTGTGTGTGTGTTTTCCTAAAAAGTAAAAACTACAAACAATCATGAGGAGTCAACCCACTTCTAAAGTGGTTGCAGTTTCAGGAACTGTAGAATCAGTGAGTTCTCTTCCGCTTGTCTCAAAGGGGAAAAGCATGACACAAACACCCGAAGAAAAAATAACAAATTCAAAGAGGAGGATGGCGGCGGTTTGATGGCAGCCATGTATCAAACCCACCGCCACCAGCGGACATATCATGCCGCCAATTTGCCCCACCGAGCTGCCCACCCCAACACCCGTTGTTCTCACTGATGTCGGATATATCTATATATAATAATATAATAATATTAAGAAATAAAAGCAGAATTGTATGATAAATAAAAGCAAAGTTGAAGGACTTGCCTCAGGGGCAAAAATGTAAACCACAGTGAAGGTTGTTGTGATGCATATTCGAGCCATAAAGAGAAGAAACGTTGTGAGAGCTTGAGGTTGTTGGAAAGTCAATGGGAGCAAGAAAATGCAACAAAGGAAGAACATTGTTGACATGGAGCGCTTTCGACCCAATTTATCGATTGTAAAAGCTGATATAATAAGTCCCGGGAACTCTTGAACCAAATTAAAGGTAAATCTACTCAGCCAGATTATCTTCCACAGATGAACAATGTAATGTATTAAACTATGAAAATATGTCTTTTTTTTATATATTAAAGAAAAACAAAGGCGTTGTTTAGAAAATATTTGAGAAAATCAAGGCAATTAAGAGGAAAGTCTTCTTTCATAGTCTTTCTCCATTAAGTCGAGAAAAAGAGGCATTCTCATTAAGTCCTAACTTTTTACATATTTGCCCTCATTTATTTTTTCGTTCTATTTTCTCAAAGGGATAATGACATAAAAGTCATTAAGTTTGGTAGAAATGTACGAAATTTCCCTTTTGTGGATTTTAGGTTCATTAAAGCACTTACGTTTGGCAAGAATGTTCGGTTTTACCACGTAAATTAGCAAAAAGGGTAAAATCGGAAAGAAAAAAAAAAGTTGCAAGTATCCGGTATTAGTGAACCTAAAATCCATAAAAGGGTAAATCCGCATATTTCTGCCAAACTTAAGGGCTTTTATGTCATCCCTTTCTAAAATGCTACCAAACATTATTTATCCAAAAACGGGACCCACACATGCATATACAAAGCATACCTGCAAAACTAGTGATGAAGACATCTTTGTAGCTAACCTCCTCCGAGCCTTGAGATCGTGATCCATTTGGTCCACAATTATTCGCACCATTATGCAACTCGGTTGTAAGAAGCACAAGCCCATAATAAGAAAAAGCATTCCCAAAGAAAACCACCCATAAAAGCAAAGTCGGCTTTATCAATTCCGGTGAAAACAACATTGCCAATGTTGACACATTACTTTTACTATGATTGATAACTTCCGGTTTTTCATCATCCGTGTGCTTATTATTATTACTCTGAGGGAGCAAGCGTGCACCTTCTGATTCCATTGACTTGACATTCAACTCGATTTCATTGTCGGAAACAAGGATTCCGGAGGGAAGTGATTTCCCGTTTATCTTGGCAACTTTTTCCAAGATTCGAAGGGCTTCACTTGTTCTTCCTTTTAAGCATAAATATCGCGGTGATTCCGGGACTACACGGTAGAATACAAGGAGGAGAGATGAAGGCAGAGATGAGAATGCAAGTAATCATCTCCATCCCAATGTTGGCATCACAAACTACAAAAAAGAAAATTTAAAAATATATTACGAAAGTAAATATAGAAAATATATCAAGAGATGGGAGGGGCATTTTTGCCTTTTACACAAACGAGAGATCAAGAGCGAGTCCCCGTCCCACCTTTTTTGGGTGGGAAAAAAAAATTAATTTTTGTCCCCTTGACATCAGTCCTAGTCCCAATGCAACTGCAAGTCAAACACAGTACAACTGTTTCTGTCCTGTTCTGCATAAAAAAACAAAACGGGCCCAAAAATGGCCCATTTTGTATGACAAGACAAAGCAGAACAGGACAATTTTGTACTGCATTTGACATTCATTGGACTATGACTAGGATTGATGTCAAGTGAACAAAAATTTAAATTTTGTCCCACCCAAAAAAGACTGGCTCTGGATCTCTTGTCTGTGCAAAAGACAAAAATGCCCTTTGTCATCCTCATTGTCAAAAGGTATAGTTATAATGAAAGGAAAGGAAGCATATATATACCCATGCAACAGAAGCCTCGAAAACAGTTCCAATAGTCCAAAAAGCTGAAAAGACAACCATCCAAGTGCCTCTGCTTGGAGCAGGGATGAACTCTAGAAACCAAGAAGAGAGGACGGGCCCACCTCCAAGACCAATTCCAACAAGACAGCGAAGAATGATGAGACATGCGTAGTTAGGAGCTAAAGCACTAAGCATACCAGCCACAGAAGTAACCATTGCAGTAATAAGAAATCCTTTCCTATAATATTTAAAAAAAAAAAAACAATAAAACAATAAAACTACAACTACAAATCATTTTTTTTTTGAAACATTTAAAAAAAATGGAAAACTATACCTCCTTCCATGTTTATCTGCAACAACACCCCATGAATATGCTCCAACCAACATGCCAGCAAAGACAACACTAGTAATCATGCTTTGTTCATGAGAGGAAAGATTCCATGCAGACTGAAGTGCGGGTCCCACAAACGAAAGAAGCATCATTTCCATGGCTTCTGAAATCCAACCCATCCCTGCATACGCAAGCACAAGCATTTGGAACTTCCCAAATCCTACGCTTGCAAGTGCATCATCCACCGTGTAGCTTCGGCTCTCGTCTCCCATCTTTGCAAACAATTTAATTCCATAACTTAGCTACATTATATATATATATATATATATATATATATATATATATATATATATATATACACACTTGAAAATATCTATCCAGTTATAGCATTGAAAATTGCTTTGTATTTAGATAACAACATAACATTGCTATAACTGGATACATTTTTCAAAGTACATCACAGAAATAGAAAGAAATGAAAGTAGAATGTTGTAATAAACAAATGAATGAAAGTACATTGCTATTTCTTGCATTGATCCCTAATAACTACATAATATACCATTTTAGCGCTTGGACTTTGACTCCTTTTTTGGGTTAGTGAGGAGAAACTTATATTCTTTCTCATAATGGAAACCGGAAGTACTTTTTATCCAAAGATATGGGAACATTGGCTAGCCCAGGCCCAATTAGGCCCATTTAGAGAATCACAAGCTTTTTACCTTCTGGTTGACCCATCAAAGCATGCAACAATGCCAAATTCAACATTTTAGCATCCAACTTGTAACTTCACAAAATGATCGGAAAGTAATAAAAATTAACTACTTTTATATTGTTATTTTTCCCAAGTTTTTAACCACTACCATAACAACTTTTTATTTTATTTTGTTTTCTTACACTACAATAATGTTCTTCATGGAATGCAAATGCATGCTTCCATGTAGGTTTGTTCATGTCTATTATTACCACATTAAAACAAAAAATATCCCTTGTATTTTTTATATTTGTTTATGAATATGTCAACAGGTTTAGAATGTAAATAATGAGAAATGACATAACCACCCTTCATTGACTTTTTTGTAGATTATTGTTTGTGTTATATGCTCCACATGCTTTAAAGAGGAGACAACTAGTTATCAATTTTTGGTGTTAGGAAAGTTATTTCAGTCATTTACACAAATGAGGGAGGAATGGAATAAATTTCATGACTTTATGGAGGGAAAGTTGAATTCCTTAACTAATGGAATTCAATTCCTTAAGCATTTGCAACCAATTCCAGCCAAATCCCAAGGAATCTGGCAAACCAAACTCCCCATAATGTAGTTTTCATATCAGAGCATTATTTGTTCATAAGTTACAAAATAAAATTCGAGGGCGCTGACCTAAATGCACAGGGTTAGTTTTTATTTTATTTTTAAGTCAAGAATGGTGAAATAATTTTCTGAAATCGATGATCGCTTTCATAGGGAATGTAAGTAGCAATTTGGAATAAGGTCAACCATCATACTTTAAACAGGAAAGATCCATCAATACAGATTCAGGTGAAATTATAAAAAGGCATATCGGAAACCGTATGTAAATGAATTGGCTTCCAACCAATGATCCAAAAAAACTGGAAAATAAAACCCAAATTTGAAACGGGTTAAGAGTTGTTGCAATAAGTCCCAGGAAAATTAAATCTAGAATGACGTACAGTATGGATAATCAAGATAGAGATATGATACGTTGATAAAAGGGTTGCAAAAGAATCGAACCTTAAAGAGCAGGAGGATAACGGAAGAAATCAACGAAGAAGCAGGAGAAAATGTAGATGAATCTCGGATGTGTTTTGACTTTGACAAGCCTCAATGAGTTTGAGAAAATTATGCGACCATCTATATGACAGAAATGGAAAACCTAACTTTTATTTATGTTTCTCATTGGTGAATGGCAAAAAGACCGTGTGAAGTTTACACGTTGAATGCAATAAACAGTCAGCAAACATCGTTATTATAGAATTTTTTTTTTTATACTTTCGTATATATTTCTAATTAAAATTTAAAATATGTATTTGTCAAACCTAAAATCTAAATATTATATATTTTTTTTTTCTTTTAAAATATCGTATTTACCTATTATTTTTTAAATATATTTTTTAAGTTTTTTGATGGATTTTTATATTTTATAATCATATTAATATATATAAAACAAATTCACCAAATTGTCCTTCAATATTAAAACCAATACATGAGATTGAACTCCCCAAAAAGCTATCTATCCCGTTTGCCCTAGTTATCTAAGTCAAACCCTGATCACGTAGATGGAGATCGACTCCTCAATACCAAAAAAATCTTTTACCTATCAAAATGTTAACAATCCAATCGATACCCACAAGACTATTTTCACATAATTCGACTTCTTTTGTAACACCCAACCAATCAGGTAATTTCCTTTCTTGTTTCAAATTACCAATTATTGCAAAAAAAATGGTCCTTACGCCCTGCATACTCGGGGCGTACGTTGGGCGTAAGCTTTAAAAAGGACGCGGATGTTTAAGAGTATGCATGGCGTACTCAATGGAGACGCAAGGCGTACTCGGCAGATATGCAAACCCTAATATTGAGGATTTGAACCATATTTAAGCAACCTTAACTCCCATAAACCCTAACACCTTCAGCCTCCATCCCCCCAAACGACCCCTTGCAGACCCTAATTTTCATTTGAGAGTTTTTGAGTTATTTGAGTGTTTTATGTCCAACCTTGAAGGAAGAAGATCATTGGAGTGCACTTGGAAAGCTTCAAGCATTGTAGATTTGGGAATTTCACCTCTCAAGCAACCTCCAAAAGGTATATAATTCTGAACTTGATGAGTGTTTCACTAGATCTTGTTAGTTAAGTTGTGTGCATTTTGATCCCATATTCTTGGCATAGTTGAGTATGAGCTACTCCATACCTAATGAGTAGCCTTTTCAAATGTTTTTGAAGTGCATGGAGTCATAAAAAATGTGATATTGATCCTTTCCTTTCATCCATTCATGAGTATTGAGGCTTAGAATCTTATGATATGTTAAGGTTTTTAGATTTGGACACTTTCTAGTCATGCAAAGTTATAAAGTTGGAAAGTTTATGATTTAAGAGGTTATTTAGGGTTAGATTTGAGATTTGGATGTAAGGACTTAAAGGAATAAGCACTTAATGAGGAAAGTGGGTGTTGGTTGAGTATGCAAGGCGTACCTAGTGATACGCAGTGTGTAATAACTAGGGCCTCGTAATCTAGAAAGGGATTCGCAACGCCATGTGTGGTAATAGAGTATGCAGGGCGTACTCCGCGTGTGTTGACTCTTTGATTTTTTTACTTTGACCTTTAACCATAGACTTGACCAAGTTTGACTTAAGGGAATTTTGGGAAATTCAAAAATAGTAGAGATTGGGTCCCTGTTATTTGTATAGGTGATCTATAGAGGCAGTATTTGGAGCGGTGATCTGTTCAACTATTTTTCAGATTGTGGGGTGAGTTTTCCTCATTGTACTTAGGGGTGTAAACGAGTCGAGTCGAACCGAGTATTGCCAAGCTCGAATCTCGACTCGCTTAAAATACTTGACTCGAACTCGCCTCGAGCTTAAATCTGAAGCTCAAACTCGACTCGTGAAATACTCGATACTATCGAGCTCGGCTCGCGAGCTCGGTTCGACTTGACTAAAATTAAAAAATAAAAAAAGGTGAAAATCATCAAAAATTAAAAACATTCCATATGCTTTTACATTGTCCAAAATAGCAAAAATGCACAATAAACCATCTATGTCTTTGCATTTTACATATATCCAAAATACCAAAAAGAAACATCTATGTCTTTGCATTTTAAAAATATCCAAAATACCAAAAAGAAACATCTAATGTCAATATATCATCAAGCATCTATGTATTTGCATTTTACCAATTCAGCACCAACACAATCTCTTGTACCTGTCAAAATAACAACAATAACCAAAAAATACAACACAAATAACCAAAAAAAACAGCAAACTAACCTAAACAGCAACATCAAAAATCAGCACCAAAAAACAGCAACAGTGGCAAAAAAAACAGCAACAGCAGCACCAAAAAAGCAGCAACAATGGCAAAAAACAGCAACAACAGCAACAAAAAAACAGCAACAACAGCAAAAAAACAACTTAACCTGAAAACAACAAAAATTAGCTAAAATTTACAGTTTTAAACATTTTAAATATGCTTACTTCTCATGTATCTGTCATGGAATAGGAAGATTGATCTCCATTTGTTGTTTCTCTTTATGAAACGCATAAACACGAGAACAATAAATATATTAAATTATAAAATATAAATAAAAAGTAATGAGAAACAAATGAATCATACCTTGTTCTTTCTTTTCAAACCATGGAGGCTTCGACACCAATCTCCTCCACAAAGTAAGACTTCAACCGTTTCGGGAGCCAATGATGCTCTATATGTGTCAATAACTCTACTACCCGCACTAAAAGTAGCTTCCGATGCAACAATGGTGATGGGAATAGCAAGTATATCTCGAGCCATGCGTGATAATATACGATATTTTAACGAATTTGATCGCCACCATTGTAAAGCATCAAACGGTGTTGGGCCAGCATCACAAATGTAACAACCCTCTTCAAGATAATTATCTAAATCTGATTTTTGTGGTTGTATATTTTCAACTGTTCTTACAAACTGAGCAAACTCGGACCATCCGGAAGATGAGGGTTGAATGTTCACATTGTTTCCACTTAAACCAACAACAGTTTCACAATTTCCTTCACCGCCACTAGAACAATATTCATCCACATATTCTCCATACAATTCATATAAAGCTTTTTTAACTTTGTCTATATTTTCACAAGCTTCCTGTTCGGGATATATCCTAGGAAAACAAAACTCAATAACCCTCATTTTGCACCTAGGGTCTAAAATAGCACCAATCAACATCATCAAGTTGCACTCTCCCCAATACTTATCAAATTTTTGTTTCATGCACCGAACCATGTCATGAACAAAATAATATTCGTTAGGATCTTGAAGCTTCTTGTCCAACAAAACTTTGATTCTATAAACTTCATTAAGAAATAGGTTTGAAGTTGGATACTCACTACCAGAGATAATATTAGTTGCAGAGTAAAAAACTTCTAAAATCTCACATACCTTTTCCACCTTTATCCAATCTTCATTTGTGGGACAACTAATGTAGCGTGGCTCTCTTTCTTTGTACATTGGAAATACCTCTTTAAATTTGATTGCAGCGGACAACATTTCATATGTTGAGTTCCACCTTGTCTTGCATTCAAGAATAAGTTTTCTATGTGGCAATTGTAATTGTTGCACAATCTCAGAAAACAAGTTGAGTCTTGACTCATTTTGATTGATAAATGTGACAGAGTCGTCTATATCCTCAATGATATGGCCAATTCTAGAAAGTCCATCTTGAACCATAAGATTCAAGATGTGTGCACAACAACGTACATGAAACATCTTTCCTCCACAAGGCAACTTCTTAACCCTTGAAAAAGTTTCACTTAAGATCCTAACAGCCGAGTCATTATTTGAGGCATTGTCAACCGAAATAGTAAACACCTTATTCTCAATGCACCAATCCTTCAAACACTTATAAAGATTGTTGGCAATCTCAAGCCCACGATGAGGAGGAGGTAAGTGAATAAAGCTAAGAACACGCTTCTGTAAATGCCAATTAGAATCGACAAAATGGCCTGTAAGAACCATATATTCGATCTTCTGATTGGTAGACTTTCATATATCTGTGGTCACACTAATCCTTGAAATAGATTTCAATAAATCCTTCAGCTTCTTCTTTTCTATCTCAAAAACTTTTTTACAATCTGCCTTAATGGAAACACGTGAGACGGTTTCCCACTCAAGCATTCCGCGCTTTTGCATCATGTTAAACCCCTCTTCCTCAACAATTGTGAAAGGATGTTCGTGCATAAGTATCCAATGTGCAATTGACTCTCTCATTTTCATCATATCAAACTTTCCATCAGTAAAGGCGGGGGTGACATGTTGTGAATTACTTCCCGAATCAACTACTTGCAAAGTGATCTTTTGTTGTTGTTGGTCATAAAGTTTTTTTGGGATACATTTCTTCAAGTGTCGTCCCAAATGACTAGTACTAGCGCTTGCTAATATGGAGAGTTTACTTTTACAATGTATACATTGTGCTTTTTTAGTCCCATCAGACATCATAACTTCTTTAAAATCACCCCATACTGGAGAAGTCTTTTGCCTTTTCTTCCTTTCAAAATGGGAACTTTCTTCATCTGCATTTTCTTCTTCAGTATTATTAGGAGGGCTATTTCTGTCATTTACAGAACCAGTGTTCTCATGTTGTTGGTTTGCAGCAGAATTTTGCTCTAATGTTGGAGCTGATGAAACTTCAGGTCTACATGATTCCATCTGCAAAAAATCTATATGACATTATGAAACTATCAATGGAAGAAATATAATTCAACAAAATAGATCAACAACTTTTAATGAAAACCAAAAGGAAACAGACAATATCATAATAGTAGGCAGGGAAAATAATTATGTAAGAAATCTATATTACAAATTTTTTTAGCATAATCTAATCTCATACCTAAATGCTAACAATAATCTATAATAGAAAAGAATTTTGTTGTGATTGACTGATTTCTTAGTCCATACATCATAGAGTGACAGACGTGAGTGAGAGACATGAGTGAAAAATGAAGATAAGTTAAGAAAAAAACACTTCGTTAAGCACAACATGAATATTGAGTAACGAAACTCCCAAGTCCCAACCATGTGAACTCATACCAATCAACTACTGAAGTGCAAAATACAAATCGAAATTATTTCTTATAACTTTTTACAATATAAATTACACTACAGAAAATCAAAGATAACATTCACTAAAATTTATTTGGAAATTTTGAATATTGATGATAGTGATACCTTTCTCAGGCTTGTGAACGTCGACTAGCCGGAGATTTTTTCATTGGCGGCGGCAGGTACTGATACCGACGTCGACTGTAGAATGTAGGTGGTCGACTGGTCGGTAGTGGACTAGCGGTTGTCGACGCCTCAACGGTAGAGGACTAGTGGTGGTCGAAGTCTCGAAGATAGCAGGTATTGTCATACCGGAAGTCTGGAACGACAATGAATTGAGGATTTGAGGTATAAGATTCGTCAATGGAGTATGGAGGGAGGCGTGTAATTTGTTAGGAATTAGGGCTAGAAAGTGTAAAAACGTTTTGAAATCTTTAGTGTCTTATTTCCTTTACCGCCTAATAGAGTATAAGACTAATAGTTAAAAATATTAAAATTGTTTAATAATTTACTAGATGTATAAAGGGTAAAAATGTAATTTTATAAATACTCAATTAAGCTCACGAGCTTTTTGAGTCGGGTAATTTAATACTCGAGCTCGGCTCGATAATGTACTCGAGTAGCTCGAGCTCGAGCTCGACTCGACTAAAGCCGAGTCGATTTCGAATATTTTCCGAGTTGGACCCGAGTTTCTCGTGAGCTGTCTCGTCTCGTTTACACCCCTAATATTTGTACTTATGGGCAAAAGGCATCGATGTCGACCCACTAGGTTATATACCCTAATATATAAGATGTTGATATGTTGTAGTGATATGTTAGATCTGCATGATTATTTGTTGTTGTTATATGATTTATCTTTTGCATATGTCGAAATAGTGTGGTTTGGGTTGAGGCTTTACTGATATGTGCGTAAGCCAACAGACCCGGGTATTCTAGTCTGATAACTGATTAGGCCGAGGCAATCCAGTCTGATGACTCTAAGCTAGGGGTAATCAAGTCTAATGATTGTTTTCGTGTGGGCATAACGTGTGTCACGCGCGACGTGCACTCTGACAACCAGATCCGTCGAGATTCGAGAAAACATGGACAAACGAGAAGGTGAGATGTGTCCAAAGTTGGGTTGAGCTAGCGTGCACGTGCGCGCAGCGCACACTAAGATCGGACGCTATAAACGGAAACCTCACTCACTCTCTTTTTACACCTCACAACATTCTCTACTTGTAACGATCCGAATTTGCTTCCGTCACTTCCATTATTCGAATAATTATTTCACCAATGATTTTAGTTTTATAATAGTAAAATGAAATAAATTAACTAAAATGAAGTTATTTAATATTTAAAAGGATTAATCAATAATTAAAAGGTAGCGATTTAAATAATGGGTTTAAGGGATTTTATGGTTAATACAATTCATTAAAAGATATAAATGATGTCGAGAGGTTGGAATGTCATTAAAGGAAACATAAAATTATTAAGAAATCTATGGTTGGAGTATGTGACATCCTCATTTTCACGGCTAGAAAAGGCCGATTTCATTATGTTTATTTCATTTCAGAGTATCATTTTTAAAGAATTATAATGCAGAATTTGTTCCCAATAATGTGATAATATTATTACCAAGCATTTCCAAAGAAATGCGTTTCATTAATAATTTTGGGAGGTCATCGTCAATACAGAAACATAAGCATAACAAAAATATTACAGGTCTTACAATAGCTAATGGCATATATTTCCATTAATCTCTCATCATATCCAAACATTAAGTACCTTCGTATCGATACTAGTGATACAAAGAAAACGAGTGGGTCAGGTTGGGAAATCTGGCGAGTACATATGGATTTCAATCTCACGATGTTAAAATATTGTAACATCCCAAAAACAACAATAAATTTTAACTTTTCAAAAACAACCCATTAACCATAAAGTTTCTACAAAAAAAAACCCATTGTTTCAAAAGTATTAATCAAAATCAGAGTATCCCAAAATCCAATGTCATGAAAACATGAATATATGCATGATTAAAACTTCGCTTTCCCACAATCCTCTGAAGTACCTAAAACAATAAACCGAAACTATAAGCCAAAGCTTAGTAAGTTCCCCCAAAGTATCATCACACAACATAACAAAAATAGCATGCAAATGTGACATCCCCATTTTCACGGCCAGAAAAAACCGATTTTGTTTATGCTTTATAAAAATCAGATTATCTCTTTCAATAAAAAACGTTGCGAAATTTGTTCCTATAAAAACATGATAATTTCATTATCAGGGCATTTCCAAAGAAATGTATTTTTATTCCTTTTAAAACATTTGGGATGTCATCGCCAATACAGAAACATAAGCATAAACAGAACTTACATTCATTTACACCAGTGATCTATATCTTCTTAATCTCTCAGTGTAATGTAACTTCACATCGTCACATGTGATAGAAGTAAACTGAGCGGGTCAGGTTGGGAAACCTGGTGAGTATATAGGGTTATCAACCCACAGTAATATAATTATTATGTTTAATCATCAAACAATTAACCCAATTACCCATCCCCATTATCTTCTTTATTCCTAAGTACCTTCCCTAAGGATTTATCCTAAGGGTTGTCTCCTACATCATATTTACCTCTCATCTCCTTATATCGCATTTCCTTATATGTTTTGTTCCTAAGGACTTTCCCTAAGGATCATCGCCTACATCGCATAGAAAGTATTGATTCAGGGATTACTCCCTCAATACGTGCCCAACAAGGGTTAGGGTATCATCGCATTAATACATAGTTACAACATCGCCTGAACTCGTAATTCATAGTAAGGGGTCAGAGTATCATCGCATGAATACGTAGTTACAACATCGCCTGAACTCGTAATTCATCACCTACAGGTTATGAGTCTGCTGGTGTTTCCACGGGGTTGTCTATAATAGTTTGTGGTCACCATCTATACTCTGGTAGATGACTACATCTCCAAATTGTCGAACAATGTTTTAGTATCTTTCATCCTACATCACCGATTCATCATCACCTATCTATCCTCACCTAATTATCATCACCTTCCTCTCATCACCTATCTCTCATAATTTTATTTCATCATACACCAACTATTTCATTTACCCATGTTTTATCCCAACATAATTGTAGATATAAAATAAATATACAGTTTGAATCATTTAAAACATGTATAAAATCATTCATCCAACATAGACAGCAAGTATTTAGATAATATGCACACATAGCACGTAATTTATATAAAATACTTCATATCTATGTGTAAGATGAAAGTAACTATGCACTCACTTGATAAGGTGGTGACTCGGTACTCGGACAACGCTTCGTTTACTTTAAAATAATTTCCTTCGACGAAACCTAGTATTATTACCACTAGATTTTAGTCTAATATTTACCGTGACTAATTATTAGTCTTATTATTATTATATAAGCATTTAAACAATACTTTTCAACTACTATATGCAGAAAGGGGTCAGACATAAAACACCGGAGGGCAGGACCATTTTGGCATATAACACTTCTGAAATCCAACAACCCTATGCAGTCCTTTAAACCAGATTCTCTGTACCGCGAGTAGTTAAAAAGATATTATAACGACACTTATATAATAATAGCTCAAATATTTATTATAAGGTCATAATAACAATACTAATTTTAAATATAAGCTATATTAAAATAGGGTAATCATAACTTACTTACAAGGGGGTTTTAGCTAGGAGCCGGGCTCTGCAGGGGCAGAACTTCGTCGCTGAATCTTTCTAAGAAAGATTCGTGCAGTGCTTCAACGCTCACCTTACTATACTAAAACTACAAAAAGAGAAGTCGAATCACGAGGGACAAAAATGGTCGGGGGATAAGAAGAGAAAGACTCTTGAATCAAGAGAATGGTGCAATAAATATGAGAGCCTAAGCCTCTTATTTATAGTAATTGAATTTATAAAAACTACCCTCCATAATTACTTAATGACCTTATAGTTATATAAACGACTAAACACTCCTTCATAATACTATTTTAAATAGATTTAACGATATTTGTACAAAACTAATGTTGAAAGTACTCAACACTAGTCTTATAATAACCAAATCTTCGATACCTTTCTGTGTACGTATATATGATTTTATACTTTATTTTAATACGTAAATATGCTATTATAATTTGTAACTCGTTCATACGAACTCCATTTTTGACATTCTTTATATCCACGCGTTGGTATTTACGAGTACTACAACTTTCATTTATATGCCGTCAGGCAATTCTCATTCTATCTCAGATTTACAAAACTGTATCGAATTTATCGCGCTCGAAGAGTAGGGACCAAGCTTCGTCCATATCTTTCGCATACGAGCTCCGTTTTTTACTGTCTTTAATCGTTTAAGTCCTATTTGATGGGTTTTGGTCATAAGACATCCTATGTGCTCATACAAACCCTAATGCTTGGATCTAGGTTTCTCTATTGTACATGCTTTGAATCCAAGACTATAAACCCTAATTTTAGCATATGGAAATCAGTATTAACATAAGAATAGGTTTATAATGTTACCTTGATTGTTATGTAGTAATAACAATCCCAATTCCTCCTTGAATTGACTTTGGAAGGCTGAGAGTCACAAGTGTCACTCCTCTAATGGCTTACAAACACCATAAGCAAGTGGAGAAGGTATAAAGAGAGAGGAGAGAGGTAGGAATTCGTCCTTAGGACTTCTAGGGAAGGCATACACGAATTCATGACCCTTGGGGGGTTTATATAGGTGTAAAGATTAGGGTTTTAGTCCTTATCCTTATCTAGTTGCTTGTCCACCAAGCAACCATAAGATAACTCTTAGAAACCCTTATCCTAGTCGAATTCTAAGGCATTATCACCTCAAATTCGTTCACCCTATATATAAGATAATCCTTACCTTATTTTGTAACTATCACATAATTACAATTCAGCCCCTCTAGTTTAATTAATTACACTTGATCACAAAATTAATTCTTAATTAATTATTGACCAATATTAATTAAACAAATATGATTTCTCCTTTAATATATTATTCTTATAACATATTAATAAATCATAATAACCTCTCTCTCTATTTATTTCTCCAATCAAGTTGCTTTGGTGAAGGCAACCCAAAAGGACCATGCACCATCGGGTCAAGTACATACCAAAATAGTTATGGACTTAGACACTAATCCAACAGTCTCCCACTTGGATAAGTCTAACAACTATTCTGCGTATGACTTCAGATCCCGATCTGCAATCGTAGCTTTCCAAAGCCGTTGTCAACTCTGATCATATCAGATACGCGTGTCCTTAGATAAGGGATCATATATTCCTCCATTCTAGATATCATATGAGATATGATTTCAAATCATTCTCTCTGTACTATAACTCGATTTCTGATTTATGACGACTGACCAATTGAACAAATCAAATTAGCCCTAGCCCGGCCGAGCATTTACGTTTATCATCACTAAACCATCGAGGGGCCCAAAGATATCGCTTGTATCCTACTTTGAATAAAAGAAACGGATAAACTTTGATACAATGCTCGCTTGCACTCACGCACCAAATCACACACAACAATCTGTTTTATAACACCAAGTTACTAGTGCGTTTACATATTATCAATGTGCAACCGATTCGCAAGATACAACTCACACATCTCGGTTTCAAAAATATAAGATGTTATCGTCTCACCAATCACTCATGATACAATTCCATGGAGTGATCCAAGTGAGCGTGGGTTTGATCCAATGCTCAAATCATATTCATAAGCACTCATGAACGTTGCAGCAAACATTTGCCTATGTCTAATGCTCTTTAGACAATCCACACACCAATTCACAACAGTCTTCACTCATACCTACTTCCAACATATGAACGACTGTGGCCCGTTCGAATAATTTGACTGTTCTTAACCAATTAAGTTATTCTGGAAGTCAAAACATGCAAATGTGAAACACAAGAATAATACTAATCCTATATGGCCTCAAACCTTTGAGTATAAATAAAACGCCTTTTATTTATCACCATATCGATTACTCATTATTCGTCGTTTCGGTTAATCAACTTCTTACTTGAATTACAACACTTGTCTCATGCTCCTAGCATGCACACAATGTTTACCTATGGTTCTTATTTTCTGAAATAGATCACATTAAACACATTTCCAATCCTTCTCATTTCACAACTCCAAATCCATTTTCATAAGTGAAAGAATATCAAATTCTTGCTACTTATAGAATATGCTAGATTCTAACATTTTATGCAATGATCCTTTCGTAATGTCACTGCACCAAAGTCACAAAGACTATTGCCAATGAAATTACAAAGTCCTCTATCGGAGATTGTTACAAGACAATTCCTTAGATATGATGTCTCTCACTCAAAGTACATTCCTTTGAACATCCTTTTGCATAAAAGTTTCTAATCTAGACATAGATTTTTCATTATTCAATTCCCAATATAGATACATTTCCATATTTTCCATATGACAACTTATTTTTAATAGAATCTTATCTATTCCTAATAATGTCGATATGGTCCATCCAATATGAGAACATTTCCATATCTTCCAATATTATACTTCCAACTACTCACAAGCGACCAATCCTCGTCGAACTTAGAATTGTCCTTTGATAGTTGTTTAATTATTTTAGTCAAAACCGATTCTAGTCCTTTTTCCCTCTAAATGCGCTAGACATTTGGAAAATTTTAGAATGGTCAAACATTAAAGCATTTGCAATCGATCCTATACCCGAAGCGTATGGGACATGACGCATAATGTTTTATTTGCTATGTTCTCAAAATTCGAATTGCGAAGAGGAATGTCGTAATCATAATTGAAATTTTAAGAACACACTATGTACCCTTGACTAAGTTTATTAACATTTCTCAACCTAATCCTTTAGATTTGAAATGAAGCATAATACTCTCTCCCTTAATTATAGCAAAACAACCTTTCAACCCTTACTACTTTGCAAGGTATAACTCTTGTTTTCTATAATTAATATTGCCAACTTGCAATAAGTGCCTTAATAATCATACAATCATAACATTTATGCTCCCACTATCATGATGATTATTATAAAACATAACACTTATGCTCCTACTAGCTTCGACATGTATCTTAACTTTCAGAAAAACAATGCTTATTGAATTTCTTAAGTTCATGTTTCTAATACTTAGTGCTTTGATAATCTTTTATCAAGGCTTCTTGAACTTATACACCTTTGCCTTCGATAGCTCATATGTGTGTCTAAACTATTAAGACTAGTTGCCAAACCTCACAATTCAAATTATGGAAAGGGATACCGTAACCATAATCGAATTCGAGAATGCAATTTTACAATCACTATCTTCTTAAAATCTTTCTTAGTGAAAGCATTTCCTCACAATCATTTTCATGAAGGAGGAAATCTTATGACACTTAGATTTAAATGGTGTATGTGTTCTTATCCATGTGAATTTGTTAAAGCCAGAGTTTACGACAAATTCAAACTCATATGGACCGAACTTTCTTAATCTTGATTTCTTGCCTTATGTTAGCACAGCTGCCCACCATGTCTTCCAAACAGTTAAGCAGCTCACCCTTTCCTATCAATGTACCTTTCATTGATTAAGGTGCTTTGCCTTTTATGCGTTCAAAATGAGAACTCATAGAACTCACATGCATAATTAACTCGATTGGATTGGCATAGAAACCAAGTAATGTCATCACGATAGGTTGTAAACCTCAACTCGTGTGCTAGTGATGATCGATAAGGTTTATTTGATTTGTTCTTGAACCTTTTCAAGATTATAAAGACTCCCACTGACTCCTTGACATATGAGATTCTCTTGTCAAAACATTTCTTGACAAACAAATATTCAAGAGTTAGTGTAGCTTTTATCAAAACTCTTTATAAATTGGTCCTAGTTGGTCTTTGTCTTATCCAAGACATCACAACTTACCACATTTAATGAATGTTATAAACCTTTAATACTTTTCACTCATTGTCACAATCTTAACTTTAAGACTTGTTTTGGAACGAAGTATGATAGACTTCTTGATTTGACCATTTCTTCAATCCTTGATTCCTCTTCTTAAACATACAATTGTACTAAGACTCACTTAGAGGATCAATTGAGATATGGTTCTTAATCATTAAGACCTATCATAAAGCATAAAAGCTACTCTCCCTTCTTCTTAGAACGGAGAAACTTTTATCTTTCTGCCTACTTGATTCTTCTTATTCGTTCTGCTATTAATTTAAACATTTTCAATCAATTCAGAATTACACTTAATCTTGTAAGTATAATCATATTTACTAGACTTTTAGTAAATCATGACGAATATCTTTGTTACTCTTATGGTGGACTTTGATCAACACGCAACTATGTGTGCTCGATCTCCTAGTCCTTCACTTGACTCTTTGTCAATGAATTAGTCTAATTTCCAAATACGAAATTTCTCATTCATCGTGCATCCACGTTGCAAGATTCCAAGTTTCTGTCCAATTTAAACTTGGGCGATGAGAAACTCTCCCTATTTGGTAAATTCTCGACTTTTCCATAAATACCATAAGTAAGAACCATATCCATTTGTTGTAGAAATATGCAAACACCAATTTTCATAACGATTTCATTGCAAGGAAATAAACAAATAAATAAGTCAAACGAAAATTTATTTTATTTATAAAAGCAGCGGAAAACATTTGTCCTTATAATGCAAAATCCATTGAAAACTATGTATTTGAAAAGGAAAATTTCTAACAACTCTATCATAACTATCTAAGCTCAAAATCTAATCTTCAAGTCCATGCGATCAAGATCCATTCCTTGTTATTAGATTCATCTTGCTCTTTCACCAAGTTTCCTTTCTTTTCACCGATCCTGCAAAACATTCAAATGCAATCTTATCACATTATGTATTAAGAATTAATGAATAGGAACTTAATGGAGTTAGATAGTGGATTTTACCTGAAGCGCAGCCATACTCTTTGACTCTCCCATCTTCTGGACTCTTCAGGCTCTTTGGGAAGACTTGTATCCAACGCCCTTTCTTTTGGCAGCAAACGCAGGTCGGTTCTCCTAGAACGTCCTCGGAAGTATGGTCGGTTGACTCTCCTAACAAATACGCTCCATTACTTCGCCAAATCATTTCTGATTCAGCAGCAATGAGCATGTAAGTTAGGTCAATGAGATTGTTGTCATGATCCATCATATAATACTTTCTTTTGAACTCATTATATGATTCTGGAAGTGACTGCAAAACCCAATTCACAGCCAACTCATTCGGGAATGACACACCCAACATTATCAACCTATCAATGTGTGATTTCATTCCTAGAATGTGGGCACACACGGGTTTACCATCTTCATGTTTCATTTCCAATAGGGCTTTAGTGATATTGAACCTTTCAATTCTTCGATCTTGTGGGTTAGGGAGAACGATTGGAGGAGGTGGAGGAAGTGAAGCATGATTTCTTGTTCCTCGATCGAATCGTGGAATACCATCTTCATGTGGAATGCTTGTTCCACGGGATTTGGGAAGACCATAGTTGTCGAACTTTGACATCTACAAAACGGGAGAAAAACAAATTCAAGTTAGTTGATCGATTGAATCCTTAGTAAATCACCCAAATGAAATACTAAGGCTAGGACCCAACACAATATTCTACAACTCGAGAGAGGGATGCCGTAACCCTAATTGAAGAATATTTGAAGGTAAGTGAATGACGATTCACTAATTTCCACCACGAAAAACGAAAAAGAAATTTAAGTTTTATATCTATGAAAACTCCTAGATCCTTTGAGATTCATTGAACTTTCAATGGCATGTTTAAATCTCGATATGCCCCTCTTGTTTGTGACTGGGATGCCGAGGATCACAAAGCGGGTGTGAATAACCATGCAAACTTACATGGTGCCCTCACATGTTACAGTCACCTATTCGATGTGCCGGTAAACCACACACGCTCCACCGAAATATGACAAACATTGAGTCACCCTTTGCTACCTTTGCTTAGAACCATTTAGTGTGCCGGTTAACCACACGCGCTCCACTAACGTCTCAGCAAGGGCACAAAGTGTAATTTCATGGAATTGCATCAATTCACTTTTGCCTAAGTAACTAAGATTGGGAATTTTATGAAAACATTTAGTTACTTTAATAATTCATTATACTTATAATGGAAGGTTTCGTCCTATCCTACCCGTTCGGCTAACGACCCTCCACTAGTCAAGAGTGCGGTGGGTAAGAGTGGATACCCATTCAATCGTAATTTTATAGACAATTTCCTTAAACACCCCTTATAGACCAGATTCGTGAATGAGGCCTACTAACGGTAAGACTGACTTTTACTCATACATATATAATGTTATACCTTTAATGTTATATATAGTATAGGGTGTATTTTATACTTTCAAAATACTAGGTGGTCTAATTTAACAATTATACTTTTAATTCAATTAAATTGTAAACCTAAACTTTTATGGATTTATTAAACTTCTTTTAATTATACACCTTAATTAATTAACAAAACCATAAGCGTGTGATTTGAACTTTTTCAAAACAATGCTAGGGTTTTAGAATTTAACATTCCTATTTAAACTTTTAATCAACTTTTAAATTCCAAAACTTGAGGGCAAGTTTTGAAACATTTCAAAACATTAGGGTTTAGAATTTAAATATACATCAAATTAAACTATTAATCCAAAATTTTAAATTCCAAAACTTGAGGGCAAGTTTTTGAAACCTTTTTCAAAACATTAGGGTTTTAACTATTTAAATTTCAAAACAACAAAACTTTTGGGTTCAAATTTAAACTATAAAACCTAAAGGGAAAAATGTGAAACTTTTCATAACAACAAGGATCAAATAACAAATAATTCAAATTAACATTTAATCACATAATTATCCATATTTGATTTATTTAATGATTTCTTGCAAAACAATTTATCAATTTAGTCAAAATAATTAATCAATTATCTTATAAGGAAACAATTATCTTATTAATTGATAAATATCTTCAATTAGATCAAAAATATAGTCAAATATATCATATAATCGGATTAATATTGATCTAACATGAAAAGGTAACAATCCATAAGCAAAAACAGCAAGAAATCGCGAAATACCCTCCATCTGACGAGTTGACTCGTCGAGTCAGGCTTGGACTCGTCGAGTCTGCATGGACTCGGCGAGTTCAGCCATGGACTCGGCGAGTCCAGCCTCCAGAATCCAAAAAAATCGAATTTTTCAAACATGTTAAGCATCAATACAATAGAAACCAATCTAGGCTTTGATACCACTAATGGGTTTTGGTCATAAGACATCCTATGTGCTCATACAAACCCTAATGCTTGGATCTAGGTTTCTCTATTGTACATGCTTTGAATCCAAGACTATAAACCCTAATTTTAGCATATGGAAATCAGTATTAACATAAGAATAGGTTTATAATGTTACCTTGATTGTTATGTAGTAATAACAATCCCAATTCCTCCTTGAATTGACTTTGGAAGGCTGAGAGTCACAAGTGTCACTCCTCTAATGGCTTACAAACACCATAAGCAAGTGGAGAAGGTATAAAGAGAGAGGAGAGAGGTAGGAATTCGTCCTTAGGACTTCTAGGGAAGGCATACACGAATTCATGACCCTTGGGGGGTTTATATAGGTGTAAAGATTAGGGTTTTAGTCCTTATCCTTATCTAGTTGCTTGTCCACCAAGCAACCATAAGATAACTCTTAGAAACCCTTATCCTAGTCGAATTCTAAGGCATTATCACCTCAAATTCGTTCACCCTATATATAAGATAATCCTTACCTTATTTTGTAACTATCACATAATTACAATTCAGCCCCTCTAGTTTAATTAATTACACTTGATCACAAAATTAATTCTTAATTAATTATTGACCAATATTAATTAAACAAATATGATTTCTCCTTTAATATATTATTCTTATAACATATTAATAAATCATAATAACCTCTCTCTCTATTTATTTCTCCAATCAAGTTGCTTTGGTGAAGGCAACCCAAAAGGACCATGCACCATCGGGTCAAGTACATACCAAAATAGTTATGGACTTAGACACTAATCCAACACTATTAACGATATCTTCATTTCTCGTTTAGATTATTTTGGTTGAAAATCGACCGATCTAAAATTCGAATTTCCGGGTTGTGCACTGTTATGCTAAATCTTAGAAAAATCATAACTTCCTCATACGAAGTCAGATTTGGGCGTTCTTTTTATGGACGCTCTCAGTTTAACATATTCTACGACTTTTTTTTAGATTACTAAGGCTAAAAATTCATCTATCGTAAATTCACTATTTACGTCTCTCAGTGCCGTGCTGGTTTTGTCGAAAAACTTCGACAAGTCATAACTTCTTCGTTATAACTCGGATTTCGGCGTTCTTTATATGTATTGAACCCTTGTAACATATACTACAACTTCATTAAGATTAATCCTTCTAAATAATCTTCCATAAAAAAACTCATTTTTGATGTTTATTGTCTCTAAATTGGCTAGCCCGGATCTGCGGGCATTACATCAAATATGAGCCTTCAGCCTAACTAGACCGCCTCGCAGGGCCTATGTGACAACAGATAGTTCTAGGTCAATCAAAGTCAACAAGTCAGAAAAAGTCAAACAAGTCAACTAAAGTCAACTGATTAGGACATAAATTTTGAGTTATACTTTGCTTCTAGAGTTTTCGGTTTAGAACCGAAAACTCCATGATCTCGCTTTTAGAGTTCTCGGTTAGGACCAAAAACTCTATGATTTCAGTGCTACTGGACCAAAATCACCATGTGATTTCAGTGGGCTAATGATGTTTTTGGTTGGGTAGAAAAAGAAAGGAGTTGACTTGTGACGTGTGTGACATCCCCAAAATCACGGCCAGAAAATACCGGTTTCATTTATGCTTTTAAAATAATTTCAGAGTAAGTCCTTTTGATTTAAAAGAGTTGCAGAATTTGTTCCCAAAACAAAATATGATAAAATAATATTACCAAAGCATTTCATAAAGAAATGTATTTTCATTATATAATCAAAACTCGGGATATCATGTTCCGATACAGAAACAAAAGCATAAACAACAAAAGATAGACCATACAACAGTTACATATAACAACTGGTCTAATAAACAAAATAACTTTGATGATTCATCCATCTTATGCCCTCGTGCCACTACCTGTAATACAAATAAACTGAGTGGGTCGGGCTTAGGAGCCTGGTGAGCATATAGGGTTTTCAACCCGCAACAAATAATTATATTTACTTTTACCAACCAACAATAACCCGATTACCCATTCCCGTTATCCTCACTTTACGTCCCTAAAACAACATATATCTCAAGGGACCTAATCTAGGATTTTCATCGGGACAGACATTACTGCTAAGGGGTTTCCTCAACAATAGATGTCCTAAAGGCAACCATGAGGGGGATAGAGTACACCGGTGAACACATCGTTTACAACACCTACAAGTTATGAGTCTGCTAGTGTTCCACAGGACTGTCTAGAAAGATTCTGTGGTTGTTATCCATACTCCGCTAAATAACTAGATCAACAACAACAACATCGAGGTCTCTCATCTGTTTATCACACATCAACTATCTACCCATGTTCTACCCAACATATTAGTAGATAAAAATATATATTTTTATACATAGTTTAAAACCTGTATAACATTCTCATTCAATACATATTCCAAACAATAGATGAGACACATACAAATAACACGTATATCATAGAGAATAAATCATATCTATGAGATAGAAGAAAGTGAATATACATTCATACATATAACCAATAAAATATACATATAGCACGTATTTTGTATAAAATACTTCGTAATTATGCGTTAGAAGAAGGTAACTACACACTCACTTGATCAGAAGATGATCGGACAGCGCTACGGCTTGTAGAAGTAGTATTCTTCGGTGAAACCGGAAGATCTTCACAAAAACCGGGCTTCTCGCGGGCAGAGCTTCAGCTCGGGAATTTCACTTCTCGGGATCTTCGGAACTTCGGGACTTGCTTCGGGTCTCGGGAATGATACCGGGGCTTCGAGGTATTTCTTGCACGTAAAACGAGGTAAAAATGCGAGAGAATGAGAAGAATGGAGCACCAAAACTCGGTAGCCCTCAACATCTATTTATAGGGTGCTGGAAGAAGGATTACGCTGGGCGTAATCTTTAGTTACGCTGGGAGTAATCTGGATAAGGTCGCTGACTCCCCCCCCCCCTCTGGATAATATCGAAATTTATAATTAAATTTAATATTTTAATTATTTAATAAACTTCAAAAATTCATATCTTCCTCATACGAACTCAGTTTTCGACGTTATTTATATCCACGCGTAGGTGAGACTATGCTCTACAACTTTTGTTTAGACTCCGTCGGCGAATTTTAATTTATTTTTATTATTTATTTTTAGTAGGCCGGGACAAGAAAACTCCGTTATAAATTCATAACTTCTTCATCCGACGTCTGTTTTCGTCTGACTTTTTACCGTTGGACTACTATCGACGAAATCTTAGATTCTCGTTTAGATTGTGTCAGCTAAAAACTGCTAGATCTCAAATCGAGTATTCGGGCTGCATACCGCTAAGTCGAAACTTCGAAAAATCATAATTTCCTCATACGAAGTCAGATTTGGGCGTTCTTTTTATGCACGCTCTCAGTTTAACGTATTCTACGACTTTATTTTAAATTACTAAGGCTAAATATCGCTCTATCGTAAATTCACTATTTACGTCGCGCTGTGTCGTACTGGTTCTGTCGCGAAACTTCAACAGGTCATAACTTCTTCGTTATAACTCGGATTTTAGCATTCTTTATATATTCGGAAAGCTCGTTACGACCACTACGTCTTCATGCAAAGATATCGAGCTTATCTCACACTTTAATTTTGACGCATATTTTATTCTTAATCATTAAATTATAATAATTAAGAAAATAAACACATAAATCACATAATACTCAAATATTTCATCATTAATACTTCAAAAAGAGTTACAAGGGTTAACCTAGACTATTACATCAACACTGATGCCTAGCCTAGAAACGCGGGCGTTACAACGTGAAAGATGCATCTTTTCCCAATAAGAAATATTACACAACATATAACAATGCTTTTACCCAACATGTAATGATGCAAGCATCACTTCACCCTCCCCCTCTTTAACTTCGGCCGGGAGCTCCTCCAACCCCCACCATCTTCAAACTTCTTCACTTTTCTCTCAAGAAACAAGATGTAACATCCCAAAATTCAATGCCAAAAATTCCATTTTTAAATAAGTTATTATAAAGCCATAAGTATAAAAATATCCATCATAACATCTTATGTCAAAACCAAAGTGTTAATAGTCAAACATGTTATCATAAAATAATATCAGAGTGTAATCCCAAAGATTTCCTGTGTGGAAAACATAGTGTGATGTGTTGCAATCGAGCCAACACTTTCCTTTGAAAACAAAGTACCTAAAACCAAAACTGAAAACCGTAAGCACGAAGCTTAGTGAGTTCCCCCATCATACCACATACCATATAACAAACATATTGCCAAGCAATTCTAGGTTGCCCAACCTACCCTTTGGTCCTTATGACCGGATACTATCTAGCATACAAGCACATAACTCGCGTACTATAATACATAACCAAGAGCCATACATATATCATAATCAGTAAAGATGCTATGTGCCAAACATAGTCTTGCCATTATGCCACGGGCCGCCACGTGGTCTTTCTTGCCAAGCCGGGGGCCACCCCCTTGATCTCACAGACAAATGCCAAGAGCCACCTCTTGGTCTTCCATGCAAGCATCACAAAGACAACTAGCATACATACTACTCTACTTAGCTGATCAGCATATAGTGTGCCAGGAGCCACCTCCTGGTCTTTCATATATAATAGCATACAGTGTGTGACAACCCGAAATTTCTATCTTATACAAACCTTACGTTTCAATCTAGTCAAACTTACTTCTACTAACTTTTAGCACTTTTGGTGTCCGTTTGAGCATTCTGAGCTTATGTCTTCAAAAGAATAAGTAAAAGGAAGTGTCCATTGGAGTGGTAACCCATCAAACTAGCCCTATCCATCATCATAAGGAGTTTACGCCAAACCATGTGGGTTTACGCCCGTAAACACATGGTGGCTGTAAACCCCTAGTATATATATGACACTTGGTCATTTTCACCCATTCTTCACTTCTAAGCTAGAGAACTCGAGATTCTCTCCCAAGGATCTTCAAGTTTTCCTTCCAAACTTCACTAATGTAACCAAAATCTTCCATCTTTGTGTTAATTACATCACTTCTACTTGATTTACCTTTGAATCCATCCACAATTCCATCTTTTATGCTTAGATCTTCAAGATCCTCAAGAATACCAAGAACAATTGTGTGTTTTGGGCCGAAAACTCCATTTATTAGCCTTCAAACTGTAAGTCCTTAACCCCTTTACATGTTTATAAGTTAGTATTATGGATTAGGGGCTTGAAAACATCAAAAATCAACCAACCAAGGGAGTATACAGCCAATGCAATCTTCCTTGGCCGTAAACTCTAATAAAGGGTGCATAGTTGCCATACATTCCTTCCTAAGGCTTGGAACTAGGCATATAATACCTTCCCTTTGAGCTAAGGACCTTAAACATCGATTTGGTACAAGACACCATGGGTTTACGGCCGTAAACTCATAAGGGCCGCAAACCTTAGGCCGTAAACTCATTGAGAGTTTACTCCTGTACCGTAAACTCCAATGCACACCCCTACAACCCTTAGATGTAACCCTATGATCTTATAACACTTGAATCAAAGTGTTTTCCATGTTCTAGGGTGTCTTTACTTGCTTAATTAGTGTTATAATCACTAATTAGATACATATATGTGTCTTTATATGTTAAATAGGATCATTGTGTGTATGTGTGTTCAAGTCTTCACTTGACACCTAGCACCTTATCCAACACTTTCATCCAAACCACTCACTACAGGTGATTTCATACCCCTTAATGAACATTTTAAATGCTTTTATGTGGGGGGGGGGAATACAACTTGAATATCATAGTTATTATATCAATCACATGTGATTAATAACTATCAAACATATTGATTTACTATACTTTCAAACTGTTTTACCAAAAAAGTGACTTCAAACTACTTATCAAACTCTTTTACATGTTAAACTCTTTATCAAATTCACTTTTGTATACCAAACCTTTCTTTTACAATTTTTGAAACTTATATATTGTTAAAACCATGTCTAATACATATATAGTTATATAAATAAGGTTTGAAGGACTTAGGACTGATAACTCCCTTTACTTCTTGTTCCTTGTTTGGTTGTGGACTTAGAGTACCCGGTTATTTGTCCGAGTGTCGTTTGATCCTTAGTTATATATTATGTATATATGTGTAGATATAAAGACTTTCATCTTAATTCAATACATTCAGTCATACAAACTAGTCTACTATTAACTATAATAGGTATAGTTAGGGATATACTACTCATTACTTCTAGTTCAATGAAGCATACAAAGAGTCAGTTCATTCATGAGTCAATACTTACTATTATGAGAAACTATACAATTATACTATGATGAGAAACTATACAACTATACTATGATGAGAAACTATACAACTATACTATGATGAGAAACTATATGACGATACTATGATGAGAAAATATACGACGATACTATTATGAGAAACTATACAACGATACTATTATGAGAAACTATACAGCTATACTATGATGAGAAACAATACATTCACTGCACTAGTACATACATTACATATACAAGTATACTATAACATAAATGTGAACCACTGTTTCGGGGCATGTCTTCAATGAGGGAGAGTCTGAGTTTGCGTATAGATCTATACTAGATTGACTATCCTACACCTTGCTGCTAGCTATAGTGGGACCTGCAGGTCTATGGGTGCCAAATGTCATTACTTCCGACGTCTTTCATCGTCGTGTTTATAGTCGATAGTATGGTACAATTAATCACATAATACCTTGATATAAATCTGGTTTAAGGTAGTTAGTACAGCAGTAGTTACTATAATGCAACACTGCAATACTATATTAATTTCCCCTTTACATTCACTTTATGATCATTTCACATAAACAATACTATATAAACTATATTTTGATAATGATAGTTACACTTGGGAAAATTATACACTTTTACAAGAAACAAATATACAAAACAGTCGTGCCTTGGTAGAAGGCTACTTTTAGTAGAACATATAGGATTTTCTAGGAGTTACAAACAGTTACAAACATTTACAAACATTTACAAGCATTCACATACTTTTACTACAAACATTTACAAACTCATACTTCAAATAGTGTCACAAACATTTTGATGAAACACAATGACACTAAAATACTTATGAACTCACCAGCTTTAAAGCTGATAAACTCTTTCAAAATAACTTGTATTATCAGGTAGACAGGTACCGATGCCAGCTTTTGAGAAGATGGGTCGCATTCAAGACTCATCTTATATTTTGATTTACATTTTTGGTGTCATAGAAACTATACAGAACACACTTGTATTAAATTATATTATTAATGCAATGGATGATGTTGTTTGCTTGTTTATTATTATGCTGTGTTGTGATACTGTACATGACGTCCTCCACCCCCGAACGTTTCCGCCGTTTTGGTTTTGGGGTGTGACACAGTGCACCAGGAGCCACCTCCTGGTCTTCCTACCATACATACTAACATACTGTATGTCAAGAGCCGCCTCCTGGTCTTTCATGCATAATGCCTAGGGCTAAGCCCCAGGTCTTCTTATCATACATAAACTAAATAGGAAGGCATTGGTGCCTTAGAACCATACAAACAGTGAGGAGACTCACCTCACACTGTTGAAGTCCTGCGGATAAAGTTGTGGCTGCTGGATAACAGATTTCTGAATCCGTCAACATCAAAATAACACCCAATTAATAATTGGGCCAAATGTCATTACTTCCGACGTCTTTCATCGTCGTGTTTATAGTCGATAGTATGGTACAATTAATCACATAATACCTTGATATAAATCCGGTTTAAGGTAGTTAGTACAACAGTGGTTACTATAATGCAACACTGCAATACTATATTAATTTCCCCTTTGCATTCACTTTATGATCATTTCACATAAACAATAATGTATAAACTATATTTTGATAATGATAGTTACACTTGGGAAAATTATACACTTTTACAAGAAACAAACATACAAAACAATCGTGCCTTGGTAGAAGGCTACTTTTAGTAGAAAATATAGGATTTTATAGGAGTTACAAATAGTTACTAACATTTACAAGCCTTCACATACTTTTACTACAAACGTTTACAAACTCATACTTCAAACAGTGTTACAAACATTTTGATGAAAACAATGACACTAAAATACTTATGAACTCACCAGCTTTAAAGCTGATAAACTCTTTCAAAGTAACTTGTATTCTCAGGTCATCAGTAGACAGGTACCGATGCCAGCTTTTGAGAAGATGGAGTGCATTCAAGACTCGTCTTATATTTTGATTTACATTTTTGGTGTCATAGAAACTATACATAACACACTTGTATTAAATTATATTATTAATGCAATGAATGATGTTGTTTGCTTGTTTACTATTATGTTGTGTTGTGATACTGTACATGATGTCCTCCACCCCCGAACGTTTCCGCCGTTCTGGTTTTGGGGTGTGACACAGTGCGCCAGGAGCCACCTTCTGGTCGTCCTACCATACATACTAACATACTGTATGTCAAGAGCCGCCTCCTGGTCTTTCATGCATAATGCCTAGGGTTAAGCCCCAGGTCTTCCTATCATACATAAACTAAATGGGAAGGCATTTGTGCCTTAGAACCATACAAACAGTGAGGAGACTCACCTCACACTGCTGAAGTCCTGCGGATAAAGTTGTGACTGCTGGCTAACAGATTTCTGAATCTGTCAACATCAAAATAACACCCAATTAATAATTGGGCCCCAACACATATCCATAAGTTCATGCTTGGGGTAAAACACTGCTTTACCCCTATCTTAGCTTGATTCAAGCCTAAGGCCCAATCCAAGGCTCGAAAGTCAACTATGAGTCAAAGCCCAACATTTGGCCCAATTTTCCAAATTAGGCCCAAAAATTTACATGGTCTTATTCTAAGGCCTAACCATTTAGTCCAGTCCAAACATTTGGCATTTTTAATGGCCCAATATCTCATAATCATAAAGACCCAATTATGGCCCATCTATGGCCCAAATTTCCAAATTAGGCCCAAACCCCTTACATGGGCCTTACCCTACAACCCATTAAATTATTCTAGTCCATATGCTTGATTTTGGATGGCCTACTAATAGCCCAATCACCAAAGCCCAATAGAATGACCCAACACAAAGCCCAAGTGAAATTAGGGTTTCACATAAAATGACAATTAAGGTTAAGTGTTTCTCACTTAACCCATTAAGGACTTAATACATAAAGTCCATCACTCTACTAGATAAGTCATGTGGTGTGATTGATGTAATTCACAATTCCATTCCAATGACCCAAATGTGGGTCCCGATAAGTCCAAGGTCCATATATCCAAAATTTGGGTTTCTAACCCAACCATAACCCAATAGGCCCAAAAGTAAAGTCCTTAGATCCATTAGGGTTCATTAGGCCTATTAGGGTTTCACTAGGCCCATTAGGGTTTCGCTAGTCGGGCACCACCCACTACTACCTCGGGTAGTGGTGGTCAACGGTGGTTTATGGCGGCGACCACCACCTCACAGTGGTGGTTAGGGTTTCTAGTCCATTTTTGTCCCAGCATCCAAAAAGTCACTACACACAAACAAAAGCACACCGCCATCCAACACGACGGTTGGTGGTGGTAGCCACCACCCTACGGCGGTGGTTTGAGTTTTCTTATTATTATTCTTTTTTTTTTTCTAATTACAATTTTACAATGAAATAACCTAAAATAAACAGAAACACACACTCGAAATAATCACACACACAACCACCCTTGTGGTGGCCGGTGGTGGTACATGGCGACAACCACCATGGTTGGCTACCAACTGACTACTCAACTTGATCAACAACACAAAAACAAACAACTCTTGAGATGAACACGAAAAAGAAACACACCCATCAGAATTCTTATGGCAGTAGGCGATGGTTGCGCGAGATGGCGGCAGCAGCGGTGACAGTGGCTTCACAGCGGAACAGTCGCTTGGCGGTGATAGCAGCGACGAATCCAACAACAGCAACTCGACCGGTCACGCCGGAGAAAGGATATAGCTACACTCGGTGGCTCGACCGGTCAGAAAAACGCAACTAAATGGCAACTGTGACCGTGATGCTCACACATGGCAACTGAGATGCTTACCGGAGGTGGGTTTGCTTCCTCTACCCACGACGTCGGGAAGTCACGACGGTGTTTCATTGGCACGATAGCAAGTGGCGGTTCACGATTACGATGTCCTGCAGTCACGGTGGTGGTGGTGCTTCGCTGGCGGAGTGGTCGCTTGGCAGCACGTCTGACTGGAAAACAAATGAAGAAGAGTGGTGGCGGCTGACAACTCTCACATGTCGGTTGAGGAACCCTTGCTAGGGTTAGGGTTTGTAGGGGCGACGGGTTTTATACCCGGTCACATGAGGTCTTTTGCAATAATTCCATTTCAGTCCCTCCCATCAAATTCTTTTCAACTTAAGCCCAAAAACTACCCTTTAGCCCCTGATTCCATAATTTCCTTTCATAATAAGTCTCGAAATTACCAATCAGCCCCCCTAAGCCTTCAAATATTTGCAATTTAAGTCCATTAATTACCAAACGCACCCTAACTTCTGAAACCCTTTCAAATTAAATCCAGAACTTACACTTTTAACCCCAAACTTCTAAAATTGTAACAATTAACCCTCGGGACCAATACCTTGCTATATTATTATGGATTTTAAGGCTACTATTAATTTATCAATTTGCTCCTTTATTTTATTTAATAAACGAGGTGTTACAACTCTCCCCCACTTAAATTAGATTTCGTCCTCAAAATCATTCCTTACCATTCCTTACGTGCCAAACCACTCAAGTAACATGATCACCATCTTGGCACACCCTAGCCTTCCCAGAGCAGCCATGACCAATCTTCGTAAAGCCCTAAATCCGCAGGTGAACGAATTCCTCACAACGAGAGCACATATACTTCGTCTGAAATCTGCTGTCTCGAGATGGTCTGAATCCTTGACAGACCACTCATATTGAATCATTATCGTTGAATCCAATCCGTTTATCCCTCAACTGACTACTCAAATTTTAATAGCTCGAGGATCCCACTATAAAACAGGATCACATACCTAATTATCCCTGCAGTTCATTTAGCATAACCCAAGCAATTTGTTATTCCATCCAAACTTGCAACCTAAACACAAATAATAATACTGCCAATCGCTGAAACTGTCCAAACATTAAACTGCCTGAAGTAGTATGCACATGGCTGCTTGCCAAAATCTACCGAGACCTCCTTGGTCTTAATTTGTTCACCAATCATCTGAAATACCGGGTTCCGGCCCGGCTGCGGAGCCAAAGGACTCCCTACTTAGTTGACTCACATGACTTCTGCACGAAATCCTTCTCTGGAACTAGTTTCCACTAGTTATCATGCCACTGTGACTCTAACAACTTTATGATCTAACTGATTGGGTCCTTGCGTCGAATCTTGTCATCATCAAATCCAAGACTAAAAGTGATTTCTACCTGACCAATGGTAGCCTTATATCAGAAACGACCTCATACAGTCCATTGCTTTCCCTGATCTTATATCCGTAGAGGCGTTCCAACGGTCGTATCGTTGGCTCAATCAGATCTAATCCATTTGGGTAAATTTGAATTCTAATCCGTGGATTTCCATATCCTCACTACTACACCCGAACTGGTGGGTACTACTGTTCCTTCCGCATCCTAACAACGTACTCATGCTATCTACCAACCTAGTGAATGCTACGGCTACACCCGCAGACTTACAACACTCTATCACTATCTGCCGACCTCATGAATGCTACGGCTACACCCGTAGACTTACAACATCCTAACACCATCTGGCTGTTAGTGAATGCCACGGCTACCCCCGTAGTCTTACAACACTTTCCATACCATCTGACTGTTAGTGAATGCTACGGCTACCCCCGTAGTCTTACAACACTTTCCATACCATCTGACTGTTAGTGAATGCTATGGCTACCCCCGTAGTCTTACAACACTTTTTATACCATCTGACTGTTAGTGAATGCTACAGCTACCCCCGTAGTCTGGCAACACCTTCCATATTGGGTCGAACACACACTCGACCTAACACACAATCGAACTTGAGTCCTAGCTGGACCTCTAACCTGGTTCCCTAAACCCGTTATCTGGTGCCAAGGAAAACGTGAACCAAATGTTGGAACGTTTTATGAACTCCCAACTCACCCAATCCTCAATCAAGAAGTTTTAGCCTGAGATGTTTACTCTGATAAAAAGAACATGTTTTGAGATGAAACTCTGATTTGATATAACGATTTTGGTTTATGAATGAAATGGTTGATAATTATGGTTTTTATTAATGATTTTAAACGGAATTTTTGGATCGTATTTTTGGGATGTTACATTTTTCCTCTCTCGATAGAGCATTTATGCTAGTAAATATTTGAGCTCAAACTCTATATCATATGAAAGGGAGCTATTGATTAAGCGCCCATAATGTTATGTCTTAGAGCTCGTACTGTAAATAGTCTAGAGTAGGGATGAGCTTTTTAACTGAAAAACCGAAACAGAGTCAGAACCAATTGGACCCAAATAATGGTATTTGGTCCGGTTTTCGGTTTTCAATTTACGGCTTATTTGGTTTTCAGTTCCGGTCCGGTTCCGATTTCGAACACCTTCTTAGATGACACATTTCTTAGTAGAACCAAATCAAAACCGAAACCAAGTATTCAGTTCGGTCTGATTCTAGACCGGTTTACATGCCTAATATAAAATATACATGGTAAAGTGATTATCGTTAACACCGATGATGGAAAAACATCAAGTTGTTCAACTACAAAACTGCAATTAGAGACTTGTGTATAGGCCCAACCTACTCCTCAAATTTTCTTAAATAGTGTTAATTTTTTTTTCATATAAATACAACCATTGAAAAATACTTGGGCTACACTTAAGTTTCTATGTCCAAAGAAACAGTCTAAATTTGAAAGATTGACAACCCAAACAAAAAGAGCTAAATGTAAAAAGATAAAAAAATACAACAAAGGAGTCTAAATTTGAAAGATTTGACAACCCAAACAAAAAGAGTTAAGTGTAAAAAGATAAAAAAAAAAGAACAACAAAAAGCCCAAGAGGTTAAACACCCTCTTAATCAATTTGAGTCTTGGGATGATACAGATAAGCTGATGAGGGAATGAAAAAGAAACAGGCACATGCCACTGTCCAGCGGCACATAGCGCCTCACCCTCACGACCCTGCTCCACCCACTCCCATCGACTTTTCCGGCAGCCTTCACTGCCACGCCGGCAGTTCCACAGCTTCAGCGACTTCCCTCTGAACATGCAAGAATGCAACAAGTAAGCATTAAGCATTTAAGCAAAGTTCTTAGAGTTATTTCAATTATGTGTCATTTTCTTGAAAACTTGAAATTAGCAATTAGGTTTATTTGATTAAGGTTAGCATGTAGTTATTACTTGTTGAAACTTGAAATTAGTTATCTTCATATCTTGATGTTGAATTATTGATGAAATATTGAAATTGGTTGTAGGTTTGAGTTTCCAAAGTTCACCGGTAGGTTTCTGAAATTAGTAATTGAGTTTTGTTGTCTATCTGTTGCCTAAAGTTCCAATCTCATTGACGACAATTTCACTTGTCTAATTGTCTTGCTTACATGTTGAGTTTTGTTGAAATCTTTTTGCTTAAGTTGTTTAAATATTTAAATTTAAGGTCCCATTGGGTCTTTTTTTGGACAAGAAGCTCCAACTCCAACTCCAAGAATGAAACAAGTAAGTTACTAAAAATCTAAAAGTAGTTGTTCTTTTGCTTTGAGAAGTAGAGATTTATAAGTTGTCTTCATGTCTTGATGAAATATTTGAAAGTAGTTGTAGATTTTGGCTTTCCATTGATGAAATATTGAAATTAGTTGTTCTTTTGCTTGTAGTTATAGACAAATTCTTTATTAGATCCGTCATGATAATACCTTGTTCTAGTTAGTTTTATGCATTTAAAAACCAAACTTTTTTAAGCTATGATGCATATTACGTTTAAGATCGACTCACATATTTTCTATGGTTAGTATTAGTTGAGGGATGAACTGTAGAATGAAACCATGCAGCTTTGAGTACATAATTTTGAATTAATAGCATGTAAAGTTAACATGATGCTTATTGAATTAATAGAATGTAAAGTTAACATGTCGGAAGAAATCATTGCTATCTACGATTTCGTCACTGCAAAATGACAAAAAGCCCATCTACAATTTTGATAGCTATATATGTAATTTTTTTTTTGGATATTCTTTTTAAAAAAAATATAAAAATAGGTGAAATTTTGTCGTTTCTATTTTCCTTATTAAAATTCAGAATCTATGCTTGCATTTTAAAATTTTTAATTAATAATTAAATACGTATCTTATACTGTCTCGTTACTTCAGCTGACCATCCAATGAATTGGCTCCGGGATGTTTCTCTCGCCGGAATCTCTACTGCAACTCCTTCAACGTTTCATCAAAAACTCCATCCAAATCAAGCAAATCCATTCCCTCCTCATCATCAGCGGTAATCTCCTCCCTAACCCTAACCCTAACCCCAACTCATCTACCTTCAAATGGATACCCACCTTACTCTACAACACTCTCATCAGAGCTTACCTCAATATCCATCTCCCTCACACTACCTTACTCCTTTTCACCCACATGCTTTCCCATAACATCCCACCAAACCCCCATACTTTCCCTTCACTAACCAAAGCCACCGTTGCTGCTTATACAACCCCTTCCCTCATCGCTAAACCCCTTTACACTCAAGCCCTCAAGCGCGGAGTATTATCAGATCCCTTTGTACAAACATCATTCATTCATTTGTATGCTAAAAGCAACTGTCTTTCCTATGCACAAAAGGTGTTCGATGAAATGCCTGAACCATGCCTTGTTTCCTGTAACGCTATGCTTGATGGGTTTTGCAAGAATGGGGATATGGGTTCTGCTGTTTCCTTCTTCGAATCAATGCCTGTGAGGGATGTTTATTCATGGACTACCATCATCAACGGGTACAGCAAGAGAGGGTGTTACGACACTGCAATTCGGTTTTTTCAAAGGTGTTTAAGAGATTGTTCTGTGAAAGCTAATGAAGCTACATTCGTTAGTGTACTTTCTGCTTGTGCTCATTCTGTTACATTTGGGAAGCAGATACATGGGTATATTATCAAGAACGAGAATCAAATAACTCCCTTTATCGGGACATCACTGATATATTTATATGGGAAAACGGGTCATTTAGATTACGCCACAAAAGTGTTTGAAAGTATGTTGAAAAAGGAAACATGCACATGGAATGCAATGATTTGTGCTCTATCTTCACATGGAAAAGACAAAAAGGTTTTAGAAATGTTTGATAAGATGAAGATTGAAGGGTATCATCCAAATGAAGTTACTTTTGTTGGGATTCTTGCTGCTTCTTCAAATTGCAACCTTATAAATTTAGGTTTAGAATTATTCTACTCAATGTTGCCTCAATTTGGTGTTGTTCCAAAAATGGAACATTATGGATGTGTGGTTGATTTATTGGGTAGATCAGGGTTTTTAGCAGAAGCAAAAGATTTCATAAGTAGGATGCCATTTGAGGCTGATGCCTCTGTTTTAGGTGCTCTTTTGGGAGCTTGTAAACTTCATGGGGATATTGATTTAGGAAATGAGGTGGCTAAAAGGCTTCTTGAGGTAGACCCTCAACAATGTGGTCAATATATAGTTTTATCGAGTCTTTATGCTGATGTTGAGAATTGGGGTCATGCTGCCTTTTTGAGGAATGTTATGGTTGGAGTAGGTGTTCATAAGCCTCCGGGTTATAGTGTGGTTAACTCAATGTAAAGAATTAGTTTGTGCACATTAACGAATGTTAGGGTTGCATGTATTAGATTTTTAGTATTAACAAAATAGTTTCTTTAAAAGAGTTGACTTCGAATATATTATGAGTCATGGGAAAATGTAGTGTAAATTTGAAGCTTGGTACATGGATTTTCATTTACCATAGGCATACGAAAAGTCTACTTGAAGGCATGAAAGAGAAGAGAAATGGGTTCTTTTTCTTTTTATTTTATTCCAAAATAAAATAACAGTAATATTTAGTTGCTACTTGCTACCACTCCTTACAAAATTACAACATAGTATATAGATGCTATCATTATCTTATCCTATATGGCTTTAAAAAAAATCCTATGTACATCCTTAACAAAATGCCATGTCATTTAGTGTAGTTAAATACTACGGAAACTAGAGTGTTTTGTTACATAAATTGAGCAAGAATTTAATATTAGTTTTTGAAATAAATAGTTGATACGCATTGAACAAGGCGACAAGAATTCAAGAAGTAGTAGTTTGTGACCAATGGAAATAGGAATAAAGTCCATCTTAGGGGTGTTTGGGATTATTTTTGATGTTAAAAATTCTTTTTGTAAAATGATTTTTTGGTTAGGGACTTTTTTCAAAATATAGTCATTTTTAAAATGTGTTTGTATTAAAAGTCATCTTTTCATATTAAAAAGCCCTAAAAGTCAGGATTTTATAACTTTTGAAACACTAAGGTTGCGTTTAGTTACGGAAAAACAATTTTCATTTTCCGTTTTTTGTTTTCCCTTTTCGATTTTCATTTTTCGTTTTTATTTTTCATTGAAAAATTTAGAAAACGCGTTTAGTTAAACTTATTCGTTTTTCATTTTCAATTTTAGAAAATTAGAAAACATGTTTAGATGTGTATTTTTCCATCGGTTTTTATTTTTAGAAAACGGTAGCGTTGGTAGGGTGTGGGTGGGGGCGGTGACGGTAGCGGGTCGACGACGGTGGTGGTGATGACAGGCGATGGTGGTGGCGGCGGCAATTGTGTCAGTAGTGGTGGTGATGGTGGCGGCAGCGGTGGTGGTGGTGCTAGTGACGGGTTAGTAGTGGTGGTGGTAGGTCGGTGATTGTGGTGGTGGTGTTGGGTGGTTGGGGGTGCGAGTGTGTGTTTTTATGTGTGTATGTGTGTGTTTGTGGGGGTATGTGTGGGTTTGTGTGTGTATGGGTGTGTGTCTGTGAGGGTGGGGGTGGGGGTGGGGGTAGGTGTGGGTTTGTGTGTGTGTGGGTGTGTGTTTGTGGGGGTGTGTGAATGTGTTTGTGTGTGTGTGTGGCTGCGTTGGTGGGTATGTATGTGTGTGTGTACGGGAGGGTGTGTGTGTGTGTAGGTGGGTTGGTGTGTGTGTGCGGGTGTGTGTGTGTGGGTGGGTATGTATGTGTGTGTGTGCGGGTATGTGTGTAGGTGGGTGGGTATATATATATGTGTGTGTGTTTGTGGGTTGGTGTGTGTGTGTGCGGGTGGGTGTGTGTGTGTGGGTGGGTATGTATGTGTGTGTGCGGGTGTGTGTGTGTGGGTATGTATATGTGTGTGTGTGTGTGTGGATGGGTGGGTATGCATGTGTGTGTGTGTTTGTGGGTTGGTGTGTGTGTGTGTGTGTGCGCGTGGGTGGGTATGTATGTGTGTGTGTGTGTTTGTGGGTTGGTGTGTGCGGGTGGGTGAGTATGTGGGTGGGTATGTACGTGTGTGTGTGTGTTTGTGGGTTGGTGTGTGTGTGTGCGCGGGTGGGTGTGTGGGTGGGTGGGTATGTATGTGTGTGTGTTTGTGGGTTAGTGTGTGTGTGTGTGCGCGCGGGTGGGTGTGTGTGTGTCGGTGGGTATGTATGTGTGTGTGTGTGTTTGTGGGTTGGTGTGTGCGGGTGGGTGAGTGTGTGGGTGGGTATGTATGTGTGTGTTTGTGGGTTGGTGTGTGTGTGCGGGTGGGTGGGTGTGTGTGGGGGTGGGTATGTATGTGTGGGTGGGTGAAGGGTGTTAAGGTGGGGGTAGGTAGAGGTGAATGGGGTGGGAGTGGGTGTGTGTTTATATTTTAGAAAAATTTTTAATTAGAAAAATATAGAAAACAATGATTATCAGTTTTCCAAAAATTTCCAACCTATTTGTAATTTTAGAAAACGGAAAATTTTCATTTTCCATGAAAAATTTAGAAAAATAGACGAACTAAACGTGTTTTCAAAATTCTCATTTTTCTTGGAAAATTTTTCCGGAAAACGGCTCATTTTTCCGCAACTAAACGCACCCTGAAATTCTATCACTCCCAAATTTTCTGAAATCGATTTTCTTAAATTGAGTTTATGAAATCGATTTCTCCAACAACCACCACCGGTCACCGCCTTCCTCCAGTCTTTCTCTGTGGGTGTGTTTTTCATTCTCCAATTTGAAATCGATTTTCTCATAATCGAGTTATTAAAATCGAAATTGAAACCTGAAAATTGTTTGAAATCGAGATTTTTAAGAATCTAGGCAGAAATTTATGTCTAAAAATCGAGTTTTGAAATTCACTCCCAGTTTTATGTTTTTCTACAGTTTTTTTTTTCTTTTCATAGGTATTAATTTTGTTTTTCGTATAGGAAATTAATAAACAGTAGATGTAATTAGGTATAATTATTTTGATTCATACTTGATTGGTTCTTCCTTCGTCATGTTTCCATTGATTTGTGGTGTAGCTCATGGTTAGTAATGAAGAATATACATGAGAGGATTGGTTCTTCATAAAATTTTTATACAAGTTCAACTGATTCTTCAGATAGATTTTTTTTATAGAAAATGTGTTCCTAATTGCTAATATAAGTTGCTGATTTTTTTTCATTTGCTGAAATATGTTGAAATTTATTGTTGACAGTGTTATGTTTGATTTGGATTAATATTAATTTTCAGTTATGTTTAATTTGGATTTTATATAGTGTTTATAAAAAAAGTTGATTTGGTATTTGGTTATTTTATAAAAAAAATTATTAAATTAAGCGAAAAATAAAATAGAAGGGTAAAATAGTCATTTTTATAATTCAGCACTGTAATTCAGAGGTTCCAACCAAACAACATTTGAAAATTCAGATCTTAAAAATTCAGACCCTCTTAGAAATTCAGACTACTTAAAAATTCAGCTCTTAAAAATTCAGATCCTGCCAAACAACCAAAATTCATACATCTGACATAGTCTGAATTTAACTTATATGTACACAAATAAACTCAAATATAAAAATCTTTAACTTAAGGCTGCTGATTTGACTAATCCAAGTTTTGTAAAAACGTAACGATTTCTCAAGAGTTGAAAGTAACAAAAAATTTGGGGAGTTTGAAGTTAGGTTACAATATACCTTTTTCTTGGTTATGTACAAAAAGAGAAATGCAATGGAATGAAAATACTTAACAATTACAAAAATACCCATACAACACAAAATTCATAGAATTCAATATATTCAACATTATCTAGTCAAAACTTATAGTTTTTATCATAATAATGAGATACTAATTGAACTAAAAAACATATCAAAGTCTTTTGACTTTTATTTTGTTATGTGGCAATTACAGGTAGAGAATTTGATTAAAGATTGTAGTTGGGGAAAGTTAATGTGGCTAAACTATATAATTTGATTAAAGATTGAGTTCAATTAGTCACATAACAAAATAAAAGTCAAAAGACTTTGATATGTTTTTTAGTTCAATTAGTATCTCATTATTATGATAAAAACTATAAGTTTTGACTAGATTATGTTGAATATATTGAATTCTATGAATTTTGTGTTGTATGGGTATTTTTGTAATTGTTAAGTATTTTCATTCCATTCATTTCTCTTTTTGTACATAACCAAGAAAAAGGTATATTGTAACCTAACTTCAAACTCCCCAAATTTTTTGTTAATTTCAACTCTTGAGAAATCGTTACGTTTTTACAAAACTTGGATTAGTCAAATCAGCAGCCTTAAGTTAAAGATTTTTATATTTGAGTTTATTTGTGTACATATAAGTTAAATTCAGACTATGTCAGATGTATGAATTTTGCAAATTACAAAAAAAAAAAACACTTGCTAATTAAGTAGTGGGTACCGTTTTCTTTTACGATTCATTAAGGTTAATCTAGCTGCTAATTATTTTTATATGCTAAAAATCAGTATGAATTTGATTTTGGCAAAAGTGCAATATGATTATGTACTATTATTTGATGATATATGTTTATAAGGTGGTGTTGATTTTTAGAAAGTTTAACAATTCATTGCAAAAGCTTCATATTCAGATCCACCAACAGAAGTTTATAGATCAAAGATGTTGAAAGCACAAAGCATGCTGACAACTCAAATGTCATTTCCAATTTCATCAGGTCAAAAGAATGGTCTTTTCTAAGCTTCCTTCTACTTTAAATCTTATATTCATTTTGTATTTGTTTCTTATTCTTGTTGTTAGATAGGTGTGTTTGGAATCCAAGATTCCTCCTTTATTAAAACCCCTTCCATTAGACAAAAGGTAAACATACATTCCTACCATTCAACCCTTTATTTGTTTTCAATTTTCTTGTTTTTTTCTCTTTGATGCCAAACTGAGTCCTTTATAAATACAAATCAATTTTCTTGTTTTTTCAATTGTTTGTTATAACATTCTGCTTGTTTTCTCATTTTAATCACTATTAAAATACATTCGAATGTTAGTTGCCTTTGTTTCCTCTCTTAAATTCATGATTTTGAGACTTTACACAGGAAATTTGGCATGTTGTCAAGTGTTCCAAGAATCAAAGTTCTCGACAGCTCATCAAGTTAAATGATGTGGACAGGTAAGCAAGCTACTTCTTTGTTTTCTTTATTTTGATTTATGATTATTTACTAAACCACCCTTTTCGAAATCTTAATGAACTATTTTCCCCCTTTTAACTATTCACCAAGTTTTTCTGTCATCAAGATCTATACAACAATTTTGAAATTATCTTTTATTCCTGCCATTTGTCATCATGCATTTTTCTTTGTATATTAAATAATCTATTGAGACATGTTGTGACTTAGTTTGTTGTTTTAAGGATTTTGATTGTTGAGGTTAAAGTTTTATTAACAAATATTGCAGAAAAGTTGCCAAAAAGCCAAGTAAGACAGAACACCACTTATGGAATAAGAGAGATTCTGCTGCATCTGGCCAAAAGGCATTGAATCTTGTTCGGATTGTAAGTGCTTATTATTATTATTATTATTATTTTTTTTTTATTGTTATTAAAGTTATTAAATTTGTGAATTTACTTACAGGTTTGTGGTTTGCCAAATGAGAAAGAAGCTGTTTATGGAGAACTTGATAAATGGACAGCTTGGGAGTCAGAATTCCCAGTGATTGCAGTTGCCAAAGCTCTTAATATCCTTAAACAACGCAAACAATGGAAACGAGTCATTCAAGTATGTTCTCAACATATATATATATATATATATATATATATATATATATATATATATATATATATATATATATATATATATATATATATATATATATATATATATATATATATATATATATTTTAAAAAGCTTCCAAACACATGGCATTGTACAGGTGGCGAAATGGATGTTTGGGAAAGGTCAAGGAATGACAATGGGAACATTTGACACCCTCCTACACGCATTTGATATGGAGCAAAGGGTAGATGAAGCAGAGTCATTTTGGAACATGATTTTGCATACACATGAAAGATCAATCTCAAAAAGGTTGTTTTCAAGAATCATATCCATTTATGCTCATCATAACATGCCCCAAAATATTATAGAGGTAAACAATTCCTGTTGCTTTCCAACATACATACAACTTAAATTATTGTGTAAGTTGTAGTAAAGTTTAATCTCTTGTAAATAATGAATCAGGTGTTTGCAGACATGGAGGAACTTGGAGTGAAACCAGATGAGGACACCACAAGGAAAGTTGCGCGTGCTTTTCAAATAGTGGGTGAAAAGGAAAAACAACAATTAGTCCTTAAAAAATACTTAAGTCAATGGAAATACATTCATTTTAAAGGTGAACGAGTTAGGGTTAGAAGATACACATCAGATGAATAGAATCTATAACAACTCATTGTGTAGCACCAATACAGACATAACAGGTTGTACTGTGTTTGTCTGACATGTGACATGGGACTTTGACTAATGTCAGTTGGACAAAAGTTATATTTTTTTGTCCTACTCAGAAAAGGTGGGACATGGTCTTGTTGTTAGATCTTTCATATGTGGAAAAGACAAAAATGTCCTCGTTATAACTCATCCCACTTGTATATAATTGGAAATAACCCTTGGATCCATTGTATTGTATGTTATCCATGTTTACAATAATAGTTTGTACCTTGTAACAAAAATGTCTTCTCTGATTTTTTTTTAAGAAAAAAAATCGTTTTTAAACTTTTACCAAATTAATGTAGTACACAATCAACAAAATACTATTCTCAATTTCTCATACATTAATACATAATATAATGTTTCTTATTTCCCCACACGATCTATAAACCATATAAACAAATTCCAATATTATTGCACTCAAAATAATATGTAAATAGCTCAGTGAATTTTTCATACAAGGAGGTGACTGCTTTCCACATCTTAAAAGCTACACAAAAATTTGCTATCAACAAGTGTAGAAAAAATTGGCAAGCCGACAACTTTCAAAACAAAAATGTGCAATCCACCGACTCAAGGGGCCCCACAGAAGTGCATTTTAGAACATTTTTCTAGCTTTTGAGATTTGTAACATGAGTTACTATTGCAAGAAATACCTTTTATCCATGCTAGCAATGTATTTATCACTGTTAACATTTTGTGTGTGTGTGTGTGTATTCACTATTATTACGACTATAAAACATCTGCCATTTGTTTTAACAGCGAGACAACATCGGCTGATGAACTTAAGAGATACCTAGCACTGGATCGCTTTCTTTTGACTGAACAAGAGAAGTAATTATTACTATTGAGATCAAGAATTGATGGTGTGGCATCTTTTTTGTCCCCATTGCTAATATGTTTGCTGTTGGAAGGTGGAAACGGATGAGATTTTTTATGTCCTGTGGACCCGTTTCGATCCGAAGATGATCCGTTGACCGGGGTCGATAAACTTGACCTCACCGGAGTAGGTGGCTCTGGCTCAAAAAATGTGTAAAGATCTTCATCCTAATACAATAAGGATTTAAATAGATTATAGAGATAGTGAGTTGTATGTATATGATAGTATTTTGGTTAGATGGAAAGGTATATATATATATATATATATATATATATATATATATATATATATATATATATATATATATATATATATATATATACCTTGGGGAGGAAATGTCCCACACATAGAACATAGTCGATTGGTTCCCTTGTGTCTTTATAATGTATCACTTGTCCTAAAATACGTTTAATTCCTGCACCCTAAAAAGGATTGGAGAAAAACGGATCACATGATAAAGTTGCAAATTTTTGTCTCACGCAAAAAAGCAGGAAGGAATCCCTCTTGATCTGTTGTATGTGAAAAAGACGTGTATACCCTTCTCATCCTCACCATCAAACATAGCCCTAAAAAGCTTGTTCAGTCTGTCATTTCCTATCAAGTGTAACAAAATGCATTTTGTTACATGGGACGAGACTAGAAAAGTTTTCTAGGGCTATTTTCAATGATGAGGATGAGGAGAGCATTTATGTCTTTTTGCAGAGTCGAGAGATCCCGAGCAAGTCCTTTTGACATCGGTCCCAGTCCAATGCACATCAAATACAGTATGGCATGTCACATGGGATGGGACATGCCCATGGGATATATATATATATATATATATATATATATATATATATATATATATATATATATATATATATATATATATATATATATATAAAGAAGTAGAAGGGGAAACCTTGGTGACTCCAGTGGTGCGAACCTCAACGGACCTGCCACCCTGAACAACTTCTACGGATGCATTTGATATGGGTCCTGTACAAAGGTGCTGCAACATGTCTTTAGCTTGAAGCCTTCCAAACTCGATATCTGTAGCCCATAATTAAAGTGAAAATCGAATTAATCTAAAAACATATATAATATATATATAAAAGGAAATATAAATTGACGACGATAATAACCTAACCTGCATACTTATAATTCCAAACCAATGATGTCTCACGAAGCTCAAACTGAGATCGAGGAGTTCTCTCGGTGAAATACTCAAACACGTGCTGAAATCAACATATCATAAAGTCTCCCAAGGATATGATTTCAATCGATTATTATTGTAATTGTATAATCATATTCAACACACACTAAATATTTATAAACAGTTTAAATTTTAGACAAAAGTGTTTAGGGTTTGTGGCACATGCTCATGATGATATCGAAAAGGGGAAATGTTGGCTGAATGGACTGACCTTGACACTATCAACCCAATCCATGTGTACTTGAGGCATGTTTCTTGTCCATTTTTTATTGGGTGTTCTTAAAAATACTCCATGTTCAGCAGCTAACCATATGTTTAATTCTCCAAAGTTCTGCATATTCATCAAATAAAACACCAACATTTTATTTGCTAATGATATGAGATGCCTATTTCTTACATTTAATTAGACCTGACAATTCGTGTATTCGTGTCATGAAAACGTGTCAGCCACAAATTTGACACGATATGATTACACAATGAGAAATAAGCTTTATCTCAATTTTTAAGATGTATTCGTGTCGTGTCGTGTCTCTCACAGATTCGTGTCTTCGTGTCTGAAATTGCCAGGTCTACATTTAATACCTTATCAAGGACAGAATGATGGCTTCCACTTAAGATGACTACTGTAGTCTTTGGATCATCACAAAGTCTCTTTAAAGCTTCTTTTGCTTCAGGGTGTAGTCTGGGTTCCATTTCTTTGAATTGATCGAATTGTCTACCCGTATCCATAGGTTCAGTCAGTGTTGAATTAAACCCCTATGAAGTTGAAAGTATACAAACTAATTTTAGAACAACATTTTGTTTTTTTTTTGTATTTAATTTAAAGGGAGAGAATACCAAAATGAGTAAACGGTTGTTCGAATCCAAATATCGGTCAACTGCTTCATTTGTTTCAAGTAGAGGTGGAATTTGTCTAATCCTCAATTGAGCTTCCACAATTGTATCATTCAATTCACTACACATCAAGACAATAAATAAACCACATGCTTACATTTACATTTATTTAATTGATAAAAAAATAAAGTGAATTGATAATATTTGGTAAACAAATAAGATGCATACCTAACAAATGTTTCAGCCCATTCTTGGGATGTATGACTAGTGACATGGACAAAGTTATGGTGGTGTCTTTTTTCCCTTTCCTCAGCAGGCATATTTAGAGCATAACCAATTGAAGAAGCTACTTCTGTAATGTTCCATGGATTTACCAAAATTGCCCCTGCACCTAGAGATTGTGCTGCTCCTGCAAACTATGTGTATGAAACATACAAATTACTACTTCATCCCTTCCATGAAAATTGTAATGTTTAATAACTATGCACTTACTTTTTTTTTTTTTGGAAAAATAGAGAAAAGAAAACTAACAATGTACTTTTACCAATTTTTTTTTTCAATTTACCCACTTGACTATCTTTTTGTAGTGATTGAATAACAATTAGGAATAAATACCTCACTTAAGATTAGAACGCCTTTCTTTGAAGCTTGACAAGCTACAAATTCATAACTCACAAGATTCATTCCATCCCTTAATGATGTAATAAGAGCCACATCTATGTAAAAAAAAATTGTATATCACTTTATCCACCAATTCGAGAAAATATGATTGTGTTAGGTAGCAAAAAAGGACTTGTTAATTGAGACTTTTAAAGGGAGAAAGAAGCATAGTTTAGCATCTATGAGTAAAGTACAAGTGCATAACATAGGGTTAAAATGCAAGAAAGAGCAAACTACTTTCAATTATTTATGTGCTATAGTATCCTACTTCCATTTCAAAAAAATTGAAAGTATAAAGCTATAATTGGGTATCTTTTCAAAGTAGAATATGTTAATAAGAAAAAAAAAAGGAAATACAATGTTGTAATAGAAAGAAATGAAAGTGAGATGTTATAATAGACAAATAAATAAAAGTACGTTATTTCTTGCATTCAAACAGCATAACACATGATTTGGTAGGGGTTAAAGCATACCCGTAATGGCGTATAATGCACATAATCCATGAAAGTCAAGAGAGCGATCCTGTATAAAGAAAAGGAATCACAGATTTCAAGGCTAAAAAATCATGGGATATTATTCTATTGATGCATCTACAAGAAGAGAAGAATCTTTCACACAATCATCATCTTGTATTTTGTAGTTTAATTAACCTTTTTCTCCCATTTGCATGAGTGTACTCTTATTAGTATTGCTCCCAAAGGTATAACAGTATTTGTAGGGGGGAGGGGGGGATCGAATACAAATTATTCAAGTTTTAAGATATTTCTTGATAATATAATAATCAACCATTATACATTGAATCAATATCTTGTGTTTTAACTCAAGATTCAACAAGATGTTTTTCAATTAAAAGAAAAGACAAACCAAATGATGAATAGGGACAGTTGTAAGGCTCCCAAATCTTCCATTAATTCTTCCAACAATTTCATGAACTTGACATGTGAGCTTTTGATCTGTTAATCCACAAAGAACAAAAATAGAAATGACACGAGTTTCATGCTTCGATAATTGATCCATTAATCATAAAGGAAAAAAGAAATAGCAACATACTTTTATTTATTTGTGTATCATAGCATCCTACTTTCATTTCTTTCCAGTAGAATAATATAATTTCAATCTTTTTATTATTAAGGCATTGTACTTTAAAAATCCTACCCAATTTTAGCATTTTAACTGGGTAGCTATTTCAAATTACAATGTTGTAATAGGATAAAATAAAAGTAAGATCTTATAAATAATAAATAAACAAATAAACAAAAGTATGTTGTTATTTCTTGCATTTAACCCTTAAAATGATTGAAAGCATACACTCGGGAACATCTGTTCTTGTTGGCACTGCAATCTGAAGCAACACCACTTTGTCATGCCAATCCGGATTTTCTTCCAAGAATTTTTCAAATGCCAAAATCTTTTGTGGAATTCCCTTAATCATGTCAAGGCGATCGACTCCTAACGTTACCTTCATATAAAAAAAAAACCAATGAGAAATGCCAAGATATGCATGTGCATACCCTGAAAAGAAACTTTTAGTTTTTTTGTAGTGTAACAAATTATTGAAAATTTGAAAATTCCATATTGTATTGCATCCCTTGAAAAAGATTTGTTTTGGTAGTGCATACACAGGTAGATTATGATTTACCTTTCGACCAACAAATCTCTCCTCCAATTCTTTTATATGTTCTTTGATTTGAGGAAGTTGAATTGCTCGTATAAACCTACCAGGATCTATCCCAATAGGAAACTGTGCTTTCAAAACCCAATATATGAATCTGAATCAGTAGCTGCTTCAAGATTCTAAGTTTTGTGCTCATAAAACATAACAAAATATACATAACTGAATATATATATATATATATATATATATATATATATATATATATATATATATATATATATATATATAAACGAAAGATGATCAAGTAATTTACCGCAGCAACACGAGTAAGTTTCCCTTGATCCTCCACTCCATCAGGAGTACCCTCAAGGCCAAGAATTCGAGTACATGCACTCACAAAGTGCCTTGCATAATCATAAGTGTGGAAGCTGACATATATATAGCACATGTTAGCATCAATACTATCTCCGTTAGGCATAGGACTGACAATTTGTCCATACACTGTCTGTCCCGTCCAAAACAAACGTGTGTCCCATCCAAGATAGACTCCAGGACGGGACAGACAGACAGTCTGCCCATCTGTCCAGGACAGGACACGGGACAGGGCAGACTTTTTGCCCAAGCCAGATAGTCTGCCCAAAAGGCAGACTGTCTGTTCTGAGTCGTCTTCCCGCCAGACTGTCTAGGACATAGTGTAACAAACATAGCCTTAGGGATGAAAGTAGTGATTGAGGCTGAAAGGGGCTAATATTTTTACGGAACAAATTTTAGAATGTAAGTCTTTACCCAACAAGATCGGCTACAAGAACGGCTCGTAGCAGCTCAGATCGGGAAGGGAGTGTTCTCTGAATCTCGGAGGAAGGAAACGGTGTGTGTAGAAACCAACCAACTTTCATCTTATTATTACGTTCTTTCAAATATTTAGGTAGAAACATCAAATGGTAATCATGACACCAAATGACACCCCCTTCTATATAATGCTCACTCACCACATCAGCAAACAACTGATTAGCTTTCTTGTAAGCATCAAATTGAGATTGAAAACTACGAGTAGTAGCAAGATGATCCTCTTGTGGGAGACCAAGGTAATGGAAGAGAGGCCATAAGATATTATTACAATATCCGTTGTAATACAGATTAACAAGATCTTCGTCAAGAAAAACCGGGACACACCTCTGCATACCAACAATTGCTAGAGTAACAACCTTGTTTTTTTTTTCTTCAAAATATTAACACATCTTCTTTAAACATGAATAAATGGAAGAATAGCAACGTGCTTTAATTTATTTGCGTGTTATAGCATCATACTTCCATTTCTTTCTATTACAACATTCTAATTTAGTTTTTCTCTTATAAAAACGCATTGTATTTTTTATATCATTGTACTTTTGGTTTTTTTTTCTTCTTATTAAGGCATTGGATTTTTAAAAATCTACTCACAAAAGTAGGATGCTATAAACGTTGCGATTTTCTTCATTTAACCGTTTATATATACACAATCTATAATAGAAAGAAATGAGAGTAGGATGCTATGAAGGTTGTTTTTTTTTAACCCTTTATAAATAAATATACATACAGTCAACCTTGTCAGCTAAAGCTTTGGTGAGTGATTTCTTCCCGATTTCATTAGTTACATTTACTCCAGCCCATCCGATCCATCTTGTTTCAAATTCAGTTATACCTTTATCAAAGTTTTCCCCCTTTAGAATCTTTTCAAATATAAACATAAGGAAAACACTTTATCTAGATAGCACTTAATTTGGTTATTTTAATGGTGTTTAGAAAAGAAATAATAATATGTTACTATTTACTGCAATTTTCCCTGATAATCAACCATTAGTAAAAAAAAAAAAAACCTCACCTAAAAGTGCACTGACTAAACCCCCAACACTCATTTCAAGTTGCCATGATGCATCACCCTTTCTAGTGGCAGAAACAGGTAGACGATTTGCTACTACTAATAAACGTTGACTGTTTGTTGGAGGGTGAATTCGTAATTCTTCATCAGGATGGGTCCCTGTTGAAAATATTTTACGATTCCCAATCGTATTATTATTGTTATTATTATTACTACTATTATCATTTCCATGAAAATCATCAGTTTGAGTACTCCTGGAAGATTTTCTTAACTCTCTTTCCTTCAACAGTCTTTCGAGTCTTGTTCTAAGTATAGCTGATGTGTTTTTGTAATCATCTGCATGCATGTCTGATTTTTGTAACTCATCCTGCAATTCATGTTGAAATTTAGTTACTCATTCTAGTCATTGTAAATCATGGTTTAAGAAAAGCAGTTGTAACATTCTCCATCATAATGGTGAAATAATTCAACTTTAAGAACCAAATTTTCATCAAACAATGCAAGGAATTTAACACTCCAAAAGGAATAGAATGATTTCTAGTTGAAAAATACAAGCCTCAAACCATGCTTCGATTACTTAGTCCCCTTGACATTAAGTTTGAAATTTTGAGTATTGAAAATTTGGCATAATAAATGGAGACAACTGATAATAACTGTTTGCTTTTATAAAATTGGGACACAACTATTTGTTATGTTCTTTTAAGCTAACAAACTTATTAGTGAAAGGAATCTGAATACCCTCCATACACATGCAAGGTTTTACTTTATAATTAAATAAAATAAATTTGAGCTTTGATCAAATGATTATAATGTTGAGGGTTAACTATAAAAAGCTCCTTTATTTTGAATTTCTCTTTGATTTAAGTAAAGAAAGAGAGTCTCCATTAAGTTCATTAAATCGTGTCTCCATTAAGGTTCAATTCATTAAGACCTGTTTGAGAAAGTAAAATTGAGGATAAAAAACAAACACAAGCATGTTTTTGGGGGAAATTAGTAACAAAAGAGAACAAGAGAATAACTAGAGTAAAGAAAATCCTACTCACACTGAATCATTTTGTGAAATGTCGTATAAGATTCATGAAAAGAATGCAGTTTTTTCATTGTTGAAACAATTGATTTCAAATTGAGCTTAAGATTTTATAAAACTCAAATCAACAAAAATCCATCGAAAACTGAAGTAGGTTTACGTAGAAATTGACGAAACACAAGCACGAATTAGAGAAAAACAAGTAAGGGTTCACGTCTTACCAAATCGTGTTGCAGAATGCCGATCTCTTCACACGATCTAATGTTCTTCATCTTTTTATCAAGAAAATCAAAACCTAAAACGTTTCTTGTTATTTATACAGAGAATTTGTATCCATCTAGATAGAGAGTGATGAGGAAACATGAAGATGGCGTTGGGCGAAAGGTGGGTGTTCTGTGGTTGGAAGATTCGATGCTGAAGTGTGTATTGGCGGTGATATGATGTAAATGTTTCGAAGATAATGGGAGAAACAAGAAAAATGAGAGAGGGAAGATTTTCTGGGCTACAGCTATGGTATGGTATCGGTTGGGGATTTTATACTTCTCACGACGCAGCTTTTAAGCCATGCATAAATGCTGACGCACAGGAAAGGGAATTTCCCTTTAATTTGCATAAAATAGTAAAATATAGAGTAGATTACCATTGATTTGAAAAGGTAACAAAGTTTTAAAAATATTATTGTATTTTTTTAGTATAAAAAATACCAATAAACTAATGAATTTATATAAAAATAACATCTAACATCATGTTTTGTTCTTATCTTAACCATGGTAATCCGGTAGTTTAGTTAATGGTTGACTTGGCATTATATTTGACATGTAGATTGCTTAGTTGTCATAACAATAGAATATTTTCAGTTATATAACCCATTTTTAATGAAATGAACTGTGACAAAAATCTCCTCCTCTGTGAACGACTTCTTCCTTCTTTTATGGCTTCTTCTTCTTCCTTTAAATCCATGATCTCCAAGTCAAGCACCAACATTTCCAAATCAAAGAGGACACTTGAAGATGGGAAGCTTTGTGATTGTGGGTACATTGCTCGAACGTGGTCATCAACCACCAAGGCCAATCCTGACAGAAAGTTAGGGTTTGTCCTTACTCTTTGGTAAGTGTGTTTGAAAGCTTTATCTTACCTTTCTCCTAAATAATTTCTTCATTACCTGATTTTTTTTTCTGAATATGAAGGATCCAAATAAGAAAAGTTCTAAGTTTTGGAAATGGGTTGATTAAGAACCAATAAACCGGACCAAGATGAAGCAGAACCAAACACAAGCTCAATGGAAATGAAGATTTTAAGATTGAAAAAAGATTTCAATTTGTACAAGATGAAGACAAAATATGATTTCAGTTTCTACAAGATGAAGACAAAAAACGATTTCAATTTGTACAAGATGAAGACTGTAACATCCCAAAAATGCGAGCCGAAAATTTCGTTTTTAAAACATGTACTTAGCAAAACATTTAGGAATAATTCATTCAACAATCATTTCATTTCACCAAAAGATGTATGTCAGAAAACATTGTCATAATCATAAAAATGTCAGAGTAAAATTTCCCAGGAAGATATCATAATGCGGAATACGAGCAGGTGTGTGTGCGTGATGTACCGCTACCGCGCCAGCTCCTTCCCCTTCGAAGAAGAGGTACCTGAAACCAAAACTAAAAACTGTAAGCATGAAGCTTAGTGTGTTCCCCCATAATACCTCATACCAGGCAAGCATACAATGTACAACTAGGAGATACGGGCCTTGCCCACACTCATGAAGATACGGGCCTTGCCCACACTCCGCTAGCCGGGAGATATGGGCCTCGCCCACACTCCACTATCTGGGAGATACGGGTCTTGCCCACACTCCACTCTCGGAGAGATACGAGCCTAGCCCACACTCAGCCGCAAACCCATAACATACAAGTATCACATAGACAACAAGTATAGACAACTCTATCATATTGGCATATATCATAATCAACTCGACCAAGAGATACGGGCTCGACCCACACTCTAATACTAACATCTCGTCTATACGTGCCGACCTTGGTGCCTTAGACCCGTTACTACTGGAAGGAAACTCACCTCAAAGTAACTACCAATCTGTGTGGGAACTGACTGACTGTTGCTACTGCCGCTCCGGAGATCCTCCGACTATAATTCCCACAAAACCCTTAGTCAAATACTGCTAACCGACTTCAGGGTAAATTGACCATTTACCCTTAACAAATCTAGAGTCCAGTCACAGTCAACTGCCAGTTAACCAGACTCGCCGAGTTGGCTTGCCAACTCGCCGAGTCCCTCTCCCTTAGTCTGACCATAAATCCGTCTCTACTTGTCGAGTTAGACGTTGACTCGACGAGTTTTCCTTCTATACCCAAGGCCAATAGTCCTTCATCCTACTCGCCGAGTTGTATGAACAACTCGCCGAGTTCATGTTCATCCGATGAACACTTTATGCTGTGACTCGCCGAGTTGTATGAACAACTCGTCGAGTCTGTTCTTGATCTAAGAAGGTTGCCTTGAACTCGCCGATTTCCTTCCCGGATGAGTTCAGCTTCCAACTCACCGAGTCCACCCAGGACTCACTACTCTACTCAGCATAAACGAAAAGGGGGAAAACTCGGGGACTCGCGACCCGACTCGCCGTGTTCGATGAGCAACTCGCCGAGTCTGCCACATGCAAATACTATACACTCGATTTTGTTCGAATCCAGTCCATGCCATTTACAGATCTGAGTTCTTAGGGCAGGATTTTCACGTAAAGTTTCCAACTTTACGTGTAGAAATGCATGGAATGGGGATTAAAGGCGAAATAGGGGCTAAGAAGGTAGATCTAGGACATTCAAGCAATTTACTCCCATAAAGGTTATAGATCTGAGCTTCTGGAGCTCAAACATGACTAGATCTAGTGGATAATCAACCTATAACGGATTCTACTTCATGCACAAGCTTGGAAAAAGGTTCAAGAAGAGCTCAAAAGGTGCTCTAATGGGGTTTAAGCATACAAACATAATGGAGCAGAGATATACCTTAGAGAACTCTGAAATAGCACCAAGATATCTGGTCTCCTTCTCCTCTTCTTGATCCAATCTCCTTCTTCTCCCAAAAACTTCAAGGAATCACTCTAAACACTTCAATCTCACAAGAAACGAGTTAGGGTTTGATGTAGGGCGCTCTGAGGGTGAAAGGGGGCGAGCTTGGGCCGCACAAGCTAGCTTAAATAGGGGGCAAACCCTTGGAATTAGGGTTTCATCAGACAGCGGGGACTCGCCGAGTCCGGAATATGGACTCGCCGAGTCGCCAACTTAAACATGCTCCGGGTCCCATCTCTACTCGGCGAGTCGGACCTACAACTCGTCGAGTCCAAGGCTAAAAATGAAAAAAAAACACAAAGATAAATTTTACGTACCAGGAACTTGGTGCTACAAAGACAAAGAGGATAGTGTGAGTTTTAGAAAGCAGTTTGATGAAATGACTAAGAAATTGGTGATTCATAATTTTTTTTTATGGATGCTTTTTGTTATGTCTGTAGTGAAAATCATGACAAGTTAATGGTATTTGTATGCTTTTATAAAAGGCAATGTACTTTGAAAGTAGTTTTAATAAAATCAAATGGGAAATGTACTTAGGTGTTGTTCTTTTAATCACATGGTGGGAGTTAAGGCATTGTAATAATTAGAGTTCATCATAGCAAAGGAAAAATTGTAACGGCCCAAATTTAAAGAAAATTTTAACTTTTATAATCATAAATACCAACCACAATTGTTTCCAGAAAAAAACCCATTACATGACCATAGTGATTTAAAAGATTAGAGTATCAAAACTAATTATGAAAACACTGGAGAATGCACGCCGAGCCGTCAAACCAGACCCTTACCCTTAGAACTAGAAGTACCTGAAACATCCAACAAAACTGTAAGCATAAGCTTAGTGAATTTCCCAAAACACACAAAACATATAATCACATAATGCCATGCACACATACATATAAGTTTGCCATGGACTCCTTCCATGGTCTTCATTTGGAATGTCATGGGCTACCCCCATGGTCTTGTATCCCTGAGCCATGGGCTCCTCCCATGGTCTTGCCAAGTGTCATGGACTCCTCCCATGGTCTTCACATAAGTTCACACATATATCAAATAGCAAACCGTTACATACTCCATTACTAATCATATCATATCAATTAATGGGCCGACCTTGGTGCCTTCGACCCATGAGTGTAGTGAGAAGACTCACCTCAAATACTGAACGACAGATGACTAGGTCTTGGCTCCAAATGTTAGTTCTACTCAACCCCTAAAACAAAAATGATTCCTTAAATACAACTCAACATGCCCCAAAACCCATTATAGGTCAAACTCGGTCAAAGACAAAGTCAAAAGTCCAGGTCAACAGTTCGAGTTGACCAAACACGCCGTGTTTCTTCATCTATTGCAATATTGGGAAAAACCTTATTAACTTGCCCTTGTTCACTAAGTAACACGCCGAGTTAGCCAGAATTTCAACAGCTTAATGTATTAAGATATTTCCATCGAATTTAGGAGCTCCAAATCTCAGGTCTCCTCCAAAATGATGTCTAGAAGGGTAAAGTTTCCAACTTTACCCTTAGGAACCACCAAAATGAGTCAAACCCGAACCCCAGACTCATTAGAGTGAAGCTTGACCCGCTAAGCCCTTAATCTCCAAAGACATAGTCCCAAAAAGCAGATCTGAGATCCAAAGGCTAGAAAATCACGTAAAGTTTCCAACTTTACGTCCCTGCACACTAAAAAGAAGCTCTATGGCTCAAGAAGGGCCTAATAAAGGACTTCATGCATGAATGGGACCTAGAACCTAGTAAAGCTTGCAAATTTAAGCCAAATGACGCCACAAAATGGCCAGATCTAACATGACAACCCCTAGAACACACAACTTCTTGGACACCCAACCATGAGTCTGAAATCAAGATAAAACCCAAAACAAAGAGATCTAAACAATAACAAAGCAAGGTATAAACTTGATACCTCCAAGAGACTGCAACAAGTAGGGAGATTCTAGATCTAAGTCTTCCCTCCAAGCTATACGCCTTCAACTTCAAAGCTTCTTCAAAAGAGTACAAAAAGATCAACACTCAAGGCCCTCCATAAGCTCACACACTTACAAAGGACGATGATACACACTATTAGGGTTTCTGGACAGAGGAGGTAGGTAAGGAGGCCAACCAAGGGACTTAAGGCCTTTAAATAGGGTGGAACACCCTGGAAATTAGGGTTTCCTTCCTAACCACCAACACGCCGAGTTGAGACACCTCGACTCGTCGTGTTGGTTCATTAATTTCCGAGGCCAAAGTCATCTTTGTTGGAATAGTGTCCAAGGTCATTAACTATTAGTAATATTTCTAATAATAGCAGGGTCCTTTTGGGTTTCCCCCAAGACCCAAATTGAGTAGAATAAATAAATGAGAAATTGGTTTATTAATTATTATGGTTAATAATGAATTAGAAACTAATTGGAAATATATTATGGGAATTAATTAACAATTTAATTAATTAAAGGGTTGAATGTTCATTAATTGATAGTTGGTTAATCAGGAATGTTCCAGAACCTTTTATGGGATTAGGGTTGGATGAAAATCACTCCATCCCACATGGGAAAGGAGTGAAATTTCATGGTTAAGCCTCCATCCCACATGTGAAGGAGTATCAAACCCTAGGAGGCATCCAAGGCTATAAATAGGGCCTTAGGGATTTCATTCCTCCTTGCACCTTGGCTTGAAGTTTTCGCCAACCCTTCTTCCTCCCCTCTTAAGGGACGATTTCTAACCCCTTTGGGTTTGTGAAATTGACCCTTCTCCTAGTTATTTTCATTCCACTCTTTGGTGTCATTGGGTGTGATACCATTAAAGGGATTTTGGTTTGGGTCCTTTCATCCAAGCAACTTCATGGAGGTTCAAGATCTCAAGCATGGAGATCAAGGGCTACATAAAAGGTATGTTTTCTTACTTATGTTTTAGTTTTCTAGGGTTAATATAATTAGCATGAAGCCATAGATCCATAGGATGCATGTACACTTAGGTATATCGTTGTTTCGATTTTTCCGCTGCCTAGTTTTAGAGTGTATTTGATGCATAGAAAACCCAACAGTGGTATCAAAGCCATTGGTTCATGGTTAATTTCACCCTAGATCCATGTTTTCTGTAAAAACTTGTTTGGAATTGAATGATGAAAGAATAATTGAAAATTTCATAATGTGTTGAAACCCTAGTCGTAGCTCACGACGTGAACTTAGCAGATTCGGGATTTTCGAATTTTCCTTTAATTTTCAAATATGAAGCTTTGATAAACATGGATAAATACCTAATTTAAATTGTTTTTGAATCAGAAAAATTAATAAATATTATTTAAATGTGTTTATTTAAATTTGAATATTTATTTGGTAATTGATAAATATTATTTAAATATGTTTATTTGAATTTGAATATTTATCTATTATTTAAATAGTGAATTTCATATTTAAGATTATTTGTAATAGAGAATTATAAATTTGAATATTAACCCCTCATGATTTATTAATTGTTACATTGCGTCCTCGCAATTAATTAGAATTAATAATAGACAACTAAATTTAAAGAGTTTTAAATTTACCCCTTGTATTTATATATATTAGAATTGTGTTTATTATATGTATAAGAAAGTTACAACATGCGCCCTCGCGTGTTTAAATGTTGACATTGTCAGTCTTACCTCGACTGTAACACTCGTTTATTTATTAGTTAATAAATAAATTAATGAACGAATGGTAGCCTAAAATAAATAATTATATATGCAGGGTGTTGGGTTCGAGGAGTTAATTGCCACATTTTTAGAAGTCGGGGGTTAAAAACATGAGTTTGAGACTCATTTTATAAATATTTATGAAGACAGGGGCTCTGTGGTAATTACCGAGAATTATTTTTTTAAAAGAAATGAGGCGGAGGGGCTGAATATGTTATAATTAAGACCATGGTTGCAGAAATCGGGATTAATCGTTTGGCGTTCTCCAACCGTCGAGGATTAGGGCATTAATTGGGTTTGGCGGGATTAATCGGTCAACAAAAATCAAAAAAGTCGAAAAAAGTCAAAAGATTTTTTAAAAATTCAAAAAACCAACTTTGTTTTTTTACTCCAAAATTTTCAAATTTTCAAAATTTCAAATATTATACAAAAATGTTCATATTTTCGTATTTCCAAATTACAATTTATCTTATTTTCTAATTTTGAAGTACTTGTTTTTCTTAAGATATATTAATATTTAATTAATTTTAATATTTTATTAATAATCTATGGTCCTCGATTAATCCTCGATTAATCCCCGCCAAGACCGATTAATCCCTTAACACCAGTCGACCGTCGAGCTACTGTCAAACGATTTTTACAACCTTGATTAAGACATTGGGGAACTGTTTGGTAAATTGTGTACCTAATTTGTAAAGGGTTTTAGATGGTGGGGTTCAGATGGTAACTTATGGACTGATTGTGAAAGGATTTTAGATGTTGGGGGCTGCTTTGTAAAATACGACCTTATTTTGAAAGAAAATGTCATGGGGAGGGATCAGTCTTACCATTATGGTAACAAGTTTGGTGTGGAGGCGGGTATATAAGTCACAGCAAACCCTAAACCTAGCTAAGAGGGTGCAACCGCTATCATCGGAGATCTCCAGCCGCCACCTCCACTCTCACGATCTCCGACGCTGCTCCACCACCTCCGTTGAGGTCGCCACCGCCGCAGTCAAAGTTGAAGACCACCAGGAGCACCATCGTCGTCTCACCGCTGACGAAGAAGGGGGTGTCGGCTTCCAGTTGTGATGCTCGGAGGTTGCGTTTGTTGTGGTTGATGTTATCGTTTCCTCCGTGTTCTCCCGCAGCTACACAGCGGTTTACGACCGTCGGCGCCGTCACCAAGGGCTCGTCACGATTGGGATGCATCCGACTAGCTCTTGCCATCAGGAGGAAAAGGTCGTCACCGGTGAAGACCGTGAAGCGACGAAAGGAACGATGAGGACATCGGGAGAAGCCGGAAAGAGCTGGAATGTGGCTGTGACATCACGAAAACTTCCTCTTCTCCGGTTCGTTGCTGCAATGCCGCCTTAAACCATCGTTGTGGCTGTTGCCACCACTCGTGAGTACTCTACCACTGTCGTACGCCGCTAGATCGATGGTTGGAGTGCACCTCATGAATCAGAAGCATGTATGTGTGTGTAACTTGGCCAGAAAAATGAAGGAAAGGCCCCCACCACCACCGTGAGGTGGTGGCTGCCGCCATGCACCACCGTCGGCCACCTCAAGGTGGTTTGTGTGTGTATGTTTAGCTTAGTTAGTGTATGTGTGTTGGTTTGGTATTTTCGTTGTAATTGTAACTCAAAAGCGAAATAATGGAAAGAAATTGGAAACCACCACCCTAGGGTGGTGGCTGCCGCCACCGGCCGCCGTGTCAGGTGGCGGTGTGCTTTGCCTCGTGGTGTTGATTCGTTTGGGGTGCTTGAAACCCTAATGGGCCCACTGAAGCTTAATGGACTCTAATGGACCCAATAAAACCCTAATGGGCTTAATAATATTTTAGTGGGCTTAATAGGCCCAATAAAGCCCTAATTGATCTAAAAGCCCAACAAATTAATAAATGGGCTAGTATTTAGGTTGGAAACCCTAATTAGGGTTTGGAAAACCCTAATGCCATCAAAACCCTAATTTTGGGGGAATTAATCAAGACACACGAGACTTATTAATAACTTGGAATATTAAATAATAATCATTGGTGAAAATTAATCTAAGCAATATTGGACTTAATGGATTAAGTCCTTAATGGGTTAAGTAGGATACTTAACCCTAATCATTATTTTATGAGAAACCCTAATTCCACTTGGGTTCATTGTTGGGCCTTCTATTGGGCCTTGATGATTGGGTAATTAATGGGCTTTGAGGTAAGGCTTATATGAGGAGTTGGGCCCAATTTGGAAAATTGGGCCATAAATGGGCCATGGTTTGGCCCTTAATGATTATATGACATTGGGCCATTAGAAGGTCAAATGTTGGACTAGACTTTTGGTTGGGCCTTATGGTAAGACCTTATAAAGGTTTGGGCCCAATTTGGAAAATTGGGCCATGTGTTGGGCTTTGATTCTTAGTTGACTTTGGGCCTATAGATTGGGCCTTGGGCTTGAATAAGCCAAGCTTAGGGTAATGTAGTAATTATCCAAGATTGTATTATGGTTATGTGTTGGGACCCAATTATTAATTGGGTGTTATTTTGGTATTGACAGTTCGGGAACCTGTTATCCAGCAGCTGGGGTTGAGTCTGCGGGACTACAGCAGTGTGGGATTGTGTCTACGGAACTTCAGCAGTGTGGGATTATGTTAGTAGCAGGGAATAGTTTTTCCCTGACTCGGTTGTTAGGACCGAAGGGTAGGTCAGTACCCCAGATATGGCTAAGTATGATTATATCCTGTCATTGTATGATAGTGGTAGGGTGTGAAATAGTCCCCAGTTACCGGTTGAAAGATACCGATGGCAGATACCAGTTGAAAGATACCGATGACAGTTACCGGTTGAAAGATACCGATGGCAGTTACCGGTTGAAAGATACCGAAGGGGTATACGGAACCCATGCAACGCTTATCTGTCTGTTTATGACATGTTAGTATGTAATCAGCATGTTTATGATGTTAGTAGGTGATCAGTATGTTTATGATATATTATTATGTGATAGTGGTAGGGGTGAAATAGTCCCCGGATACTGGTTGAAAGATACCGATGGTATTATGTGGTATGTGGTATGATGGGGGAACTCACTAAACTTCGTGCTTACGGTTTACAGTTTTGGTTTCAGGTGCTTTGTTTTCAAAGGAAAGGAGTCGGCTTGATCGCGGCGCATCACACTATGATTTCCGCACATAAGATCCTTGGGGTTACATTCTGATATGGTTTTATGTTATTATGTTTTATTATTGACACTCTGGTTTTGACATGAGACATTATTATTGACGGTTTTATTACATATGGTTTTATATTAACTTATTTAAAAACGAAATTTTTGGTCTTGAATTTTGGGATATTACAAGTTGGTATCAGAGTCTTGGTTTGAGGGATTCAGGCATAGTACTCTCGGGTGTGTCTGAACTCAAACTGAGGGTTTGGCATGAAAATTTTCAAAAGAAAATCATTTTTATAAAAAGAATTTGAAAAGAATTTGGAAGGAGAAAAGAACTTTGAAGAGAACAAGGTGTGTGATGCGTGCAATCAGCCGAGCTCAAGTAAGTTTTCCCCAAGATACTCATACATGTTATGTTATGATATGATATGATGATGAGAACTGCATGCTAGATTAGGGCTAAGGATCTAGGAAGATGCCTTATATGCCTACTGTATGTGCTTGTTAAGCTACATGATAGTAATGATTAGTTAGTGATAAGATAGCCTGTTTAGGTTATGCCTGACTGTGTGAGCCTTAGAATCGCATGCTAGTATAGATCCCTGGCAAGAGGATAGACTGATCTGACTGGAACATGTTGGTTAGATTTTCCATTGTCTGAATGCTACTTTCTTTGTGCTTTGAGGGACTCTTAGTAATGTGAACTATCTACTAAGTGAATATGCTAAGTCGCGAGTGGCTATATTCATGAGGTAGCAAGTTGACATTAGTGGGAAGTCCTTTAGCAGCTAAGGACTAGGTGAGTACGGGAACCTAGGAAAGCCTAGGAAGTGCTTTAGTGGGTTTGGTTGTGTTGTTAGCAAGCATTCAGGGTACCAGTTTGAGGAAGTGACTTGGAGGATTCAGGAGGATTACTGAGGAAAGTATGGATAGGTGTGGAAGGTAGTATTGGTCCCGTACTACTGAAAGCACATGATCCATACTCGAATCGGCGATAGTCTTGGAGAATCTAAGAAGCTTCGGGGAGAAGTTTGTGACCCGGTTTGGGGACAGAGGATGTTCCAGTTGTTACAGCTTAGCCATTGGCAAGCGAGCTAGTAAGCGTGACAGGGTGTCAGGCCCTGAAGGATATGATTTCCAAGAGGGTGCAAATGCGAGATCGATTTGGAGCACTTTGAGAAGAGAGGTTCGTGCCAGGTGTGTATGGTAGAAGGTCCCGAGGAGAGATCCATGACCTCCGATCATCGGGTGAAAGGCTAGCAGGTTCGGGGTCAGTGCAACACGTACGAGAAAGTACACAAGGGAGTTTGTCACTCTAGGGGTTTAGGCTGCTACAGGTGTGGCCGGGTTGATCATGTCAGCTGGAGATGATCGGTATTCCTCCAGATGTTGTGGGTATGTCATCTTCTACTGCTAATAAATGGATGATGGGAATACGTATCGCTTTGGGATTGTGAGCGAGTTTGGGTAAGTCAGATCTCGGGTCGGTTTTCTGCTAGTGTTTGGGTTATCAAGGATCATATATGCCATCCAGCATGCCAAAAGGTTCTTGATGAACCCACATAGGGACGTACCTTGCAGAGTGGGTTCCACGTGTACCGTTATCATTCCGGATCTTTGTCGAGATCTGTGCAGGAGTATTGTTTGGAAGATCCTCGGCCAAGATTAGAGCGATAATTCTCCAGTGAAGTTAGTGTTCAGTGGTACTGTGAGATTGGAAGTGGGAATGAGGACTCGTCAGCCAGAGTGAAGATTAAGGCCTCTAGTGTCAGCACGGGAGATGGATTGAAGTGTTAGATTGGACTAGATTCCAAGAGTACTCTTCAAGATTTCAGAGGATGGGCGATCTTAAGGTTTAATCGGTGATTAAACATTAGCAGTGGTAGGCACAGGTTGTCATCTGTGGGATACTATAAAGCGAGAAGGATTGAGAATCCTTCAATTATCGCGTGCTATGGAGGCTTAGTGGAATCTAAGTGGGGGACAGACTTTTTATAAAGTCCTCCAAATGCGAGTTCTGGTTGCACGGGGTACAATTGATGGGTTATGAGCAAAACATCATTCCTATGGTTTACATGCAAACCATAATAGCTTTTGTATCTAGTTTGTCTAATGAACATGCAATTGAATATCCAAAGCTATAAACCCTAGATCTAGTATACAATTAATCATATTAACATAAGATTGGGGTTTAGATCTTACCTTGATTGTTATGTAGCAATAACAATCTCAAATCCTCCTTTGTAATGGCTTTAGAAAGCTTAGAGTCACAAGTGTCATTCCTCTAATGGCTCACAAACACCAAGAGCAAGAGGATGAAGAATGATAAGAGAGGAGGCACCCAAAAACGTATGGAAACCCTAAGGAAACTCTTCACCACGTTTTTGGTGCTCTAGGGATCCTTAAATAGTGAGGCTATCAGGGTTATCTAACAAGGATACCCTAATTTGACTGCTTAGGCCCTAAGCAACCCATGGACTCCCTCCTTAGAGGCCTTGGACGATTTCTAATGGGTTTCCCCATAGAATTCGTCCACTCCATCCTCTATGGAGTCCATTAGCCTAATATTTATCTATCACACAATTGACAGTTCTAGTCCCCTTTATTTAATTAATGTCTTTTAGCCACAAAATCAATTCTTATTAATTATTGACTAATATTAATTAAATAATATGATTTCTCCTTTAATTATATTATTCTCATAATATATTAATAAATCATAATTAATCATCTCTCTCCATAATTCATCTTATCAAGTTGCTTTGGTGAAAGCAACCCAAAAGGACCATGCACCATCGGGTCAAGTACATGCCAAAAATAGTTATGAACTTAGACACTAATCCAACAATCTTCCACTTGGATAAGTCTAATAACTATTCTGCGTATGACTTCAGATCCTAATCCGCAATCGTAGCTTTCAAAAGCCGCTGTCAAATCTGATCTTATCAGATACACGTCCTTTAAATAAGGGATCATATATTCCTCCATTCTAGATATCGTATAGATTGAGACATGGATTTAAATCATTCTCTTTGTCTATGTATTTGTTACACCCTCGTCCGCCGGCGGAAGTGCCAATGTGCGCGACGTAAATCAGTAATCACAGTTATTAAACATACATTAAACAGTACAAATATAATCTTCTATTATTACCGAAATATAAATTACATTGACAATGACTATTGCTAAATCGTGACACATGCCTGACAATCCGGCGTTTACAAAGATATAATATAACTAACGGAGAGTCTTCTGAGTGAACATTTCCGACCTGCTAAATAACCTGAGAATACATGCATTAAAATACGTCAACAAAATTGTTTGTGAGTTCTACAGGTTTTGACACAGAGTATTTTTATACCCAACATTGTTTGATAAAATTTAGCTGGTTGACCAGCTTTTATAAATGTTTACTTTTCTATTAAAAGTATAAAATAATTGAGTTATAACAATGTGTTATGACTCATTCATAAATACCATTTGTTCAAATTCAAATGTACAAAAGTTGGAAAATACATATATGTAATTCTGACTTATATTAAAATGCATTTTTATATAAAGATTTTGAATATCATATTATATAAAAATAGGAAATGTTACCCTTTGAGAGAACATAAAATAACCAACTTTACTCTTGAAACCTTATACAAGAATTTGTATCATTTATATGAAAAATTCATAAGTATTGAATTTATGAACTTTGTAAAATCGTATCATGACAATAATTAAGTATTATCTGACTTAATTTGAAAACCGACACTTAGCCGGTGGGGCAAACTCCTCCCACATAAATATTGTGTTTTCTTATAAAAACAAATGGTTTATATAAATAACTTATTTTATGTAAGTTAATAAATCTTGTCGTGCCGTGTCATGATATTAATTAAGTGTTATCTGACTTAATTTTTGGTACTGACACTTATCGCTCTGAGTCACAAGCTATCCCACTAAATATAGTTTCTTTCAACTGGAATGAGTGAACATAAACCTCGTATAAATCCAATATCGATTCTATACGGTAACGAAAGAAAACTGGGATTTTATAATAAAATCATAACCGAACTCGTGACACTGTACTTTATTAATGCACCGAAACCATAATAAGGCGCGCGTGCTAAAGTCATTCACCCCGTTGTAACACGTGGTAATCTTTCGATAATGCTAACGTCGACGCCAAAATTCATCTCGTCAGATGTAGTTGTAGCTAGCAACTCCAGGCGGGCGGTCGTACCGTATAAGATCAATAATATGACACTTACACCCGACGTTAGTCGTATTGGATTAGTGTCTAAGTCCATAACTATTTTGGTATGTACTTGACCTGATTATGAGCATGGTCCTTTTGGGTTGCCTTCACCATAGCAATATGTAGGATGATTTAAGGAAAGAAAGGTTTAAATATGATTTATTAATATATTATGAGAATAATATATTAAAGGAGAAATCATATTGTTTAATTAATATTAGTCAAGAATTAATTGTTAATTAATTTTGTGGCTAAAAGAGATTAATTAAACTTAGGGGACTGAAGTTGTAATTATAAGATAATTATAATTGGGCTATGGATCACCTAATAATATATAGGTTGGACGAATTCTATGGGAAGCCCATTAGAAATCGTCCAAGGGATATGTATAAGGAGTCCATGGGCTGCTTAGGGCCTAAGCAGTCAAATTAGGGTTTCCTAGTTGTAAACCCTAATAGCCTACATGTATATAAAGGGCCCCTATGCCCCAAAAACGTGGACAAGTCTTCCATTAGGGTTTCCAGCCGTTTTGTGCAGCCTCTCTTCTTCTCCTCTTCATCCAAGTTGTATATGGTGTTTGTGACTCCATTAGAGGTGCAGCACTTGAGGCACTAAGCTTTCTAAGTCCAATTCAAGCAAGGAATTGATTGTTATTGCTATATAACAATCAAAGGTAATTCTCTAAACCCTAATTCAGTTTATAATATGTTAGATCTAAGTTTGTTAGTCTTGGATCCAAAGCATGTACAATAGAGAAACCTAGATCCAAGCATTAGGGTTTGTATGAGCACATAGGACTGTTCTTATGCCTAAAACCCATCAGTGGTATCAGAGCCTTGATTGGTTTCTGTTGTATGTGATGCTATGTTGAATTATTTACTGAAAAACGAGTTTTTTTCGCCTCTGCCCGACTCAACTCGGCGAGTCAGTATCTGGACTCGGCGAGTTGGCCCTACTCGGCGAGTCCAGGTCTGACTCGGCGAGTCAGTGCGTCAGGCAGAGGGTATTTCAGGATTTAGCTGCTGTTTTGACTTGGATTTAATGCTTAAATTGTTTTATGAAGTTAAAATCCGAATTTTATCTTAATTATATGTTTATCCTTGCCAAAACAATAGATAATTTCAAATCTTTTAAATATTGGTTGTTTATATGATAAATATGGATTATTTCAAATTATTTGGTAATTATCTAATGACTAAAATAAGATTAGGTCAAATATAGATAATGAATAAATTAATTGTTTAACTTATATTATTTGTTATTTGATCCTTATGATGTGAAAAAGTTTCAATTGCACCCTTTAGGTTTTATAGTTTAAATTTGAACTTAAAAGTTTCGTTTATGAAATTTAAATAAGTTAAACCCTAATGTTTTGAAATGTTTCAAAACTTGCCCTCAAGTTTTGGAATTTTAAATTTGATTAAAGGTTTAATTTTGAAATGCTAAATTCTAAAACCCTAGTAATTTGAAAAGTTCAAATCACTCCCTTATGGTTTTTATTAATTAATTAAAGTGTATAGTTAAAAGTGATTTAATAAACCCATAAAGTTTTTTGGTTTACATTTAATTAAACTAAAAGTATAATTTACTAAATTAAACCACCTAGTATTTTAAAAGTGTAAAATACACCCTATACTATATATAACATTAAAAGTCTAATATTATATATATGTATGAGTAAACAGTCAGTCTTACCGTTAGTAGGCCTCATTCACGAAGCTGGTCTATAAGGGGTGTTTAAGGAAATTGCCTATAAAATGGCGATTGAATGGGTATCCACTCTTACCCACCGCACTCTTGACTAGTGGAGGGTCGTTAGCCGAACGGGTAGGATAGGACAGAAACCTTCCATTATAAGTATAATGAAGTACAAAGTAACTAAATGCTTTTTCAAATTCCCAAATCATAGTTACTTTAGGCAAAATGTGAAATTGCATGCTAACCCATGGAATTACACTTCGTACCCTTGTCAAACGTTAGTGGAGCGTGTGTGGTTAACCGACACACTAATTTGGGGATGAAATTGGTGGCGGAGGGTGGCTCGATGCTTATCATAGATCAATAGAGCGTGTGTGGCTAACCGGCACATTGATTAGGTGATTGTAGCATTGGGTGCACCACGTGATTCGTATGGTTATTCACACCTTATTTGTGATCCTCGGCATCCCAGTCACAAATAGTAGGGCATAATCGAGATTAAACATGCCATTGAAAAGTTCAATGAATCTCAAAAGATCTAGGAGTTTCAATTCATTTAAAACTTAATCTTCCTTTTCGTTTTTCATGGTGGAAATTGGTAAATCGTCATTTACCTACCTTCAAATATTTTACAACTAGATTACGGCATCCCTTTTCTAGGTTGTAGAATATTGTGTTGGATCCTAGCTTGATGTTTCATTTGGGTGTTGCATCAAGAATTATAATCAACTTAACTTGAATTTTCTCCCGTTTTGTAGATGTCTGAATCTTACAATGGTCTTCCCAAACCCTTTGGAACAAGCCTTCCAAATGAAGATGACATTCCGAGATACGATCGAGGAAATGAGAGTCATGCTTCACTTCCTCCACCTCCTCCAATTATTCTCCCTGACCCACAAGTTCAAAGGCTTGAAAAGTTTAAACTCACTCAAGCCCTTTTGGCAAGTAAACACGAAGATGGGAAACCTGTGTGTGCACACGTCTTAGAGATGAAGTCACACATTGATAGGTTAAGCATGTTGGGTGTCGAGATTTCAAGCGAGTTGGCTGTTGACTGGGTTCTTCAGTCACTTCCTGAATCATATAGTGAGTTCGTTAGAGAATACTATATGATGGACCACGATGTGACCCTAATTGATCTCACCTATTTGCTTATAGCTGCTGAATCAGCAATGATTTGGCGTGCTGGTCAAGCAAATTTGTCTAGTGAATCAAACTCCCAAACTTCAATGGACACTGGCAACATTGGAAGTCCAGAAAGAACTAAGCCTGTGATTGTCCGATGTGCTGTGCCAAAGGAGTCCATTTGCTTTTATTGCCAAGAGAAGGGGCATTGGAGACGAAGCTGCCCTAACTACCTGAAAGATCTAAGAGATGGGAGAGTCAAGATGTATGGCTCTACTCTAGGTAAAATCCATTATCTAACTCTTTTGAGTTCCTATTCTAGATTCTTAATACATGATGTGATAAGATTACATTTTGATGTTTTATAGGATCGAAGAAAAGAGAGGAAGCTTGAGGGAAGAAGTGAGCTGAATCTAATCATGAAGAAATGGATTTTGATTGCATTACTTGATGAATGGATTCTTGAGCTACTACTTGGAGTTAGAATAGATTGTTAAGAAATATGTAATAACATAGTTTTTCAATTGAATTGCATTGTAAGGACAAATTTTTTCCGCAATAAAATGAATTTTGACTTTATTTATCCTTGCAATGGCATGTATGAAAGAATTAATGTTTGAATGTTTCTATTATTAGCAATAATGGATTTGATTCCTAATTGTGTTATTTGTGGAAATGTCAAAAGTTTACCAAATAGGGAGAGTTTCTCATCGCCCAAGTTTCAATTGGACAGAAGCTTGGAATCATGCAATGTGCATTGTATGATGAATGAAAAACTTTCACATTTGGGAAACTTAGACTAATTCTTTGGCAAAGTGTCAATTGAAGGACTAGGAGATCGAGTACACTAGGTCGTACGTTGATCAAGTCTACCACAAGAGTGACAAAGATATTTGTCATGATTTACTAAAGTTTAGTAAATATGGTTATACTTATAAGATTGAGTATAATTCTGAGTTAACTGAAATAGTTTCAATCAATAGCAGAACAATAAGAAGAATCAAGAAGGCAGAAAGATAAAAGTTTCTCCATTCTAAGAAGAAGGGAGAGTACCTTTTATTGTGTTTTATGATAAGTCTTAATGGTTAAGAACCATGTCTCAATTGATCCTCTAAGTGAGTCTTAGTGCAATTGCATGTCTAAGAAGAGGAATCAAGAATTGTAGAAATGGTTAAATCAATAAGTCAATCATACTTCGTTCCAATATCAAGTCTTAAAGTCAAGATTGTGACTTTGAGTGAAAAGTATTAAGTAGGTTTATAACACTCATCAAATGTGGAATTTGGAAAAAGTTTTCTTATTCTTGCACATTTGAAATTGGTAAGTTGTGCTGTCTTGGATAAGACAAAGACCAACTAGGACCAATTATGTGAAGTATTTTGTCTTGATAAGAACTACACTAACTCTTGAATATTTGCTTTGTCAAGAAATGTTTCTTGACAAGAGAATCTTATATGTCAAAGAGCCAGTGGGAGTCTTAATGGTCTTGAAAGGTTTCAAGAACAAATCAAGAATAAACCTTATCGATCATCACTAGCACACGACTTGAGGTTTACAACCTATCGTGCTGACATTATTTTGTTTTTGTGCCATTCCAATTGAGTTAATTGCGTATGTGAGTTCTATGAGTTCTCATTTGAATGCATACTAGATCCTTAGTCGATGGAAAGTACATTGATATGTAAGGACAAGTTACTAAACTACTTGGAAGACATGGTGGGCACTCGTGTTACCATAGGGCAAGAAATCAAGATTAACAAAGTTCACTCCATATGAGTTTGGATTTGTCGCAAACCTTGGTTTTGGCAAATTCACATGGATAGGAACTCATACACCATAAAATCTAAGTGTCATAAGATTCCCTCCTTCATGAAAATGACTGTGAGGAAATACTTTCACTAAGAAAGGTTTTAAGAAGATAGCAATTGTGAAAATTGTATTCTCACATTCGATTATGGTTACGGCATCCCTTTCCATAGTTCGAATTGTGAGATTTGGCAATTAGTTTGAACATTTGGAACTTAGTAACATAAATTCTAAATTGCTTAAACACACATATGAGCTATCTAAGGTGAAGGTGTATAAGTTTAAGAAGCTTAGATAAAGGCTTATTGAAGCATCTGGTATTAGAAATATGAATTTCAGAAATTCAATAGGCTTTGTTTTCTGGAAGTTCATTTGTTTTCTAAATACATGTCAAAGCTAGTGGGAGCATAAGTGTTATGATTGTATGATTATTATGGCGAGTATTGCAAATCAGCAATATTAATTATAGAAAAACAAAGATTCAAATTTGCAAAGTTGCATGGGTTGAAAAGTTGTTTTGCTATAATTAAGGGAGAGAATATTATACTTCGTTTCAATATCTAAAGCTTAGATTAAGAAATTTTAATATTTTCAGTCAAAGGGTACATTGTGTGTTCTTAAAATTCGATTATGATTACGGCATCCCTCTTCATAGTTCGAATTATGAGAACATGACACATAAAATATTATGGCAAAAGATTGGTAAAGTATCATATCTTTATGTAAGACATTATGCATCGTGTCCCATACGCTTCGGGTATAGGATCGATTGCAAAAGCTATAATATTTACCATTCTAAAATTTTTCAAATGTCTAGCGCATTAAGAGGAAAAAAAGGACTAGAATGGATTTTGACTAAAATTATTAAACAACTATCAAAGGACGATCCAAAGTTCGCTGAGGATTGGTTGCTTATGAGTAGTTGGAAGTATGGTATTGGATGGACCATATCGACATTATTTTGAATAGATAAGATTCTATTAAGAATGAGTTGTCATATGGAAAATATGGAAATGTTTCCATATTGGGAGTTGGATATTGAGAATCTATGTCTAGATTAGAAACTTTTATGCAAGAAGGATGTTCAAAGGAATGTACTTTGAATGTGAGACTTCACGTCTATGGAATTGTCTTGTAACAATTTCTAAGAAAGTACTTTGTAATTTCATTAGCCAAGTCTTTGTGACTTTTGTGCTATGACTTTACGAAAGGATCGTTGCGAAAAATGTTATAATCTAGCATATTCTAGTAGTGGCAAGAACCTTGTGTTCTTACACTAACAATGGGGATTAAGGAATTGTGAAATGAGCATCATTGAAAAGGTTTTTCAATTGATCTATTTCACAAAGCATGGACCATAGGAAACAAAGTGTGCATGCTTAGAGCATGGGACAATTGTTGTTGTAATTCAAGTAACAAGTTGATTTTCTGAAACAGTAAACGATAAAAATAAGTAATCAATATGGTGGTTAAATAGAAGTGTTTTATTTACTCTCACAAGTTTGAGGCCATATAGGATTAAGTATTATTGTTATGTTTCAATTTGCATGTTTTGACTTCTAGAATAACTAGGTTATTCAAACATCCACAGTCGGTCATACGTTGGAAGTAAGTATGAAGGAAGACTGTCATGAATCGGTCTGTAGATTGTCTGAAGTGTTTAGACATAGCACAAGTTTGCTGCAGAGTTCATGAGTGCTTTGATAAGATTAGAGTATTGGATTAAACCCACGCTCACTTGGATCACTTCATGGATTTATCACGAGTGATTAGTAAGACGATAATATTGTATATTCTTGAAACCGAGACATGTGAGTTGTTATTTGTTGGTCGGTTGCACATTGATAATAAGTAAACGCACCAGTAACTTGGTGTTATAAAACTTATTGTTGTGTGTGATTCGATCAGTAAATGCAAGCGAGCATATGAGTCGAAGTTTATCCATTCCTTTTACCCAAAGTAGGATAAAAGCGATATCATTGGGCCTCTCGATGATTTAGTGATGACACCTAAGCGCTTGGCCAAGCCGGGACTAAGTTGATGTGTTCAATTGTAGTCTGTTATCAGTCGTCATAAATCGGAAGTCGGGAAACAGTATAGAGAGAATGATTGAAATTCATGTCTTTTGTCTATACGATATCTTGAGAATGGAGGAATATATAATCCCTTATCTAGAGGACACGCTATCTGATAAGATCAGAGTTGACAGCGGCTTTTGAAAGCTACGATTGCTGATCAGGTTCTGAAGTCATACGGAAAATAGTTATTAGACTTATCCAAGTGGGAGACTGTTGGATTAGTGTCTAAGTCCATAACTATTTTGGTATGTACTTGACCCGATTATGAGCATGGTCCTTTTGGGTTGCCTTCACCATAGCAATATGTAGGATGATTTAAGGAAAGAAAGGTTTAAATATGATTTATTAATATATTATGAGAATAATATATTAAAGGAGAAATCATATTGTTTAATTAATATTAGTCAAGAATTAATTGTTAATTAATTTTGTGGCTAAAAGAGATTAATTAAACTTAGGGGACTGAAGTTGTAATTATAAGATAATTATAATTGGGCTATGGATCACCTAATAATATATAGGTTGGACGAATTCTATGGGAAGCCCATTAGAAATCGTCCAAGGGATATGTATAAGGAGTCCATGGGCTGCTTAGGGCCTAAGCAGTCAAATTAGGGTTTCCTAGTTGTAAACCCTAATAGCCTACATGTATATAAAGGGCCCCTATGCCCCAAAAACGTGGACAAGTCTTCCATTAGGGTTTCCAGCCGTTTTGTGCAGCCTCTCTTCTTCTCCTCTTCATCCAAGTTGTATATGGTGTTTGTGACTCCATTAGAGGTGCAGCACTTGAGGCACTAAGCTTTCTAAGTCCAATTCAAGCAAGGAATTGATTGTTATTGCTATATAACAATCAAAGGTAATTCTCTAAACCCTAATTCAGTTTATAATATGTTAGATCTAAGTTTGTTAGTCTTGGATCCAAAGCATGTACAATAGAGAAACCTAGATCCAAGCATTAGGGTTTGTATGAGCACATAGGACTGTTCTTATGCCTAAAACCCATCAAGTCGTTCCCTTGAGGATTAACGGTTATATATTGGATAGTTTCTACTAAGTATTGAGATCTTAGCTATCGCGAAACCCGGAACAGTTTATAATGGAAACTCAAACGTATTGGATATGGTATTCAGAATAGGTATGATGAACCTATATGGAATATATGAAGTAGGTATGATGAACCTACATGGAATAGGTATGATGAACCTATACGGAGTACATGGAGTAGGTATGATGAACCTACACATAATAGGTATGATGAACCTATACGGAATACATGGGATAGGTATGATGAACCTACATAGAATAGGTATGATGAACATATACAGAATACATGGGGTAGGTATGATGAACCTACATGGAATAGGTATGATGAACTTATACAGAATACATGGGGTAGGTATGATGAACCTACATGGAATAAGTATGATGAACTTATACAGAATACATGGGGTAGGTATGATGAACCTACATGGAATAGGTATGATAACCTATATCATCCATTCTAAATTCACTGGATATGTAACATTATTCACCGTTTAGGAAAACAATAACTGAAATTCTTAGAACTTCAAGAATTTATCATACTAGATACGGTTTCGATGTCGTGTTAGCATAATAGCTAATTTTAGAATTTATCGAAGTTTGGATCGACCGTAGATCTATATTCCCTATATTTTATATAAATCATGCGAGAATATTTTTAATACATTTAATTTGGGATGAAGGTAAAGTCTTTAAATACAATACTCGACAAGCATTTATTTCGTAAATAACGACTCTTACGCCCTGAAGTCGACCATGTTATTATTGGATTAATGTCTAAGTCCATAACTATATTTGGTATGTACTTGACCCGACCCGACATGGTCCATTTGGGTTGCACTTCACCAACACAATTTATATGGATAATCTTTTGAGAATAGTATATTTATGATTAATATTAATATATTATAAGTTCTAATATATTAATATGGAATCATATTATTTAATTAGTATTGATCAAGACTTAGTTTAGAATTAATTAAGTGATCAAAATGAACTAATTAAATATGGACTTTTATATATATGGAATGGGCCAAGTTCATTTAGGTTAGGCTAAGCTTTCATGGATAGTCCATGGAGTGTTTAACCCATGGATCATATGAAATGAAAGGTCATGGGTTTAACCCTAGTTTCCATACTATATAAAGATGTCCTTGGTTGGTGAAATTGCACTAGTGTGGTACACTATGAAGGGCTAGCCGATTTCACTAGATAGAACCAAGTATTCATATTCTCTAAAGTCTTCCAAGGTGTCTTGGTAATTTGTGATTCCACTTGAGGCTTCCACACTATTGGGGATAAGCTCTTAAAGCTTGAAGACATCAAGCTACATCAAAAGGTATGTTATCTAACTAGAACTTTGTAGTATAAGAACTTCATAATATGCTAGTTAGGATTAAAGTCTTGGAAAGTTCTTATTTGCATGTATAATAGAGAAAACATAGATCCAAGGTTTATAGGGTTGCATGTACACCATATGAGTGTTAGAATGCTTAAAACCCATCAGTGGTATCAGAGCCTAGGCTTGTGTTCAATTATACTTGATGCAAATTGCTGAAAAATGCTGAAAAACTCGATTTTCTGGCTTTCTGGGCACTGGACTCGCCGAGTCCACTGATGAACTCGCCGAGTCCATGAGTAAAATCATCGTACTCGCCGAGTAGGTTCATGCACTCGACGAGTAGGAGCCCCAGACAGCATATTTTCGAGGTTTTTGGCTAGAAATAGACTAGGAACATTACCCTAAGTTGTTTTTGAACTTATAAACGTGTTTTTGATGTGGTAATGTTCATACTAATCCAATTTCAAAGATAATTGTCAATAGATTCATGTTTTGAATTAGTTTAGTGATTAGGCTAATTACATGAAAAGGTTTGATTTGAATTATCTTGTTCTTATGAGTTGCTTAGATTAATAGAAAGTTTTGTGAAATTATTGTTTTCAATCCAAATTAATCTAAGAGTTGATTCTAAAATGTGTTTTTGTAACTTGTCATCAAGTTATATTAAAAGTCACATTTAAGTTTCATAAAACTCATAAAAGTTGGCAATGGTTACAAAAGATGAAGAGTCTTGTCCTTAAGTTATGGAGGTTCAAGAGTCACTTCATTAAGTAATAAAATATGTAACCTTAATTAATTCCATAAGTTATAAAATAAAGAAAAGTTATTTCTTTTATTAGTTTAAAGTCTTCCATAACTTGTCCTCAAGTTATGGAACTTGAAGAGTTTTTGGATTAAAACTACTTTAAACACATAAGTTATGGAATAGGAAAAGTTTTGAAAGTTACAAAACTTGCCCTCAAGTTTTGGAATTTGAAAAGTTTTCTCTTATGAATACTTTAATTCCAAGTTAGCCCTTAGAATTTTAAAAGTTAAAATTCAACCCTTATACTTTATAATATTATAAGTTAATAATATTTATATATATGTATAAGAGTAAAGTCAGTCTTACCGTTAGTAGGCCTCATTCACGAAGTCGGTCTATAAGGGGGGTATAAGGTTACTGCCTATAAAATGGCAGTTTAATGGGTGTCTACTCTCACCCACCGCTTCCTTGACCGGTGGAGGGTCGTTAGCCGAACGGGTTTGACAGGACTATAATTCTCCCTTCATTAAAAGTATTAATGATAAATACTAAGTAACTAAACTCTTAATAATACCCAATCTTAGTTACTTAGGAAAATGTGAATAAGGTGCTAATCCATGAAATTACACTTTGCACTTTGTTTAAGTCGGTTAGTGGAGCGTGTGTGGTTAACCGACACACTAACTCGTATTTAACAAGGTAGGCAAAGGGTAACTTAATGTTTATCATAGTATCGATGGAGCGTGTGTGGTTAACCGGCACATCGATTGAGGGGTAAACACTTAAGGGTACCAAGTAATTTGCATGGTTACTTCACACCTTTTTTGTGATCCTCAGCATCCCAGTCACAAAACCTGAAGGGCACACTCGAGATTGAAACATGTCATTGAACAGTTCAATGAATCTCAAAAGATCTAGGAGTTTCAAATCCAATTAAAACCTAATAATACATTTCGTTTATCTTGGTGGAAATTGGTGAATCGTCATTCACCTACCTTCAAATATTTTATAGCTTGGATTACGGCATCCCTCTTCTAAGTTATAAAATAGTTTGTTGGGTCCTAGCCTTAATATTTCATATTGGGTGTCATATTAAGGACTTTAGATCAACTATCTTGAATATCTCCCAAAAGATGTTTGGTTTAGACATTTATGATCTTCCTAAATCTCCTGAAACAACCTTTCCTAAATGAATATGATGTTCCATGGAACTCATACTTCTTTCACCTCCTCTAATTATTCTCCTTAACCCACAAGTTCTTGAAAAGTTTAAGGTCACTCAAGCCCTATTGGCAAGGCAAGGTCTAGGTGTGATCACATCTTGGAGATGAAGTCACATGCTGACAAGCCGGGAGAGTTGGGTGTCAAAGTCTTGAGAAAGTTAGTGATTCAATCACTTTCTAAGTCACATAGTGAGTTCCTTTGGGACTCCTATGAAATAGACTATGACAAGACCCTTAATGATCTTATCTATTTGCTTGGTGCTGCTAAATCAGAAGTGATTTAGTGTACTAGTAAAGCAAATTTGATTAGGAGATCAACTTCCCAAAACTTTATGGACAAGGACAATAGTGACACAGGAAATCCAGAAATGCATTCTCTTCCCAATGGAAATGGTTTGTCCATAGTCAACTTGGTTGACCAAATGGTAAAGAGAAAGGCTAAGTCTGAGATAGTCCCATGTACTATTACCTAAGGGTCCATATGTTTCTATTGCCAAAGGAAGGGGCTTTGGTTATGAAGCTGCCAAATTTACCTACGGATGATAAAGTCAATAAATTTGACTATATTTCAGGTAAAGTCCATTGTCTAACTCTATTAAGTTCCTACTTGGAGATTCTTATTACATGATGTGGCTGGGTCACATGTTGATGTTTTAAGAATCAAAGAAAAGTAAAGAAACTTAAAGGAAGTATATGTTGATTCTGATCGCGAAGATGGATTTCAATCGCATGGTACGGTGATCAGAATTTTGAGCACGTGCTTAAGAGTTATGATAGATTGCTTAGGAATAGATGACAACAAGTTTTCATATGCATCTGCATTGTAAGGATTAGTTTTTCTGCAAAGTTTTAAAATAAAAGAAAAAATTTTAATTTTATTTATTTTAAAGTATCCTTACAATGGCATTTGGGAAAAAAGATGTTGTTTATATGATTCCATTGATAGCAATATTGGAAATATGAATTTTATTCTCTCATTTGTGGTAGTGTCTAAATTTACCAAATAAGGAAAGATTCTCATCACCCAAGTTTTCAGTTGGATAGAAACTTGGAATCATGCAAGTTGTATAGTATGATGAATGAGAACTTTCGAGCATTGGAAAATTAAGACTAACTGCTTGTTCACATGGATGTGTGAGTCAAGAGAAGGACTAAGGGATCAAGTACACATTCTTGTGCACTGGTCAAGTCCACCATAAAAGATCGATAAGACTATTCGTCATAATTTACTAAAGCTTAGTAAATATGGTTATACTTACAGGCTAAAGTATAATTCTGAAACATTGGAAAATTTTCAATGTAAGGTAGAGCGAATAAGAAGAATCAAATTAGGCAGAAGGATAAAAGTTTCTCAAATCTGAAAAGATGGGAGAGTATTTTAGTATCAGTTTTTGTGATCATCTTAATGATTAAGAAACCATAGCACAATTAGCTCTCTAAGGAAATCTTAGTGCATTCTTATGACTAAGAAGAGGGATCTTGAACTGTTGAAATGGTTAAATAAAGAAGATGAGTCATACTTCGTTCCAATACAAGTCTTAGAGTCATACTCCAAGATTGTAACTTGAGTGACATGTCTTAAAGAAGGTTTAAAACACTTGTCAAATGTAAGAGTAAAAGTTTTCTACTCTTGTACATTTGAAATTGGTAAGTTGTGATGTTTTGGATAAAACAAAGACCATCTTAGGCCAATTTTGTGAAGTGTTTGTCTTGATTAGAATCCACACTATCTCTTGAATAACTGACAAGAAAGTCTAATATGTCAAGAGGACAGTGGGAGTCTTAAAAGTCTTGAAAGTCTCAAGAACTAATCAAGAATAAAACCTGAAGTTTTTTACTAGCACACGACTCGAGGTTCATAACCTATCGTGTTGACATATTCTATGCCCATTCCAATTAAAGTTGGCTTTGCATATGAGTTCTTAGAGTTCTCAATTGGTTGCACAACAACTTGGAAGCAATGGCAGGCCCTTGAGCTGCCAGGTGGCAAGAAATTAGATTGAGTTCAGTCCATATGAGTTTGGATTTGTCACTATCCTTGTCCTATGACTATGGTTTTGACAATTCACATGGATAAGAACACATACACCATTAAATCTAAGTGTCATAAGGTTTCTCCCCAATTCATGAAAATGATGGTGAGGAAACACTTTCACTAAGTAGATTTTAGCTAGATAGCAATTGTGATATTTGCATTCTCAAAGTCATTAGTGGAGCGTGTGTGGTTTACCGGCACACTAACATGGACTTGTGAGAAGTGGCAAAGGTCTAAACAATCAAGACTATGATTACGGCATCCCTTTTCATAGTTCTAAAATTGTTTAGACACTCCTATGAGCTATCTAGAAGAGGTGTATGATTTTGATAAAGTTTTATCAAAGCAATCTAGTATCAGAAATCTGAACTTTGGTAAGAAAGTCAGCTGATTTCTGAGTACATGTCAAAGCTAGTGGGAGCATAAGTGTTATGCTAATAATCATCATGTTAATGGGAGCATGATAATTATGATAAGTATTGCAAGTTAGCAATGTTAATTATAGAAAACAAAAGGTTTCAATTGGGAAAAGGTTGTTTTGCTATAATTAAGGGAGAGGAAATTATACTTCATCTCAAATCTATAAGCTTAGATCGTGAGGTTTTAATCATTTAGTCAAGGGTATATATGAATTTCATGTTGGAATGGCTCAACATAAGGAAATTCTGTATATGAGTCCATTATTTGCGTTCTAAAATTCGATTATGATTATGGCATCCCTTTTTCATAATCTGAATTATGAGAATTTGGCAAATAGAAATGGAAATGTTATAGCAAAAGACTGGTTTAGTCTTTATGTGAGACATCATGAGTCGTGTCCCATATGCTTCGGATATAGGATCGATTATTTGTAATATCCTCCTCTGGCACGTATCACAATATTGTCCGCTTTGGGCCACTCGGCACGAGAACTTCCCAGGGGGTCACCCATCCTGGTACTACTCCCGCCCGAGCACGCTTAACTGCAGAGTTCTTATGGGATCTGCTGCCCTCACGGCTTTAAAACGCGTTGTGATAGGGAAGGTATCCACACCCCTTATAAGGAATGCTTAGTTCTCCTTCCCAGCTGATGTGGGATCAGATCTAACCCACTTTCACCCCCCATTATAGGGTTCGACGTCCCCGTCGAACACATCGACCCGTGCCCTAGCTCTGATACCATTCGTAACATCCTCCTCTGGCACGTATCACAATATTGTCCGCTTTGGGCCACTCGGCACGAGAACTTCCCAGGGGGTCACCCATCCTGGTACTACTCCCGCCCGAGCACGCTTAACTGCAGAGTTCTTATGGGATCTGTTGCCCTCACGGCTTTAAAACGCGTTGTGATAGGAAAGGTATCCACACCCCTTATAAGGAATGCTTAGTTCTCCTTCCCAGCCGATGTGGGATCAGATCTAACCCACAACAGCCCGAAATTCCAAATATTGATATAATTATGTTTTTGGGGTGATTTAAGAGGGGACTCGGCGAGTTGGAGCCTAGACTCGTCGAGTAGGATCGCAGACCGGGTCGCGGGTTCGCGACTGGACTCGACGAGTCCGATATGGACTCGGCGAGTCGACGCTGTTCAGCGGAAACCCTAGCCGTTTGGTTTTGGAACGTATAAGAGGCACTTATAGGCCGTCATTGTCCGTCTTTAGTCGACTGAGAAGAACCCTAAACGGCTGTGGGCATCTGGAGCAAGATTGAAGGATATTAGGGCCTTGAAGGAATTGTTGTGCAAGGAGGAGAAGAGTTTTGACTAAAGGAACAGCAAGGGATTCGAGTTCTGCGGGTTGGGGACACAGAGAGTGCGTTATTCAGGTAATATTTCGGATCTTCTTCTGTTATGTTGATGTGTGCATGGATTTAGGGTTTATGGAACCCATTTGGTGATTAGATGGATTAGTACCTTGTTACCCAAACGACTATAACCCTGTATTAGGACCTTAGAGGTCCAGAAGGTCCCATGCTTGTGTATTTCGGGACAATACTTATCTCAGGAAGCAGTTTGATCGACTGCATGGCATGGACTCGACGAGTCCGATGAACAGACTCGGCGAGTAGCTTGAAGAATAACTGGGACTCGTCGAATTGTTCTTCAGACTCGGTGAGTTGAGTCGGGGTGGCCCCGCGATTCTTCCAGGAGTAACTCGTCGAGTAAAAAGGGGATACTCGACGTGTAGAAAGGGTGTCTTAAGGAATCGGTGAGTTAAGGGCGAGTGGACTCAGAGTCGTTGAACTCGGCGAGTCTTGGGGTGACTCGGCGAGTTAGGTCGCGGGTTGAGTGAAGTTCTGAGCCTGGAGACTCGGCGAGTCTTAGGGTTGACTCGGCGAGTAGGGTCAGTCAGGGGTTGACTTTGACCTTGTCTTTGACCAAGGATTTACCAGTGGTTCCGGGGGTATTTTGGTAATTGTGGTTTATCGTTTGAGTTCAGTGCATTGGTGGCTATCCAGAGGTGGAGATCGTATCAGTGATCGGAGCAGCTTGAGCTATCTGTTCAGTCGGCAGTTTCGAGGTGAGTTATCCTCACTATATCGCTAGGGTTTATGGCACCAATGCCAACCCTTTTATCGGATGGGAATCCGGGTAGTTGTCGGTTATTATATGTTATGGGCCGGAAGGCATTACTATGTGGACCGGAAGGTCATGGCCTGGAGAGGCGTATGTATGCATTTAGTATGTTGACTGATTCATAGGGTAATGTTATGATAGTGACCGGCTAGACCGGTATCTTGTTAGAGTAATGCTATGATATGTGATCTGTTGATCGATTGTTGTCTATGAACTGCTATATGATTATTTGTTATGTTATATATGCATTTTATGCTTATGGGCCGGAAGGCGATTATGTTGTGTGATGGACCGGAAGGTCAGGGCCTGGAAAGGAGTATAGGGGTTGGTATTCTGGGGTATCTCACTAAGCTTTCGGGCTTACAGTTGTGGTTTTATGTTTCAGGTTCTCAAGAGTCTGTGGAAAGGCAAAGGCGTGATCGTACCGTTCCTCGCGTTGGTGTTTTATGATATGAACCTGGGAAATTACTCTGTTTAATAATGTATTGAAAACCTTTTTGCAACAATGTTAATGAAATGGATGATTTTGAAAAGTTTTAATTGTTTTGAAATTTTGGATGTTACAAGTTGGTATCAGAGCCTTGGTTTGAGTGAATTGGGGAAACATTCGTGTGACTCCAGTCTCAAATCGAGGAGGATTTTAAAATGAGAAATTAAAATGGTTTTCAAATTTGGTAAAAGGAGGACGCGGAGGTACGATCAACCGGAGCCAGTAAGTAACCCCAAGATACCATACATGATATTTGTTTATTTTAGCTTGATAGAACAGCATGCTAGAGTTAGGCTAGGGATCTTCAGGAATTCATGATAATGTTGCTTGATATGTGATGCCTGTAGCCTAGGGTCCCTTAGGGGATGTTCTCAGTGTTCCTCTAGTGGTGAGGGTTGATAATTGTTATGCATGTTCCCTAGGGTATTGTGGTAGTACTTCATACAAATATGGGTAGGTGTGGAAGGTAGTATGGGCCCGTACTACTGAAAGCACAGGACCCGTACGCGTATCAGGGAAACCATGGTCTCTAGGGTAGGGTTGCGAGAGTTAGATCCCAGGATTTTGGGAAGTGTCTGAGATTGGTAGGGTGCCTTCATTAGGGAGATCTCGAGGCATGATGATAGTGGATCCGGATCAGGATCGGGAGCTGGAGGACGAGTTCCGGGTGGATCAGTGCCGTCGAAGGTTATCGATCGGACGAGCACGAGCGAGCGGGATGCGAGGATTCGTGAGATCCTACGTGATGGGGTTGCTGCATTATTCCGGGCTGAGTTGCCGGAGTCGTTTGGGTCGATCAAGACCGCCATGATTGAGTATTTCGACGAGCGATATGCGGCTCTCGCAGAGACGGTTGCCGCGGCGGCTACAACGGCTGTAGCAGCGACGAGGGGAGGAGCTAGTCGGGGTTTTCAGTATCGGGACTTCTATTATACGAAGCCCCCCACATTCGATAGGGTTCAGGACCCGATTGTTGCTATGAGATGGTTATCAGACGTGGAGGGGTATTTCTCCACGAGTTTATGCCCTGCTGATCAGAGGGTGAGGTGTGCTCTGAACCTGTTAAGGCTAGGAGCGAAGGATTGATGGAGATTGACTACGAGGTCATTTTCCGACGCGCAGAGGGCTGCGGTTTTAGGGGATCAGTTAGAGAGATGTTCAGTACTCGCTATGTTCCGCGGGATGAAAAGGAGAGATTGGCTCGGAAGTTCCTTGAGCTAAAGCAGGATTTGGAGTCGGTGACTGAGATCACCAGGATGTTTATTGAGAGGGCGATGTTTTGCCCTGAGTTCGCTTAGGAGCAGGCTCAGATGTCCCAATACCTGAGTATGCTCAAGGGGGATATCAGACAGTTCGTGTCTGCGCAGAGGTGTGAGACCTTGTTGGAGTGCAGGAGGCCGCCATGTGGCGTGAGTTAGAGGTTGAGTTGCAGTTGCGTGAGTTGAGGCAGGCCCCGATGTAGTCGCAGTCGGCGCCGAAACGGTCCAGGACCGTAGATGTTAGAATGGGGGATCGGAGCGACCACACTTATGAGAAGTGTGGGAGGGGTTACACCGGAGCTTGCTGGTCTGGTGGTGCATGCCGCAAGTGCGGAAAGGAGGGGCACGGTGCACGGGATTGTCGGCAGTCAGTGCTAATTTGGGATTTGAGGATTTGTTATCAGTGTCGGCAGGTTGGACATTTGAGGGTCAACTGTCCACAGCTTTCTGCAGGACCGGTGCAGGCTCTAGCACCGGCCACCTTGAGGAGTTCAGGAGGAGGACAGGATGGAGCGGAGCCCCAAGGGCTCAGGGTCGTGCTTATTAGCTTGCGGCAGAGGGAGACGGAGCAGTGCCGGAGGCAGCTGCGGGTATAATGCTTTCTTGATGTCTTGATTAGCTTGCGTTGATTGTGGCGTATTGTTTGTGCTGGTAGTGTGGATTTCGATGCGGTATTCGTTGTTTCGCGGGATTGGCATGGTTATGGATTGGTGTTTCAGGTTTTCGCTTTGGCATTCGTTGTTCCCTGATGGTTTGATATGGTTATAGCTTGGTGTTTTGGTGCCGGTAGCCTTGTGCGGTTTTCGATGTGGTATTCATCCTTTGGCAGGTTGTGGGTTTGGTTACGGGTTATTGTTGGGAATTCCGTTGGTTATCGTTCGTGAGAGTTGATAGTGGTAATGCGGCACTGGGTTGAATGTCGGGTAGCATCTGCAGTCGTGGAGTGGATAATTGAAAGACCAGATTCTTTTGAGCGGATTGATCAGGGAGGAGAGGTGTTTTGCTGAGGGTTGCTTATGCTTGTGGGAAGCAGGCAGTGGGTAAATGTTCTCTTGTGCAGGATTGTTCTGAAAGGTCGTTAATGACGATCGGTGGCAGTTAGTCAGTGCTTTAGTGGGGGAGAATTGGAGAATTCTCCGGGAGATCGATGAGTATGTGAGGGTGCTTAGCTGTTGGGATTCAGCAGTGTTTGTCAGCTCAGAGTATAGGCCGACGAGAGCGAGTGTCGGGTATGCGGGGCGGGATACAGACCTAGGGCATTTGATTGTGGAGGCCTGAGAGAAGGCCGGGATCAAGCTTGAGTAAGTAACCGGGGTTATGCGATCAGAGTATTGGTATGTTTGAGGTACGTGATGGGTTGTACTGCATTAATCCCACGGGATTATGTTGTGCATGTTCTAGAGCTGGAACCGGAAGGTTCCCAGAGTTAGAACCTGAGGGTTCGCAGAGTTTGGGTGTACGGACCCACAGAGATATAGCCTCGAGTGGCTAGAATGTGTTATGAGAGTCGGTCCAGCCATGCTGGAGACTCTGTTGGTATTGCTGGATCAGTTTGAGATTGCGGATCGTGTATGTTGCAGTATGATTGCATTGGAAGGTCTGGCCCTGGGTTAGTGATCTTGTTTAGCTGAGGCAGTGATTTTGATGAATGGAGAGAGTGCATGGGATTGAGAGCCCCTGCAATGAGAACCAGAGTATGTGAATAGCGGTTACGCAAAAAGGGTGGTGTCGCTTGGGGCAAGCACCGTGGCACCAGTTGGAGTGACATTATGGCCAAGAGGGTCCCTTGGAAGGAAAAGAGAAAGGTGTGTAACTCCGAAGGGGAGTGCAAGTTCACGAGAATGAAAGCTGCAGAGCAGAGTTATGATTAGAGTATTTCAAGTATGGCTTCGAGCATCGTGTTCGCGGCAGCGAAGTAGGAACCCATCCGGTTTGGAGATGTCTGTTGAGGCTCAGAAGGGATGCAGGGGGAGAGAGAATCTTAAATTCTCAGTGTGATTCTGATCAGAGTGTAGGATGGATGTAGTGGTTCATCTTGGGAGATGTTCGAGGATATCATCAGTGTATCGGGTCTTCCAACCTGCGGGCGTTGGGGCTCGATCAGCAGGTGTATGTGATTGCAAGAGGGGAACTTGTGAGAGTTGCTCTGAGAGTGAGAATGGATCGCTCAGTCGGCCCGGAATGGACAAAGTGGGCTTTGGATCGGGGATTCGGTGGTTCATGGTTTCCTAACCCATATGGGTCGAGTGATCGTTGAGATTTAGAGCAGAGATGCATCTTGGGTAATTTTCGGTTACAGAGAGTGATGTGCAGTACAGAGATCGGGCTTCAGTCGACAGAGCAGATTCAGCAGATGAGACAGAGGTTGTTGACCGCCCAGAGCCGACAGGAAAGTTATGCAGACAGACGCGGGTCTGAGCTTGAGTTTCAGGTCGGTGACTTCGTATTCCTGAAGGCCTCTCCTTGGAGAGGAGTGATTCGATTCAAGAAGAGGGGCAAGTTGGGGCCCCGGTATATTGGGCCTTTTCATGTGATTGCGGGGGTAGGCCTGAGGGTCTACCGGTTGGAGTTGCCCACGGATTTGAGACAAATCCACGATATTTTCCATGTGTCGCAATTGAGGAAGTATATAGCCGATGAGTCGGTAGTGGTTCCATTAGAAGACATTCAGGTGGATGCAAGCCTAAATTATGCCGAGAAGCCAGTGGTCGTCAGAGAACGGAAGATCGAGGTTCTGAGGAACAAGGAGATACCTCTGGTGTTAGTTCAGTGGCAGCACCGGAGGGGATCGGAAATGAACTGTGATCTAGAACGTGATATGTGGGAGCAGCATCCGGGGCTATTTTCAGAGTGAAACTTCGAGGGCGAAGTCTAGTTCTAGCGGGGGAGAGTTGTAACAGCCCGGAATTCCAAATATTGATATAATTATGTTTTTGGGGTGATTTAAGAGGGGACTCGGCGAGTTGGAGCCTAGACTCGTCGAGTAGGATCGCAGACCGGGTCGCGGGTTCGCGACTGGACTCGACGAGTCCGATATGGACTCGGCGAGTCGACGATGTTCAGCGGAAACCCTAGCCGTTTGGTTTTGGAACGTATAAGAGGCACTTATAGGCCGTCATTGTCCATCTTTAGTCGACTGAGAAGAACCCTAAACGGCTGTGGGCATCTGGAGCAAGATTGAAGGATATTAGGGCCTTGAAGGAATTGTTGTGCAAGGAGGAGAAGAGTTTTGACTAAAGGAACAGCAAGGGATTCAAGTTCTGCGGGTTGGGGACACAGAGAGTGCGTTATTCAGGTAATATTTCGGATCTTCTTCTGTTATGTTGATGTGTGCATGGATTTAGGGTTTATGGAACCCATTTGGTGATTAGATGGATTAGTACCTTGTTACCCAAACGACTATAACCCTGTATTAGGACCTTAGAGGTCCAGAAGGTCCCATGCTTGTGTATTTCGGGACAATACTTATCTCAGGAAGCAGTTTGATCGACTGCATGGCATGGACTCGACGAGTCCGATGAACAGACTCGGCGAGTAGCTTGAAGAATAACTGGGACTCGTCGAGTTGTTCTTCAGACTCGGTGAGTTGAGTCGGGGTGGCCCCGCGATTCTTCCAGGAGTAACTCGTCGAGTAAAAAGGGGATACTCGACGTGTAGAAAGGGTGTCTTAAGGAATCGGTGAGTTAAGGGCGAGTGGACTCAGAGTCGTTGAACTCGGCGAGTCTTGGGGTGACTCGGCGAGTTAGGTCGCGGGTTGAGTGAAGTTCTGAGCCTGGAGACTCGGCGAGTCTTAGGGTTGACTCGGCGAGTAGGGTCAGTCAGGGGTTGACTTTGACCTTGTCTTTGACCAAGGATTTACCAGTGGTTCCGGGGGTATTTTGGTAATTGTGGTTTATCGTTTGAGTTCAGTGCATTGGTGGCTATCCAGAGGTGGAGATCGTATCAGTGATCGGAGCAGCTTGAGCTATCTGTTCAGTCGGCAGTTTCGAGGTGAGTTATCCTCACTATATCGCTAGGGTTTATGGCACCAATGCCAACCCTTTTATCGGATGGGAATCCGGGTAGTTGTCGGTTATTATATGTTATGGGCCGGAAGGCATTACTATGTGGACCGGAAGGTCATGGCCTGGAGAGGCGTATGTATGCATTTAGTATGTTGACTGATTCATAGGGTAATGTTATGATAGTGACCGGCTAGACCGGTATCTTGTTAGAGTAATGCTATGATATGTGATCTGTTGATCGATTGTTGTCTATGAACTGCTATATGATTATTTGTTATGTTATATATGCATTTTATGCTTATGGGCCGGAAGGCGATATGTTATGGGCCGGAAGGCGATTATGTTGTGTGATGGACCGGAAAGTCAGGGCCTGGAAAGGCGTATAGGGGTTGGTATTATGGGGTATCTCACTAAGCTTTCGGGCTTACAGTTGTGGTTTTATGTTTCAGGTTCTCAAGAGTCTGTGGCAAGGCAAAGGCGTGATCGTACCGTTCCTCGCGTTGGTGTTTTATGATATGAACCTGGGAAATTACTCTGTTTAATAATGTATTGAAAACCTTTTTGCAACAATGTTAATGAAATGGGTGATTTTGAAAAGTTTTAATTGTTTTGAAATTTTGGATGTTACAGCTATATTCATCCTTTCTAAAATTTTCCAAATGCCTGGGGCATTAAGAAGGGAAAAAGTTTAGAACTAGATATTACTAAAAGGATTAAACAGTTGTCGAGGACAATCTAAGGTTTACCCAAGATTGGTTGCTCAAGGACAGCTGGAAGTATAGTGATAATTCTGGAAGGACCATATTGACATAATTTGTAAGGAGGCAACTCTTGTTCAGAAGTGATAGTCAAAATGGAGTCTGGAAATGTTTCAAAGTTAGAAATTATTTAATCTGTGTAAGATTAGGAAACTTAATGCAAGAAGGATGTTTCCAAGGAGCTGATCTCCTTTGGAATGCTCTATTAGGTTGTTGTTAAGTCTTTCTGACTTTGTGCATAATCATTACAAGAGGATCAATGCATATAAGTTTAGAATGTAACAGATTTCAGTAAATGACATGAATTTGGAATTCTTGCATTTGCAATAAGGAATTGGGACTGTGAAAAGAGAATCATTGAAGTTATGTTCAATTGATCTAGTTCACAAAGTAAAGATCATAGACAAACATAGTATGCATACTTGGTGTATGGCATGACTAGTGTTTAGAAAAACATAGTGTATATGCTTGGAGCATGGGACAACTATTGTTTTAAATTCAAGAATAAAGTTGATAGCTGAAACAGTATACAATGAATAATGTGTAATCATATGGTGATAAATAAAAGGTGTTTTATTTATGTTCATAAGTTCTGAGACCATATTAGATTCAATTATTCTTGTGTTTCATTTTGCATGTTTTGACTTCCCGAATAAACTAGGTTATTCTTCCGGAATGATTAAGTTATTCAAACCATCCACAGTCGGTCATATGTTGGAAGTAGATATGAATTAAGACTGTCATGGGTTGGCTTGTAGAGGTCTAAGGTGTTGGACAAAGGGCTACAACGCTCATGAGTGCTCATAAGTTCTGAGTATTGGATTCAACCCGCGCTCATTGGAATCACTTCATGGATTTTAATCACGAGTGATCATGAGACGATAATATCTTATATTCTTCAAACCTAGAGATATGAGTTGATACTATGAGTTGATTGTACATTGATTGCACGAAAACGCATTCGGTAACTCGGTGTTATAAAACGTGCCTTTGTGTATGATTCAACAAGTAGTAGAACAAGCCATATGAGTCGAAGTTTATCCATTCCTTTTACCTTCGGGATAAAAGCGATATCTGTGGGCCCCTCGATGATTTGATGATGACAAATGGAAGTGCTCGGCCGGGCCAGGACTGATTTGATTTGTTCAATTAGTCAGTCGTCATAAATCGGAAATCGGGAAACAACAAATGGACAGAGAGAATGATTATAATCCATGTCTCAGTCCATATGATATCTAGAATGGAGGAATATATGATCCCTTATCTAATAGGACAAGTTCGTTGACAAGATCAGAGTTCGACAGCGGCTTAAATAGCTACGATTGCCAGTTAGGTTTTGAAGTCATACTCAATAATAGTTTTAGACTTATCCAAGTGGGAGACTGTTGGATTAATGCCTAAGTCCATAACTATATTTGGTATGTACTTGACCCGACCCGGCATGGTCCATTTGGGTTGCACTTCACCGACACAATTTATATGGATAATCTTTTGAGAATAGTATATTTATGATTAATATTAATATATTATAAGTTCTAATATATTAATATGGAATCATATTACTTAATTAGTATTGATCAAGACTTAATTTAGAATTAATTAAGTGATCAAAATGAACTAATTAAATATGGACTTTTATATATATGGAATGGGCCAAGTTCATTTAGGTTGGGCTAAGCTTTCATGGATAGTCCATGGAGTGTTTAACCCATGGATCATATGAAATGAAAGGTCATGGGTTTAACCCTAGTTTCCATACTATATAAAGATGTCCTTGGTTGGTGAAATTGCACTAGTGTGGTACACTATGAAGGGCTAGCCGATTTCACTAGATAGAACCAAGTATTCATATTCTCTAAAGTCTTCCAAGGTGTCTTGGTGATTTGTGATTCCACTTGAGGCTTCCACACTATTGGGGCTAATCTCTTAAAGCTTGAAGACATCAAGCTACATCAAAAGGTATGTCATCTAACTAGAACTTTGTAGTATAAGAACTTCATAATATGCTAGTTAGGATTAAAGCCTTGGAAAGTTCTTATTTGCATGTATAATAGAGAAAACATAGATCCAAGGCTTATAGGGTTGCATGTACACCATAGGAGTGTTAGAATGCTCAAAATCCATCAGTTATTTATTGTAATAAAAATAAATAACTTAGTATAATGAAGTTATGTTGTTATAATTAATATAAAAATATATTAATAACTTCTCAATTCATTTTTACATAACCTTATATATATTAAAAGTTAAATCTTATAATTTTAACTAATAATTATATAATTTCATGAATTTAATCTTCCATCAAATTATGGAAATATACTTTCACTTTATACACGGATAATAGTTTTGGTCATTATTATATCGTTACATACTTCCATGAGATACTTTATCTTATACATGTAAAGTCATCATTTTTGTGACTCATAATATCCACTTGTGTAATTATAGCAATCTACTTATAATCTTGTGCTTTTTTCTTAATAATTATATTTATATTTCACATAACGTATAACTATATCAACTTATAACAATCTACTTTAACTTAATAGATTTGCTAGTGATTTATCACATCTTTAGATTGCTATTTCATAAACGTTTGACCAATAACAAAGTAAGATGTTATTTTGTATATAAAACTTGAAAATCATCAAACTTTAATAGACACACATATATTCTCCCCCAAATATTAAAACCGTAAAGGAAGGGCCGTAGAAACTCACTTTCGTAGCGTGAACAAGGCTCAATGTGTGATTCTTGTCGTGAAATTTGTTACGCGACGTTCCTCGTTCTTAAGACGAACCACCGAGTATATTTAAATTACCTAATATAACAAAAATGGTAGTTTTGGTATTAATTATTAAGTATAGGGTGGTATTTGTCAACACAAATAATTTATAAGGATTGATTTTGCTAAAATCATTCAACTAGGGACTGATCTCTAAATTTATTTCCAAGGCAGGGGCTAATAGTGCACATTTTAAACCCAATTTGGAGGTTTAGGACTAGATTTGTAACCCATTCTCATATGGGGGTTAAAATAATTAATTCAAATCAAGGGAAGGGCCAAAGTCGTATAAGTCTGAAAGTTAAGGGTTTAATTTAATTATTTTGAATAAACGTTTGAATAAGTTTGACCTCTTCCTCTACAAACACGATTTGCAGATCGGGAAACAGAAGGAAATACGAACGAAAGCAGGTAAAGAGATGAAGTTGGTCCGGTGATTGGCAAATCTGTCGTCAGGAGGGAGGAGCACCTCCGGTACTTGACTGAATCGACGATGGTGAACGGAAGCAGCAGTGTTGCCGTCAGTCTCAGTGATGGCTGATTCACCGTGAAACGGAAGGAGGAAGGGGGAACCAAACTTCGGCGAACCTTGTGGTTTAATCTTCATGTTGTCGGAAGGAGAGGCATGAACGAAAGCAGTAGCAGTTGCCGATCCCTTGGAGTGCGCCACTTGATTGTCTTGTTTGGACAAAGAAGAAAGAAAACGAAAGCAGGTGGGTGGCTCGGTGGTGGTTGTGGGATCGTGAGGAGGGGATAGGGGCAGTCGAATTCCGACGAGCTCCTCTTGGATTCATCTATTGTCTTCAAGAGTGGAACACGAAGAAGGGAGCAGGGGAGAGACGAAGGTGGTGACAAGGGGCTCCGGTGGTTTTGCTCGATAATCACAGGTTTCTTTCTTCTCTCTTCTTTGATTGAAATCATTGGGGTTCTGGTGTGTGATTGGCTTTGATGTTGGCATAAGAAGAAGAAGAATTTGGTGGGTGCTTGGGTTTGATTGTTGACAGAGAATGGAAGCAATGAGGAGACATGTGAAGTAGAAGAGGCAGCTGCCTCTTGTTCACTCACTCGAAAACAACCTCTCCTTAGGGTTGTTCTTCTTCTTGATGGCGACAACAAAATTGAATGAAAAGAAGGGTGTTTGGGTTTGAGCTTCTTTGACTGGAGGAGGGGCTGCTGCTCCTTAGCTCACCGGGAAACCACAAGAAAACCACCTCCATTGGAATTGTTCTTGTCTGTGCATCGAAACAGAAAGAAGGGAGAGGAGTGAGTTTGTGAATGATTGTGTGACTTTCCCATGTGATCAAAAGCAGATATTTAGAAGTTCTTGAGACATTGGAAGTACTTGGAAATCTCTAAAGGATTGTGGAGGTACAACACTAAATTGCCCATTTGTGAGAGGGTGTGTGTTTATTGTCATTGATATAGTCACGTGTAATGATCTAGTTCAGCTTTCCAGTTGATTTTGATGATAAATTTGTGTACAACAAGTTTTGGGAATGATCTTGTGTAGATTGCATTGCATATTATTGGCTTTTATTTGTACATGTAGAGGTGTTTTGGTGATTGAGAAAACTGGTAACATATATGTATCTAGTTATGTATTTGGTAGAATTTCTATTAGTCTTCATATGTATTAATAGTTTCCTTAGTCATATACATATGTGTATTTATGTGTGTATTTTGAATGATAAATAACATACACATTGTGTTTAACATAATTATCTATTTGTGTTTTTTGTTATATGTAATATGGATTTTATAAGAACTTTAACCACTACATATTATATTGTTTGAAAAATATATTCTTCACACATATATGTATATAATGTACATGATTTTTGAAATATCGAACTATTTTATCGTTAAGATTCGCAACCAACGAATTTGATTTCCAAACCATTTTTGACATGAATTACGAATAGTAGAAACCATGTCGAAGTCAAAATTTTCAGGTTTCACGCTCAATCTGTTACAATTCTATGGTTTTCATGCCACTGATTCCCGATTGTAAATTAACGTTTAAAGTTTAAAATAAACTCGGATGAAAAATCACAACTCTTTCGGTTCATAATACATAAATTTTGAGCAATTAATCGTAATACCATTTAAACTTATTTAATAAACATCAGCGTATCGTACATTTGCTCTAGATTATAGCAACCCTTACGGTAACTGATCGTCAATAGTTGACCAAATTTGTCAATTGTTACATTATTCCCCCGTTGAAAGGAATTTCGTCCCGAAATTCAAAGTGTAGATAAAACATTATAAAACAATTGGTGACACTTTCTTTTTGCTTGATCTTACATGATCATTCTATGGTCGATTTAAGTCGCATTGATCTAGGTTAGATAGTCGATCCAATAGATGAATTTACCACATGTCACAACTAACCATGTAACAGGGAATAAGATCGAATCAAGTATTTTAAAGGTTGTCGAACCTTACATATATCACATGTACTTTCACAAATATAAAGCACTAGCGTGGTTTTCCTGGTACACTCATTGAGAGAAATAGAAAGCGTGTCGATGAACATACAATCCTTGCGATTTGGCGTATGAAAAACATCATGCATGCCGTTTAATTTTAAAGAAAACTTGACATAAATATCTTGACCAAATTCTGTCTAAGAATTCTGAGGGTCCTTTGAGTCGACGTTTAAGTTGACTCTTCCTCTAATCCGAATCATTCATATTAAAGGAAAGTGTTTAATGTTACACAGTCTTGGACTTGGAAGTCGAGAGACCGACATCTTTTATTCACATAACTCTCTTGTCGTTCGTGTACAATCTGAAATCGGTATCAGGTTTACACAATCTTAATAGTGGCCTCATGAGTGATTCTTAGATCCAAATATTATGTATTACCTGAACGCTTTTTTTAATATTATTAATTTAGTTTCGCATCTTCAATCATTGTTCAACTTATCAAGGATCGAAACTTTCTTCTGTACAAAGCCTCAAGCGGTGAGGTATTTATGTTGATGTGACAACTATCTATGTAGGAAGACTCAATCAACAACAACGAGTATTCCATGTATTATCCAATATTTATCACGTAGGATCGGTTTCCTTAAGGTTTAGATATTCTTGACCATCGTGAATGGTAAGATGTGCTTATTCTAAGGCACATATCCAAGAATTATGATGACTGTCAAGATTACGAGGTAAGTCCATCATCTTAACAAGAGATGATAGAGACTGGCACCTCGTGTAGTCTGATGATTACTTTGGAAATTTCTGGTTAGCTTTTCCGTCTCATTCTTTCCTTTGATTAGTGGGAGGTGGACGGATTTAATCAATCTATGGACCACTACCTGAATGGAATTGAAACCATTATGGTTCTCTGAGTATCATTTGGTACAATTATGATGTTTGTCCACTCAAGTTGCAATCTCTGCTTTCATGTATGTTTAGCACTTCAGTTCTTTCAAATCTGAGTACATTTAGTCAGAGCCTAGATAAATGGGACACTTTTATCTGTAAGATTTGTCCGAGACTATGCTCCCGTGTTTACTGTATTTAGGCGTACAAATTCGATTCATAATGTATCGTGTCCCGTGATTCCTGAGCTTGACCTGTTTATCCGATCTTCACAGAGCGTCACTCGCGAAGCCTTTTTCTCTCATAGTCTCGCGTAAAACTTCTCGAATTTGAGCAATTGGTTATGAATGGGTATTCATAACTAATACTCGTACTCAGCGGGGTTTGGTACGTTTTTTTCGATTCAAGACATGTGCTACCTTGTCAATCTCATTACAATGTTAATGAATCTCACGTGTCGTGATGGCAATAAATTCTGCATTTATGTCATTCAACCAACTCGTAGTCAAAAACTTTGCCTCAATTCATCCATGTGCACTTCAATCCTTTATGTACGTGTTATTGTATACAAAAAAGTTCTATGTTCTTTCAGAAAAGTAGGATTGATGCGTTACACCATAGTTGCTCCACCTTCTGGAATCTAGTCTCTTACTTATTTTTCCAGTTGGACTTTGTTACCTTTTGGTGTTAACATAGTTAACAGTTGGGCTACCATAAAGAAGTTCCTACTTGGGTTACTGGTAGTATCCAACATAAATTCTTTTGTTGTTAAAATTCCAGCATTCATTTCATGGGAAGAAGTCTTCACTTAAACATCCGCATTCGATCAAATCCTTCACATTTGATTTGATCCTTCACATTTTATCAAACCCTTCTCATTTGATCTTTAGGGTAAGAAAGCAACTTTAGGTTCTTCTTCAAGTTGTCATCATAAATGACCATGTCTTTCTCGTGGAGTAGGATTAGTCATACAATTTCCTTGTAGTACAAATCTAGACACAATGGGGAGGTAGTTGATTCATACCTAAGATAATGTCCAAGATTCTGCTCAGAATTGGTATAAAATCTATAAGTAAAGATCAATCGTTCATGGTTACTTTGTCATTTAAAAAGGGGGGGTTGTATAATGACTTGACGTGACACAAACGACATCGTGTCGTAATGACAACAATATTGGACTTTTGGTGACATACATACGAGACTAACATGACAAACATGATTTGGTAAGTGTTAGGATGAAATTTATTAAAATTTTGCGAGTAGATTTTCGGCAGTTCACCTGTTGTCTATGCTCTCCAGGTTTTCTCCAAACTACTAGGTTCATGACTCAGAATAGGTTTAAGTTTAGGGTTCAAGAATATTTCGATCCACATATGTATTACAATTACTTTAGTATACAAGTGGTTAATGAGAAACGCACTAGTCACTGCCGATGGTTCCTGAATTTCATTCCTTGTTCCGATCACAATTACTCTATCTCGAGTGGTTACCTCTTGGTTCTTCAGCCTTGGGTAGTTTCACCATCTTCATAACAAGCTTTACTTTAACTTGTGCTTGTTCCAATTTCTATACCTCACTTCCATGTGCATCGCTTGTGGTGCTTCTCAAGTCGTGGCATAAGCATAGTCAATGCCCACGATTTACACATAATAATTCTACTCGGTAAAATTTGTGCCTTTAAAAGTGTAGGTGATAGCTAATCATGTTAGCTTTATACACAAGAGCTGACATGAAATACTGATTCCATCTTTTTTTGCTCCAGGGATTCATTCCTACATTCCATTCAATGCCGTAGAAGGATCTAGGTTGACTTCACTATTAATTACATGTTTGTTGCTTACGAAATCTACCTTGTACCAAGTCTTTGTTCCTATCGACCTTGTAAGTGACCAAGATGTTAAATACAATTTGTTTGATTCATTATCTCGATCGTATTTGCGACAAGCGATTGTGCTGGTGTTGGATGATCACCGACTGGTCTCTTGTGATACATATCTTTTTCTAACTACAAATAGTTCAAGGGGAAATGAGTCGCGTGAAAATATCGATGTGTATATAAGAGATAGTGCTAAAATTATGCCAAATGTGTAGAAATGACATTGGTTTGCCCGAGATTAACTCTACTATGAGTATTAGACGCAGCACACTTTTACAGTACTAACAAGGGTGGAATTTTACACTTGGAACGAGTGAGAAGAAACCACCAAGTATTGGGAAAAGTTGTGCAAAGTTACGAAGAAGATGTTACAGAAGGAGTTAACATCTACTCGATGTTTTGATCCTACCTCAAGTTTTGAAGTTATGATTCTTTTGAATCGAGATGTTTTGGAACCAGGCAAGATTTCTAACAACTTTCTGGTTTTGTCATTTCATGGAGTCTGGTATATTATCCTTCAAAAATGTCACAAAAGACGAAGAGTACATATAGGTGTCCTTGTTTTAAACTTAGATGGTTCAATTATAATTCGGGCGACTCATAACAAAATAAGATGGACTGATTACTTACCTAAGCCGAATTCGAAATGATTCGCGAATGTGTGTATATCTTGCAAGGTATTCCTAAGAGGTATAACAGACGCATTCGTATGATATCATAGTTGAGTAATTTGTATTCCGAGATAAACTTCGGACATGATTCACGATCATGATACTTATAGTTTTATGAGCATTTAAGGTAACTATTTGCCAAGTAGTCGTAAAGTGTTTACTAAACTCTTTAAGAGTTCTCAAGTATTTTTGGAACTGTGATGTTCTTTAAATATTCTGGATTCCAAGTGTTTTAGTCTACCAACCGAATCCAAGCTTGATTATGCGTCGGTCCAACCATAATTAAACATAGGTGATCAGTCTAAGTTTAGTTGTGGTTCTCCCCACGTACAACCAACTTAGCTAAGGAGTTTGACCTGAAACCTTGCATTGTATTGACATTCAATGGTTCGATTTTATCTATGTATAACCCTATATTTGTGGGTTAAGGAATATATTTAACCTAAGAGAGTAAGCCCTAGGCTATAGACGTGCTTTCCTAAGAAAGTACTAGTTCACTATAGCCAATAACTCTGATACCAATCTGTCACACCCTCGGCCGCCAGCGGAAATGCCAAGGTGCGCGACGTAAATCAGTAATCACAGTTATTAAACATACATTGAACAGTACAAATATAATCTTCTATTATTACCGAAATATAAATTACATTGACAATGACTATTGCTAAATCGTGACACATGCCTGACAATCCGACATTTACAAAGATATAATATAACTAACAGAGAGTCTTCTGAGCGAACACTTCCGACCTGCTAAATAACCTGAGAATACATGCATTAAAATACGTCAACAAAATTGTTGGTGAGTTCTACAGGTTTTGACACAAAGTATTTTTATACCCAACATTGTTTGATAAAATTTAGCTGGTTGACCAGCTTTTATAAATGTTTATTTTTCTATTAAAAGTATAAAATAATTGAGTTATAACAATGTGTTATGACTCATTCATAAATACCATTTGTTCAAATTCAAATGTACAAAAGTTGGAAAATACATATATGTAATTCTGACTTATATTAAAATGCATTTTTATATAAAGATTTCGAATATCATATTATATAAAAATAGGAAATGTTACCCTTTGAGAGAACATAAAATAACCAACTTTACTCTTGAAACCTTATACAAGAATTTGTATCATTTATATGAAAAATTCATAAGTATAGAATTTATGAACTTTGTAAAATCGTATCGTGACAATAATTAAGTATTATCTGACTTAATTTGAAAACCGACACTTAGCTGATGGGGCAAACTCCTCCCACATAAATATTGTGTTTTCTTATAAAAACAAATGGTTTATATAAATAACTTATTTTATGTAAGTTAATAAATCTTGTCGTGCCGTATCATGATATTAATTAAGTGTTATCTGACTTAATTTTTGGTACTGACACTTATCGCTCTGAGTCACAAGCTATCCCACTAAATACAGTCTCTTTCAACTGGAATGAGTGAACATAAACCTCGTATAAATCCAATATCGATTCTATACGGTAACGAAACAAAACTGGGATTTTATAATGAAATCATAACCGAAATCGTGACACTGTACTTTATTAATGCACCGAAACCATAATAAGGCGCGCGTGATAAAGTCATTCAACCCGTTGTAACACGTGGTAATGTTTCGATAATGCTAACGTCAGCGCCAAAATTCATCTCGTCAGATGTAGTTGTAGCTAGCAACTCCAAGCGGGCGATCGTACCGTATAAGATCAATAATATGACACTTACACCTGACGTTAGTTGTTCCCTTGAGGATTAACGGTTATATATTGGATAATTTCTACTAAGTATTGAGATCTTAGCTATCGCGAAAGCCAGAATAGTTTATAATGGAAACTCAAACGTATTGGATATGGTATTCAGAATAGGTATGATGAACCTATAGAATAGGTATGATGAACCTATATGGAATATATGAAGTAGGTATGATGAACCTACATGAAATAGGTATTATGAACCTATACGGAGTACATGGAGTAGGTATGATGAACCTACACATAATAGGTATGATGAACCTACACATAATAGGTATGATGAACATATACAGAATACATGGGGTAGGTATGATGAACCTACATGGAATAGGTATGATGAACTTATACAGAATACATGGGGTAGGTATGATGAACCTACATGGAATAAGTATGATGAACTTATACAGAATACATGGGGTAGGTATGATGAACCTACATGGAATAGGTATGATAACCTATATCATCCATTCTAAATTCACTGGATATGTAACATTATTCACCGTTTAGGAAAACGATAACTGAAATTCTTATAACTTCAAGAATTTATCATACTAGATATGGTTTCGATGTCGTGTTAGCATAATAGCTAAAATTAGAATTTATCGAAGTTTGGATCGACCGTAGGTCTATATTCCCCATATTTTATATAAATCATGCAATAATATTTTTAATACATTTAATTTGGGATGAAGGTAAAGTCTTTAAATATAATACTCGACAAGCATTTATTTCGTAAATAACGACTTTTACGCCCTGAAGTCAATCATGTTATTTATTGTAATAAAAATAAATAACTTAGTATAATGAAGTTATGTTGTTATAATTAATATAAAAATATATTAATAACTTCTCAATTCATTTTTACATAACCTTATATATATATTAAAAGTTAAATCTTATAATTTTAACTAATAATTATATAATTTCGTGATGCTCGGAGGTTGCGTTTGCTGTGGTTGATGTTATCGTTTCCTCCGTGTTCTGCCGCAGCTACTTATCGGTTTACGACCGCCGACACCGTCACTAAGGGCTCGTCACGATTGGGATGCATCCGACCAACTTTTGCCATCAGGAGGAAAAGGCCGTCACCAGTGAAGAACATGAAGCAACGAAAGGAACGATGGGGACGTCAGGAGAAGCCGAAAAGAGCTGGAACGTGGCTGTGATGTCGCGAAAGCTTCCTCTTCTCTGGTTCGTTGCTGCAACGCCGCCTTAAACCACCGTTGTGGCTGCTGCCGCCACTCGTGAGTACTCTACCACTTCCGTATGCTGCTATATCAATGGCTGGAGTGCACCTTGTGAATCAGAAGCATGTATGTGTGTGTAACTTGGCCGGAAAAATGAAGGAAAGGCCCCCACCACCACCATGAGGTGGTGGTTGCCGCCATGCACTATCGCCGGTCACCTTAAGGTGGTTTGTGTGTGTATGTTTAGCTAGTTAGTGTGTGTGTTGCTTTGGTATTTTCGTTGTAATTGTAACTCAAAAGCGAAATAGTGGAAGAAATTGGAAACCACCACCCTAGGGTGGTGGCTGCCGCCTCCTGCCGCCACCAGCCGCCGTGTCGGGTGGCGGTGTGCTTTGCCTCGTGGTGTTGATTCGTTTGGGGTGCTTGAAACCCTAATGGGCCAAAGAAGCTCAAATGGGCCCAATAAAACTTAATGGAATCTAATGGACCCAATAAAACCCTAATGGGCTTAATAATATTTTAGTGGGCTTAATAGGCCCAATAAAGCCCTAATTGATCTAAAAGCCCAACAAATTATTAAATGGGCTAGTATTTGGGTTGGAAACCCTAATTAGGGTTTGGAAAACCCTTGCCATCAAACTCCTAATTTTAGGGGAATTAATCGAGACACACAGGACTTATTAATAACTTGGAATATTCAATAATAATCATTGGCGGAAATTAATCTAAGTATTATTGGACTTAATGGATTAAATCCTTAGTGGATTAAGTCCTTAATGGGTTAAGTAGGACACTTAACCCTAATCATTATTTTATGAGAAACCCTAATTCCACTTGGGTTTATTGTTGGGCCTTCTATTGGGCCTTGATGATTGGGTAATTAATGGGCTTTGAGGTAAGGCTTATATGAGGAGTTGGGCCCAATTTGGAAAATTGGGCCATAAATGGGCCATGGTTTGGGCCTTAATGATTATATGACATTGGGCCATTAGAAGGTCAAATGTTGGCTAGACTTTTGGGTGGGCCTTATGGTAAGACCTTATACAGGTTTAGGCTCAATTTGGAAAATTGGGCCATGTGTTGGGCTTTGATTCTAAGTTGACTTTGGGCCTATGGATTAGGCCTTGGGCTTGAATAAGCCAAGCTTAGGTTAATGTAGTAATTATCCAAGTATGTATTATGGTTATGTGTTGGGACCCAATTATTAATTAGGTGTTATTTTGGTATTGACAGTTCGGGAACCTATCATCCAACAATTGGGGTTGAGTCTGCGGGACTACAACAGTGTGGGATTGTGTCTACGGGACTTTAGAAGTGTGAAGTGAGTTACCTTCCAGTAGGGGTGGGTCTAAGGCCACAATGTCGGCCCACCAACAGGGGTAGTTGGTAGATAATTGTCTTTGTGATAATTATCTTGATATGTTTATGTGATATGCTCACGAGGTAAGCTTATGTGTGCTTATGAGATATGCTTATGTGATATGATATGTGCGTTAGTGGTAGTAGCTGGGAATAGTTTTTCCCTGACTCGGTTGTTAGGACCGAAGGGTAGGTCAGTACCCCAGATATGGCTAAGTATGATTATATCATGTCATTGTATGATAGTGGTAGGGGGTGAAATAGTCCCCAGTTACCGGTTGAAAGATACCGATGGCGGATACTGGTTGAAAGATATCGATGGCAGTTACCGGTTGAAAGATACCGAAGGGGTATACGGTACCCATGCAACGCTTATCTGTATGTTTATGACATGTTAGTATGTAATCAACATGTTTATGATGTTAGTAGGTGATCAGTATGTTTATGATACATTATTATGTGATAGTGGTAGGGGTGAAATAGTCCTCGGATACCGGTTGAAAGATACCGATGGTATTATGTGGTATGTGGTATGATGGGGGAACTCACTAAGCTTCATGCTTACGGTTTACAATTTTGGTTTCAGGTGCTTTGTTTTCAAAGGAAAGGAGCCGGCTTGATCGCTGCGCATCACACTATGATTTCCGCACATAAGATCCTTGGGGTTACACTATGATATGGTTTTATGTTATTATGTTTTATTATTGACACTCTGGTTTTGACATGAGACATTATTATTGACGGTTTTATTACATATGGTTTTATATTAACTTATTTAAAAACTAAATTTTTGGTCTTGCGTTTTGGGATGTTACATCGACTAGGCTCACCCGTTCTAATGTAGGGGTTTAAGGAGGTCTTTTTGATTCCTAATGAGGTCGGTTTTTAATATGCTTCGCGCTTACCACCCTCACCGCCCAATTGCATTTTGAGAATGGAGTTACCGAAAGGGTTTGATAGTGATAATGGTCAATCTAAAAGTATTTTAAATACATGTATAAAACAAAATTCCGTTTTATTAATAGAAGTGAGTTTATATTATCCATGAAAATTGCACATTCTCTTTATATTCTGTTGGTGGAGCTCGTGTGGTTAACCGACACATCAATCTAGGGTATAGTTGAGAATGATATGGAACTCGCGAATCTCAAGCGTTACTTGAGTCGGGGACCATGCGATTTTTTTATGGTTAATTCTCAATCTATTTAATGTGAATCTTATGTTATCCATAAAAGTTTCACATTCTCTTTATAACTTGTTGATGGAGCTCGCGTGGTTAACCGGCACGTCAGAGTATAGGTAGAGAATGATGTGGAACTCGCGAATCTCAAGCGTAACTTGAGCCGGGGACCATGCGATTTTGTATGGTCGATTCACCATCTGTTCAGTGATTCGCGGCGACCCCTTCATTGAATTTGAGATGAACATAATTCGAGATTAACATGCCATTGATAGTCAATGAATCTCAAAGATCTAGGAATTTCGTGGTGATCGAAATTGGCAAAGGGCTTTGCCTACCTAAATAAATTTATGGTGTGTTTACGGCATCCCTTTACACATCATGGAGCCAAATATGGATCCTAGCCTTCTAAAATAATTTTATTTAGGATGATTATTTTCCAAGGATAAGTAGAACAAACTATAATGGAATTTGTCATTGAATGATGTCTATAACCTTATCCACTAAAATCTACTACTATAAAACCTTTGAAAAGATTAACTATGAGGATGATCAATCTTGTCAATTTCGTAGTTTGGGAATAGTTCTCATGAACTAAAGGAAAGATCATGCCTTTGTTAAAGCTCTTCCTAGGTTACTTCAAACATTACATTCTAAATTGTTAGAAAGACCAATTATTAAATGTACGTTGTAAATTGACATATTGAAGTAAAATGGAATTTCCTTGAGTTAGGAGTTGACTATGGTTAGTCGACTAGCTAACATGTACATATGATCAGTTCATTCTGATTTTGATATGAACAACTTGGAATATCCATTAAGCAGTTGTGTAACATGTTAAGGTTTCCTTTTAGAACTAACATGGCCAATCATAGAAACTCATACTTCAAAACACTCCCATATTTTACTATCATGAATAGAAGTGTTAAGAAGAAGAAAGCCAATTGCCTATGGTTTAAAAGGCGATTGGTATACCTAATTTAGGCTCAAATACCTAGGACAAAGGAAGGCTTATTTTGAGACATGTTTTGATAGCAATTCGTTTCCATAACAAGAAAAGGACTAAGAAAGCAAAACTTGCCCAAATGTATATTTGAGGTGAAAGGACTGGAACATGAAGAAGTTAAATTTGATCATGGATCACGAGCCCGTGCTACTTTCCATTGGATCAAAATATGACTAGTCTTCCATGTTTGGTATTCAATCAAATATATGGATTTATAATGCCGTCAAAACATTACTTCTAAACCTTGAGTATTTTACTAAGGATTAAGAATTGACATTTGCAAGAATGTGCAGTTGATAAAATGAATTAAAAAGATTGAAACATGGAAAAGATAATTTGATCATGATTGCCAAGCCCTTGCTACATTCATAGGATCAAAAGACAACTCTTGTCAAAATGTTTAATCTATGGTATTATGTAACACTCTAAAAATTTCAACCAATTTTAACTTTTCAAAAACAACCCATTTTCATAATGTTATTACAAAAAGGTTTTCAATACAATTATTATCAGAGTCTTCCCAGAACCACATCATAAAACATAATCATGAGGAGCGGTACGATCACGCCTTTGCCTTGCCATGGTCTCCTGAAGAACCTGAAAAACATTAAACCACAACCGTAAGCCCGAAAGATTAGTGAGATACCCCTAAAATACCAACCACATATACCATACACACACAGCATGCCATATCATATCAGAACACAGAACAGCCATGCACTTCGAGTCTACTGTGTGACTGGTCCGCCGCACTAGCCTTCAGTCCACCTGGTCCACCCTCCGAGTCTAGCCATATACATCGAGTCTACAGTGTGATTGGTTTGCCCGCACCGGGACTTCAATCCACCTGGTCCACTCTCTGAGTCTACAGTATGACTGGTCCGCCCGCACCGGGCCTTCAGTCGGTCTGGTCCACTCTCCGAGCCTCGGCACGTCTGGTCCGCCCTCTTGGGGCCTGCAGCCTATCCGGACCACTCGTTGGGCCTTCGGGATAACCGGTCCGCCCTGGGTATGTTGGCCTACAGCACAAAGCAGGACCCGCCTCAACCTAAACCTCAGTCCAACAACCATGTGCACATAAACATTCAATCATATAACAATTCACATTCAATCAAGCCGATCTAGCAGATCACATAACATATCATCATCCTAACCAAGATACCGACCTAATCGGGTCTCTAGCATAGCATCATCCTATATACCAGGATACCGACCTTAACCAGGTCTCTAACATATACCATCCTAACTACCAGGATGCAAACATATCAAAGCAATAACATAACAACGATACCTGGATCACAATCCGATAAAGGGCCGGCCTTGGTGCCTTAGACCCTGTTGATATAGTGAGGATAACTCACCTTGCAACTGCCAAAACTCTGAACTGAAGAAGCAGATTCCCGAATCACCGCCTCACCGAAAATCCCGAACTATCCGAAGCAGCAAAATAACCATTAGACCAAACACAATATCCTTCCAAGGGTAAATTGACCAATTTACCCTTAACTCAATCCGGTCCATGACTAAGGCCCACATTCAAAATATGAAAGGCCCGACACTAGATAAGCTCTCAAGCCCACTAATGGCCCAAAGACCAAAAGTCCGAAGCAAAAACCAATATTGGCCCAATTTACTAAATTGGGCCCACCTCACCAAATGGGCCTAGATCCAAGGTCCATAGAAATTAGTGAGTCCACAATACTCCATCCATAATGTCTAGTCACGGCCCAAAATGAAAACCCAACAGAGGGAGTACGCTGGGCGTACAACGCTGATCGCAAAATGGAATCGGGACACAGACCCACTACGCTGGGCGTACTCTCAGTTACGCCGGGCGTAACTCCTCTGAACTACAACTCTTCATAAGATCTTAATGGCTTTAGCTCTTAAGTCAAAACTTCAGATCCATAGACCAAATATGCCTAGGATTCATAAAGTCTCAAACTTTATTACTTGGGACGTCCATAAAGCTCTTAATCCAAGGTATTAATCCATTAAGACCTATCTATAACACACGTGAGACAACCAAAGCCCTTGGGACCTCATTTTTCTTACTCAAGACCTCTCTTAGGGTCTAAAAGGACAGCTAATCTCAACCAACTCGAAACATGCATCAAGATGAGGTTTTTGGGACAAGAATGATGTCAAAACTTCACAACACATAGATCTACACAATATGATTGTCAAGCTAGAAACTTTTTACCTCAAAAGAGCCTCAGAATATGATGTCTTTCCAGATCTACAAGCTCCAGCCACTCAACTCCTTCTTTGACAACTTCCTCTTTCTTCTTCTAGCCTCTCTTTTGCCAAAATAAGCTTTCCAAGGCCAAACACACCCAACAATGGAGGTGGGACGGCTATCTAGGGTTTCTGAGGTTAAGAGAGTGCTTATGGAGGCTAGGGTAAGAACCATTATGTTCCTTATATAGTGGCTAACCCTAAATTTAGGGTTTCTGGATGATAGACGTACGCTGGGCGTACGTCGAGAGACCTCCGCGTTTCTTTCCCTCACTACGCTGGGCGTATGTCCAGCTTACGCTGGGTGTACCCAGCCAAACACAAGCATACATGCTTGGCATGCATGGAACCCCTTTGCTAATTTTCCCCCTTAGGGACCATTGCTGCCCACATCTTAATTTACAACCTCTCCTCCATCATAAGCCATTCTTGCCAAACTCTAAATCCACATCAAGGACCGAAACGACCTTACTCTTGCTCTCGGGAACTCAAAATTAGATATTTCAAGAACGGGGCGTTACAACTCTCCCCCACTTAAATTTGGCTTCATCCTTGAAGCCTGCGGCAACTCTACTCTAGAACTACTCCCGCAATGCACCACCTGGCATTAACCAGAACAGGTTCCTCAAGACACAACCACTGAAACCCAAAACCCAACTTTCCCTTTCTTGCGGTGTTCTGACCACCGCTTCATGCCGGCCACCGGCCTCATCCTCTAATAACCACACTTATCAACTGAGTACCGCTCCATGATACATCACTCGCTCCAAAACACAACAATCGCTCAACTTATACGAGCTAGAAAAATCCATGAACCACCGGAATTCTTGGTCTGAGCCCAACTTATCCACTCCATGCTAACAGGATGACACATTCTTCAGCCTCAGAGCAACTCCCATGAGTTCTCCACCGCAATCTCATACCCACGATGAACTGGCTCTAACATCTTAGGGTTGGGAAAACCCGATACACTGACGACACCTCCAAACATCCTCCAGGATGAATTTCCACCACATAAATAAAAATCAGACTGGAAATCCAAGATTTCATCCCTGCATTCCTTCCGAGCCTCAGCAAACATCCAACTCGGATGTGATTCCATACCAGAGTCGCCGACACACTGCTCATCGACCATGATTGGAACACCCCAATCATAACTCTGCACAACTGCTTTCACTTCCGTGAACTTGCACTCCCTCTCGGAGCTACATTCCTTTCCTTTCCCTTAACAAGGAAATCCACTTGGCTGCCTTGACACTACCACAAGTGCCACGGTGCTCACTCAATACTACACCATTCTATTATAGAATAACCGCTATCCTATGCACCACACATGCTCTGGATCCGCTCGCAAGGACTCTCAACTCCATGCTCTACCTTCCACCCACCATGATCAATACCCGGGGCCAGACCTTCTAACGCTAACACATCGCGACATACTCAATCCATTTCCTCATACCGATCTAACGACACATGCAGAGTCTTCAACATGACTGGACCGCCTTACCAGGCCTTCAGCTAATCTGGACCACTCTCAGAACCTTCAGCAGATCTAGACCGCCCTCCAAGGCCTTCAGCCTGGCTAGACCGTTCTCCGAGCCTTCGGCCTGACTGGTACGCCTATCGGCCTTTAGTCTATCCAGACCACTCAACTAGCATTCATCATTCCGAGTTATCCCTCCGGGAAACTCTCCCATGCATACTGTTCTAGCCTTCTAGGGGTTCCGAACTCTACCTCCATCCTACATACTCAATCCCGGCCCGATCCCAGGCCTTCCACAATCAATCACCCTTGGTCTGTATCCCGCCCCACACGCCTGCCACTTACTCATACCAGCCTACGCTTTTGGTTGACAGAAACACTGCTGAATCCCATGCAGCTAAGCAACCTCTCATGCTCATCGATCTTCCGGAGAATTCTCCAATTCTCCCCCACTTAGAGAACTGACTATCAACCACCGGTCGCCATCACCGACCTCCCTCAACAACCCTACACAACACAAACACTTACCCGCGAACTGATTCCCACTAGAACGAGCAACCTTCACAAAATCACATATCAACACTGATCATACCGGGCTCAAAAGAAACTCGATCTTCAGCTAACCACTCCTCATACTGCAGATGCTACCCGACATTCAGACCAAACGCCAGATTTCCACTAATAACCCTCATGAATGATAACCAACGAAATTCCCAACACTAAAACCATAACCATACCACAACCCTTAAGGAACAACGAATACAATACTAAAATAACACAGCGAGACTAGCAGATAAACAATACTCCTAAAAAATCACCAAATAACAAGACATCAAGAAAGAAACATACCCGCAGCTGCATCCGGCACTGCCCTAACCTCCTCCGCTGTAAGCTGAAAAGCACGAACCTGAGCCCTTGGGGGCTCCGCTCCACCCTGACCTCCACTCGTAATCCTCAAAGTGGCTGTTGCTGGAGCCTGCACCGGTCCTGCAGCAAGCTGTGGACAGTTGACCCTCAAGTGCCCAACCTGATGACAATGATAACAAATCTTTAAATCCCGAACCGGGGCTGTCTGACGACAATCCCTCGCATAGTGCCCCTCCTTTCCGCACTTGCGGCATGCACCACCAGACCTACAAACTCCGGTGTGACCCTTCCCACACTTCCCACAAGTGTGGCTACTCTGATCTCCCAATCTAGAATCAACGGTCTTGGACCGTTTCGGCGCTGGCTGCGACTGCACCGAAGCCTGCCTCAGCTCTCGCATCTGCAACTCAATCTCCAACTCACGCCGCCTGGCGGCCTCCTGTAACTCCAACAAGGTCTCGCACCTCTGTGTAGACACAAACTGCCTGATATCCCTCTTGAGCATACTCAGATATCGGGACATCTGAGCCTGCTCCGAAGCGAACTCAGGGCAAAACATCGCCCTCTCAGTGAACATCCTGGTGATCTCCGTCACCGACTTCGAATCCTGCTTCAGTTCTAGGAACTCCTGAGCCAATCTCTCCCTCTCAACCCGCGGAACATAACGAGTGCTGAACATCTCCCGAAACTGATCCCATGAAACCGCAGCCCTCTGCACATCCGAATATGACCCCGTGGTCAATCTCCACCAATCCTTCGCCCCAAGCCTCAACAGGTTCAGAGCACACCTCACCCTCTGATCAGCAGAGCATGAACATGTGAAGAAACACCCCTCCACATCTGACAACCACCTCATAGCAACAATCGGGTCCTGAACTCCATCAAAGGTAGGGGGCTTCGTATTATCGAAGTCCCGATACTAGAAACCTCTACCAGCTCCTCCCCCTGCCGCCGCTGCAGCCGCTGTAGCTGCCGTGGTAGCCGTCTCTGTGAGAGCCGCATATCACTCATCAAAATACTCAATCATGGCGGTCTTGATCGACCCAAACAGTTCCGACAACTCGGCCCGGAACAACACAGCAACCTCATCATGCAGGATCTCACGAATCCTCGCGTCCAACTCGCCTGTGCTCATCTGACCAATCACCTCGGGCGGTACTGACCCACCCTGAACGCCCTCTCCTGCTCCTGATCCTGACTCGGATCCGCTCCCAGCATGCCTCGTAACCACCATACTGAAAATCATCGCAAGATCTCAGATACTTCCCACTATCCCGGGAACCAACTCCCAACCCAACCCTAGAGGTCATGGTTTCCCTAATACGCATATGGGTCCTGTGCTTTCAGTAGTACGGGCCCATACTACCTTCCACACCTACCCATATTTGTATTAAGTACTACCACAACACCCTAGTGAAAAACATTGATGCTAAGTTCCACACTAATAAAGGCAATTCCGTTTGCATTCAGAATTCGTGCTTTTACTGAATGGTGATATATTAGCTTGAAAGAGTACCAGGTAATACACCATAGTGGATTTAGCATACATAGAGTACATTGCAGTTGGTTAAATTGCAAAGTGGACAATGTGACCGAAAGAGATTCATTAGTGACATATTTGTTGAAATTCAATCATTGATGGTCCTTATGAAGTTTCTTGTGACTTTGGGTGAACTTACCTCGAGTATGGATCCCAAGTCACACGAGCTCACATGAAACATACTCAGTAAGTACCAACACATTTAATAGTGAGTCAAATGTAAAGATATCATAGTCAGTGATTCATATTGAAAGATAACCTTGTCGATCCATTCCATAAGCTGATGTCATTGACCATGTCTGACAGTCAGACAAAGTCGAGAGACATTAGATTTGTAAATGAAATGGATTAAACACTCTTAGTTTGGTTTGTTTTAAAAACCCCAAAACTTTAAGCGGTATAAGTTTAATTTGATTTGGCGATTATTAAGTGGTGATCATAATATATGATGAAGTTCGGTCATTTCAATTAGCCTATCACTGTGTTCTCACTTTTGCATGTTTGGAACCCACTTCTCAAGTATTAATTTACTCAAACGTCCACAGTCGGTCATACTCTTGGAAGTAAGTAGTGATTCAAGACTATCATGAGTATTAGTGGATTGTCCATATTGATTGGACATAGCATAGAGATTGTGCTAACACTCATGAGTGCTTAATTGAGATTTAAGTATTGGACCAACCCACGCTTAGAGATTACTTCATGGATTCAGTCACAAGTAATTCTAAGACGATAATATCTTCTATTCTTCAAACGTAGATACATGTGGGGTTTTGCTCTATGATTCTGTTATGCATTGGTCTACTCCAACGCTAACCGTAACTGGTAGTTATAAAGGGTATGTCCATGTGTGACATGATGAAATAGACAGAAACTATGTAGTCGAAGTTTATTCGTTCCTTCTGCCTTAACAGTAGAAGCGATATCTATGGGCCCCTCGATGATTTGGTGCTGACAACTAAAGTGCTTGGTCGAGCCCTGACTAGAATTGATGTGTTCAATTTAGTAGTCAGATGCAGTCATCACAAATCTATATCAGGAAGCATAATCTTGAATTATTGAGATTGACCATTATCTATGTCTCGAATTCATACAGATATCATAGAACGAAGGGATAGTTGATCACTTATCTAAGGTCTGAATCTTGATTAGATCAAGAGTTCGGTAGTTGCATTGGATGGCTAACTCTCTGTTGATTATTGAGAAATATTAGTCCTCGTATAGTTGATGACTTGTCCAAGTGGGAGACTATTGGAATAGTGTCCAAGGTCATTAGCTATTGGTAATATTTCTAATAATAGTAGGGTCCTTTTGGGTTGCTGTCACACCCCAAAACCGAGAACAGCAGAAACGTTCTGGGGTGGATGACGTCATGTCAAGTATCACAATATATGCATTATAGTAATCAAAGTACAACAACCATTGCATTAGTAGTAATAATTTTGCATAGATTACATTTAGCAACAATATCAAGAGTAAAATACAGAGAATAACATATAATGTAGCTCGGTACAAGGCTGTCTTCACGAAAGCTCCCCAAGTGTACCTGTCTATCGTTGACCTGAGAATACAAGTTATTTTGAAAGCGAGTATCAGTATTATTAAATGTTGGTGAGTTCATAAGTATTTAATGACATTGTTATAAATACATGTTTTACTTCAAAAATAATCTCACACAATAATGGTGATTTGAGTTTACAGAGTATTAGAATCCTTTCCAGAAAATCCTATATTTTCTAATAAAAGTAGTCTTCTACCAAGACCCAATTGTTTTATGTTTAAACCAAAGAGTATCACCATTAAAAGCAGTCTTCTACCAAGACCCATCTGTTTTATGTTTAAGAAACATTTTCCCTTAAAGGTATTATCATTATCAAAATATGATTTATACTTTAAAGAATATGTGAGAAAATCATAATCACAAGAATTAGGGAAAATAATATTTTTACCTCAGCAGTAACGCTGCTGGCTAAAAGTCAATAAAACATGGACTCCAGGAAGTATTAAATGAACAATACGCCTCGGAGAGTCTACACGAATGAAATACAGACTCCAGGAAGTATTAAATGAACAATACGTCTCAGAGAGTCTACACGAATGAAATACAGACTCCAGGAAGTATTAAGTGAACAATACGCCTTGGAGAGTCTAAAAGAATGAAATACAGACTCTAGGAAGTATTAAATGAACAATACGCCTTGGAGAGTCTACACGAATGAAATACAGACTCCAGGAAGTATTAAATGAACAATATGCCTCGGAAAGTCTAAGAGAATGAAATACAGACTCCAGGAAGTATTAAATGAACAATACGCCTCGGAGAGTTTACATGAATGAAATACAGACTCCAGGAAGTATTAAATGAACAATTCGCCTCGAAAAGTCTAAATGCACGAAATTAATTACCTTAAAGCCTTGAATTATAAGGTAAATGTAAAGATACTCGTAGCCATACTGATTGACAATCGAATACTTGACGACCTGATGGTGTTAGAATGAATGTGACATTTGTCACCCCTTGGCTTGGTCGGTCGGGACTGTAGCTAGCAGTCAGGATGTGGGAGTGTCTATCCCGTATAGATCTATACACACAATGCCCGCTCTCCCTCCAGGAGACTCTAGTTACCAACTTGACAACGGTGGAATCTGTGTCATGAGGATGTATCTCGTGGTTCGAATTCTATAACCTTCATCTTTATTAAAAAGTATAAGTGTTTAGAGCGTAGTTATAACTAAGTTCTCTTTCATGAATGTTATGGTTGGTTTCTAAACTATACCTATTATAGTTTACTTGAGAAGTTATCTAGATGCCTTTGCTACCCAAAGGATGATGATCTGACTGATGGGACCTTTATGACTACATATGTATACATGATATATATAACTACTATTTAAACGACCTTCGGACGGATAACCGATACCCTAAAGCCACATCCAAACAAGGAAAAGGAATTAAAGCGAGTTAGCCTTCCTAAGTCCTTTAAACATTACTTATATAACTATACATATACAAGCATGCATTTAACAATACAAGAGTATAAAAAGAAGTTTTGGTAAAACCTTTGGAAAAACTTATAAATAAGGATTTATGACTTGATGTCAGTTTATAAAACAAGCTTTGAAAACCTTTAGCTGGATAAAACAGTTTAACATGTAGAAATCTATTTGCTATACAGTTATTAATCACATGTGATTGATATAATAACTCTATAGTTCAACTTGTATCCTCCCCCATAAAAGCATTTAAAATCATTTAAAAGGTTAATTCAGGGGTATCAACTCACCTAATGTGGGTGATTCGGATGAACGGATGGTATAGGATGCTAAGTGTCAAGTGAGGACTTGACCACACACGCGAATCCTATTTAACATGTAATGATACAATTAAGTATCAAATTAGTCATTTAATAACTAATTATGCAAGTAATGACATCCTAATACATGAAAACACTTTACCACAAGTGCTAGGAGTACCAAGGGTTGCTTATAAAGAGAGTATGGCCTCACATTGGAGTTTACTCCTCAAATGGTGGCCCTTAGGGGTGTTTATGGTTCCAAACCATTTCCCCCATGATTTTACGGCCGTAAACTCATGGCAATGGTGTCATTGGGTGCTCAAAGGTCTTAAACTACTCAAGGAATTATGCTAGACTCGAATCAAGAGCTATAGAAGTGATTGGGGCTCGAAATGACACACGTTTTGGAGTTTACGGTCCTTGGACCATCTTTCGGAGTTTACTACCGTAAACCCATGAGTTTACTGTCAAAAACTCATGGTTACTCCAACCATTTCGTGATTTGTGGTTCACAGACCAAGCATGCAAGTTTCTAGCCTTTTGTCCAAGCATTACAAGGTGTTAGGGGCATCAAAACACCCTTTGGGGGTGTTTACGGTTTTGGGAGATTCCCAAACTGTAAACCCATGTTCTTGGAGGTTTTTGGTGATTTGTCTTATGGATTACAAGCACACTAAGCAAATAACTTGTTAGGGAGGGTACACTTACTTATATGAAGCTTGTAAGAGTGATTAGAGCCCCAAAAACACAAATGTGTTCTTGGTGCTTTTGAAGATCACTTGAAGATCTAAGAAAAAGGCAAGATTTCATGGATGAAATCGTGTAAAAACACTAGATTAAGTGTTATATGAACGAATCTAGGAAGAAAACACTTACATTTTGGCGGATTTGACGGAATGATTTTATGATAGTTGAGAGAAAATCTTGAGTGTTCTTGAGGTGGGGAGTGAAAAGTGAAGAATGGAGGGGAAACTCATGCTATATGCATGAGTCCATGCCAAAGGGAGTTTACGGGACAAACACCCTTGTTTGGCCGTAAACACCTAGCCAAGGTGTTTATTGATTTATCGTTATACAAAACACCTAACGGACACTTCCATTTAATTGTTCGTTCGACGAAAAATTAAAAGAAAATACTCTAACGGGCTTGAATCCGGCCAAAAATGTTTTGAGATGAATTTGACAAATTTTTGATGTGCTTGATTGCGGAGTTTATACAAATGAAAATTTCGGGTTGTCACAGTTGCCCTGAAGACCCAAATTGAGTAGAATAAATAAAAGAGAAATTGGTTTAATAATTATTATGGTTAATAATTAATTAGAAACTAATTGGAAATATATTATGGGAATTAATTAATAGTTTAATTAATTAAAGGGTTCAAAGTTCATTAATCGATAGTTGGTTAATCAGGAATGTTCCAGAACCTTTATGGTATTAGGGTTGGATGAAAATCACTCCATCCCACATGGGGGAGTGAAATTTCATGGTTAAGCCTCCATCCCACATGGGAAGGAGTACCAAACCCTAGGAGGCATCCAAGGCTATAAATAGGGCCTTAGGGATTTCGTTCCTCCTTGCACCTTGGCTTAAAGTTTTCGCCAACCCTTCTTCCTCCCCTCTTAAGGGACGAATTCTAACCCTTTTGGGTTTGTGAAATTGACCCTTCTCCTAGTTATTTGTATTCCAGTCTTTGGTGTCATTGGGTGTTATACCATTAGAGGGATTATGGTTTGGATCCTTTCATCCAAGCAACTTCATGGAGGTTCAAAATCTCAAGCATGGAGATCAAGGGCTACATAAAAGGTATGTTTTCTTACTTATGTTTTAGTTTTCTAGGGTTGATATAATTACCATGAAGCCATAGATCCATAGGATGCATGTACACTTAGGTATATCGTTATTTCGATTTTTCCACTGCCTAGTTTTAGAGTGTATTTGATGCATAGAAAACCCAACAATCTTGACACGCCGAGTTAAAGCTTCCAACTCGCTGAGTCCCAAAGGAAATATAAAAAATTTGGAGAATAAGGTCATATCGGAGCCAAGCGTTACAAAAATGGTCCATAAGTAGAAAAAGTATATATTCTTTTGGTTGCTAAGTTCATTAAAACAATTCTAAGGAAATAACAATGCACTTTTATTGGTCCATGATTTGACATGAACTAGGTTGCTTTCAAAATGTTGATTTGAAGTAGAATTGTAACATCCCATTTTCACAGCAAAATTTTTTCATTTTTATTAAGGTAAAGCTTTCCAATTTTAATTCCATTGTGAAGAAAACCAATTATTCTAAATACATTTATTGAAAATAAAAGTAATATTTTAAATGCAAAAATTTCATTGCTGCTGATAAATGTGTACAGTCACACCTTCGTCTTCCCATGCTAACCAATGATACCTGAAACGATAAACAACTGAGTTAGCACAAAGCTTAGTGAGTTTACCCAAAAATACCAACATACAACATATAACAACAAGTATCGAGTCTGCAACCTATCCAGTTGGATTACCCCTGGTCCACAACCTTATGGTTGGATTTCTCAAAAACTAACGGGTCCACAACCTCCTAGTTGGATTACCCCTAGCCCACAACCTTTCGGTTGGATTGCCTAAAATGTAACGGGTCCACAACCTCCTGGTTGGATTACCCCTGGCCCCACAACCTTACGGTTGGATTGCCCAAAATGTAACGGGTCCACAACCTCCTTGTTGGATTACCTGTGGACCACAACCTTATGGTTGGAATGCCCGGTCTGTTGAATCCCAGCACAAAGTAGTAGTCTCAACCCATTACTACCATATGTTAATATATAAACAATCAAGGATCAAACAGGCGCATAATACAAGCAAACATAAATCATATAATTCACTACCGCCTACTATTCCCCCCTCAACATACTATCCTGCTACTAGCTAACCTCCATGTAATTTGTAACCGTAAGTAACCAGAGATGAGATAGCCACCCGAACAGATGATCCAACTCTAGAGCCACAACCAAACGAGGAACATGCAAGAAAGCGTAGATCAAGAGTTCTCAGGCTCTCCTACATGACCACATACAGTCCCTAGGGAACTCCACTGGATGATAACCATCAAGTATAGATAAACATACAGATCCAACATATCACTACTGCATAACAACATCCTAAATACCAGGATACCGATCTAATAGATCACTACAACATAACAACATCCTATATACTAGGATACCAATTTAACAGATCACTACAACATATCAACATCCTATATACCAGGATACCAATCTAACAGATCACTATAGCATAACAACATCCTCTATATCAGGATAACGATCTAGCAGATCACTACAACATAGCAACATACTACATACCAACAACCCAAGGAATGCATGACCGCATATACTCAGAGGTGAGATAGCCACCCGAGATCTTGCTCTAGAACCACAACCAAACATAGAACAAACAAAAGATTCTAGATCAAGAGTCCTCAATCTTTCCTACATGACTACATACAGCCCCTAAGGTATTTCCAATACTAACAGATAACCACAACTAGTGGGTCGACATTGGTGCCTTCGAACCACGGTATAATGAAGCGAAACTCACCTGAATCGAAAAACTCTAATCACTGCGATACGATCCCTTTCCCATCACTGCTTGCTCCTACGAATCCACTAACACCAGAACCATATAGAATCTCAGTCAATAGCCTACAATCCTTAAGTTTGACCCAAAGTCAAAATTGGTCAAAAAGTCAACGGTCAACGGAAGTAAACAACCAGTAGACCCTCACGACGTGACCATCTATGGATCACATCTTGAGCCACTTCAGTACAAAATAGTCGGGTCTCACCACCCTCACGATGTGACATGCATCTCCTGACATCTTGAGATCCGTCTGAATGCCATATTGCTCCACAAACTTCTTAATCCATTAAGCCACTAATCCATCTATTCCAGGAGACTTCCTAACACTCCAAGGATCATAAAAATCGATAATTTAAGGTATTGTATGTCCAATACAACACTTGAGCTCAAGCTCATTTATGAAGAAAAGGAAGTAATTTCTCATGCATGGACTCAAGCATCCTCCAAACTCCAGATCCATGACATATAAGCATCAAGGGACCCTAAGGACCCATAAAGCTGCCAACTTTATGAAGTCCCAACACTCTAAATCTTGAAATCTTGGATAAATATGCATAAAAACTTAGCTCTAGCAATAAGGAAACATAAATCTTGTATACTCACATTGGTCCAGAAGTGTAGCTAAGGGTTGCAAATGAAACTTCCAAGCCGAGACTATGCTTCCATGGTGATCTCTTCCTCTTCAAACCACCAAAACTCCGCCCAAAGCTCAAGAAACACAAAGAGAGACTAGACTTAGGGTTTTACCATGTTTAGGGACGAAGAAGGTTTGTTCGGAACCCTATAATGAAGTTTATGGGGTTTAAATACGATGGAAACCCTAAAAGATTGTGGGCTTGGGTTGCAACGTATCTCACGTCGTGATCTCTTATTGCTCACGTCGTGAGCTCAATTTAAATTAAAATATTTATTTGATCACTCCTCACATCGCGACCCTTCTATGGTTACGCAGTGAGCCTTGATTTTACCCAAAAACCATGCCTTTGAATCCTTGAAACCCTACGTCGATCCGATCTGGAAACAGGGTGTTACAATAATGGTATTCAAATATGGTGTACACAGATATACCTTCTAATTTTAAATTTATAACCTAACATATTTTATCTACTAATGCACTTATAGGCAGTGTACCTAGTAATTTAACAATATAGAAAAGTAAATCGAGTGTTGATCTCAAGGAACAATATCCCAATTCTAATAAAATAATAGGTTGATTGTCCTTTTGATATGCGTCATCTTATTAGGCCCTATAATTAATGTCATGTCACATGTCAATGTATTGATTATCCATTTCAAAATTTAAATTTTCCACTCTAATTACATTAAATTAAATAACAATAAATAAAAAATAAAATAAAATTACTACATATTATAAGGTCACGTACTTATTTAAATCAACTATTATAATTTTATGTAACTAAAAAAATAGCTTTTAATTAATAATTTATTTGAAATAATTGATTAATAATTTTCAGTTTTTAATATGAAAGTTTAATTAGTTTTTTAACAGTGGTTCCCATGGGTTATAAACTAGTTTATGGGTGAGGGTACAACCTATGAATATGTCGTTAGTGCTCTCTTTCTTCCCGTTAGTCATCTCAATAGTGAATGTTTCGTTTAGTGATTGTGGTTTGTGTGTCAGTAAGTGTTTGAATTTATGACTAACAAAACTCCTCTTCGCACCACTATCAAAGAGAATGCATGCATAAGAGTTATCGAGGAGGAACGTACCCATGACTATGGTGGGATCCACTACTGCCTCTTCCTGGCCCATTTCTAGCACTCTTCTTGTGTTTCCAACGTTTCTTGTTTTCGGGCAATCCCTCTTGTAGTGCCCGATTTCACCACACCCATAACAGGCCTGGCCTACTCCATCTCCGGGGATCTGGGCGTTAGGCTGCGTAGGTGTCCTACAGAAGTGGGTTGTATGCCCCTTCTTGTTGCAGTTGGTGCATTGTATTTCCCGACAAGGCCCATGGTGGTGGATGTTGCATTTGTTGCACCTCAGAAGATTACCAACATAGTGACTGGGAGATGCCGAAGCAGCAGGAACAACAACATGAATTATACCAGCATGGACTGCCTCTGTTTTCTGTTTCTTTGAGGGCTCCTACGAAGATTGTCCCTTTCTTTTGTTCTAGCACTTCTTTTTGCTGCCACACTCTTTGGGTTGTTCAGGAATGGCTATTATGTAGTCTTGGCGATCTTCGTGATCTATTAGTGATTGTACCAGACATTTGGCACTATCGAAAGTAAGTGGATTGGCAGCTAGGACATTTCCTTGAGTCGGGGGAGTAAATCCCCATATGCACCTTTCTACCTTCTTACTATCCGGGTGACCATCCTGGGACACAGAAGCGCTAGGTTACTGAATCTGGCAGTGTAAGCAACGATATTTGAGTCCTTCATCTTCAGACTCCTAAGCTCCTACTCTAGTTTTTTCATCTCGCCCCGAGGGCTGTATCCTGCTAGCATCAGCTCTTTTAAATCATCCCAACTCATATAATTGGCTATTGGGAGAGTCAGTGACTTGACTTAGCTGTTCCACCAAGTGAGAGCTCTGTTTGTGAAAGTGTATGCTGCAAATTTCACTTTGCTCGCTTCAGGACATGCATAGATTTCGAATATTGATTCGGTCTTCTCGAACCAACGTGTTAAATCAATGACACCTCCAGTGCCATCAAAGGACTTGGGTTTAGCGTTCGTGAAGTCTTTGTATGAACACTCCCTTGGGTGTCCATGTCTATCCCCATGGTTTGAAGGGTTGGCACCACTACCTGCCCCGTTAGCGCCACTTGCGTTGATCTGTAACATAACGGCAGCCACGACGGTTGTTACTGCTGCGTGGAAGACATCAGGGTCATATTGAGGAGGTGGTGGCGGTGGTAGATTTGTTGGTGGGTTGTTTTTCTTCCTGTTGGACTTCTTTGGAGACATCTTTCTCTATAATGATTTAAGAGAAAATGATTGTAAGTCCTCTATAGTGGTCATGAGTCAGGTGATAATGAATAAGATAAATCTTATCCTGACTGTTACAGTGTTCTATTAAGCGATTTACAGTAAAAATCTACTAATATAAGTAAACAATCGCTAACTTCATTTGTAGCAGCACTTGTAAGGAATTTGGTATAGCGTGACTCACACTGGGTCCATATATAGCCACCTAGTGTATATGAATTATGTATAACTATCAAGGCCTGAATGTTTTTGTTCTAGTGTTGTAGAATCATAAAATACTCATATAGTATTTTAATTTCATGTTTGGTTCTAGAGTTTCTCTAGTATGTATTGTTGGTAAGTTTTAGACTTGCTACAACACCACTATCACTCCCAAACACATGTTGGTCGTATCTCAAATAAATACAGTTGATGAGGCTATATTTATCCCAGATATGATTACATAATTGTCCAGGTTTAACTGCAATGTTCAACATCTAAATACTTTTGTATAGTTCTTTCTGTGATATTGTTCTGGTATGTATGTATGTTTGTATACTTCTTATAAAATACTTATATTTTAAAAGTATACTTTTAGTCAGAGCACTTCAGCCCCATTGTTTTTATATTTGTATATCTTGTAAGGTTTGATATACTTGGTTCACTATAAACAATACTTTGACACCAATCTGTCACACCCCCAAACCAGAACAACAGAAACATTCGGGGTGGAGGACTTCATGTACAGTATCACAATAATTATATAATAGTAATCAAAGCAAACACAACGATTATTTACATTTGTTCAATACATTGTTTATATGACATCAAAAGTGTATAACACAAGTATAAAATACACGACTCTAAAAGCTCCGTCTTCTCAAAACCTGTGGGTGTACCTGTCTACCGGTTCCCTGAGAATACAAGTGGTTTTGAAAGTGTATTAACATTTAAGTTGGTGAGTTCATAAGTATGTATTTGATATGGAAAGCTTGTCTTTGTTCTTTGAAAATGTTATAGTGTACTTCAAGAAAATCCAATATTTTCTTAGTGAATGAAATGTAGTCTTAGACCTTAAGACCCAAATGTATGTAGTGACTATATTCTCAAATAGTGAATTGTAGTTTGAAATAGTGAGCTGTACTTCATAATAGTAAACCATAGTTTGTATTAGTAAACTGTAGCCTTATTATTAAATAAAACTATGTCATGAATGCTTCTTGAAATTGTATGTTGTACTAAGGTATTCTATATTAGAAAAGTAGTGTACTGTAGTAGTGTTCATAGTAGTGTTTGCATGAAACCTTAGTGTATGAGTGCATGGAGTCCACCAGCTGTAGTGTAAAATAGTGTACTGTAGTTTCATTATTTAAAATAAAATCATTTGAAGTAATGTTAATCCCGTAAACAAATGTTTTAGTTGATACTATTGTTAATTTCATATAACCATGCTTGGTATGACCTAGTGACCTCTACGACGTTCTTCAGGCGTCGGAATGTTATGACATTTGTCACCCTAGCTGTTGCAAGCAGCTCAGGTGCGGGATTGTCAATCCCATATAGATCTATACATAAATTCATGCTCTCCCTCCTGGAGACTCTGGTTTTAATTTATAGGACTTGAACCAGTACCCTAATGGGTACCCCGAAGTAGTGCCTCGCAACTCTGTATTAACTAGTTTACGTGTAGTGTAGTAGTGTTCTCTTGTACTTGAAACCGTATGTATAACTTTGTAGTAGTGTACATTGTAGTGTAAAATAATTATTTAGTAGTGTATTATTGAATTAGTGAAATAGAGTTGTGTTCCATAAACTATACATATTATAGTTTAAATGTATGTTCTTGTTCCTGTATATTCTTCTTTGAGCTTGTAAAATAGTGTAGTGTTACTCAAACTATACCTATCATAGTTTAAATGTATGTTCTTGTATTGTTTATTAAACTTAGCAAAACAGTGTAGCGATTCATAAACTATACCAACTATAGTTTAAATGTATATCTTGTAATGAATTGAAACATTTGCAATTTGATAGTGTGTATAAAGCGGTAGTAAGAGATTTATGAAAATTACCCTTTTGCTAGACACGCTACAAAAGGGTTAAAAATATATAAAAATATAATTTAGTAAATGCAGTGATAAATCGGGTTGGAACAATTGCAAATGGCTTGAAATGGTTGAAATCGTTTGAATGTTAACACAAGAATCCTTGTGTCTAAGTTGTATCCCCCCTAAAAACATTGAAAATAGTGAAAATGTAGGGGTATGAACTCACCTCTAGTGTGTTCGCGTTTGGATAGCGGAACTGTAGAGATGATCCTTGGGCTAGCGTACGTGGAAATAACGGTATCCTAATAATATTTAAACACGTATTCGTATTTAAATTAGCGAAATAGTTAATTAAAGTGTTAGACAACACTTAATTTATGTAAGGATAAATTACCGAGAATTATTTGGAGTGTTGGTGAGGGTTTTCGGTCTAGCCTTCACCGAAATCCTTGATTTCGGTCTTAAAACCTCAACCGAGAACCCGCTTCTCGGTCTTATGGTGTTTTCGGTCAGTAACAAGTTCTTGGTCCAGGTGTTTTCGGTTGGCTTGAAGATTTGAAGATTGTTCTTGGTGTTCTTGGTGTTCTTCATGAAAATTATGAAGATTTGAAGGATTTTTCTTGAAGATTGGAAGGTTCTTGTATGATACTTGAGAGCAAAATGGGAGTGTTTTCGATTGAAAAAGTGAGAAAATAACTTATTTTTCGAGGAAAAATATCTATAGCGGTTGGGTTTTCGGCCGCAAAGACGTTTTTGGTCCGAAGGGTCTTTGGTCTGAGGCTTCTCGACTGAAAAGGGGTTTTCGGTCCGAGGGTTCTCGGTTCCAAAGAGAAAATGTTGATTTTTAAGTGTATTTTATTACAAATACTTATACAAAAACTTCATTTATATAATTTAAATCATATTTAACCCTTATGTTCCTAACCCAATCAATAAAATTCGAGTTTTTATTTAAAGGGTTTGACTTTTATGGACTTGAAAAATAACGGGTTGTCACATATTGCAACATTTGTACTCGTATACTTACTTCCATTTCTGTAATTCACATTTCAGTCAATACAATTAAATAAGGCAGATGATCATTATCATCTTCCAAGGTTTTGTGGCGGAGATCTTATCAAGGATCAAGGGCTTTCCTTGTAAACCACTTGTGTGATTTTGTTCTCGATTTGATACTTATTACAACTACAACACCACAACCTCTCATGCAACCTGGTTGATTCTCATTCTATTGATTTTTGACCAAAACAATAAGTCATGTATGAATTATATGAACATCCTAAAGTACTTGTGAGAACTATAGAAATATTCATGATATGCGGAGTATTTAAAGGGAAGCTGTGTTTAAGTTGTGTGTGTGTGTATATATATATATATATATATAACTAAAAATGTTGGTATTTGCAAAGTTTATACAAATAAAGTTTTGTCGAATCTACTTAACAAAGTTCCTTCATTAGCTAAAGCATGAAAGTCAAGTTGGTGCTATAGAACCTTGTTGTCCTAAGAAAATGTATTTGGTTGAAATTTCGTATTTCGATATTGGAACAATGCAAGCAACATATATTGTAATGAGTTGTTATATTGGATATAGCCTTTCATTAAATAACTGTTGTGTTATATATTAGCATGTTTAATCCTTGAATAACCTTGGTTAGTCTAAATGTCCATAGTCGTTTATAATTGTGGGAGCATCAATGATATAAGAATAATATGAATGGATTAGTTGATTTTCATGGAGATGAAAATAGCAAGAGTTGCTACCAACTTCATAGGTACTTGTTTAGGAGAGTAAGTATTAGACCTGAACCGCGTCAAAATCACTTTATGGATCCTACTCGAAAGCGATGTTTGATAAAAGGTTGTATATTTGTATTCTTAGACCTGAGATACATAATTGGGACTTAAGTCTAGGAATTGTTGTGCTTTGACATGGTTTAACGTTGTTCCGTAAAAGGCAGTTATAAAGGTCATCGTTGGGTATGACATGAACTACATGATGGGTGTATGTAGTCAAGATGGGATTTGTTCATCTTATTCATTGATAGTTAGACATATAAGGCCTTACTAAAAGTTAAACACTAAATGAGATTGATTGCGATCCATATATTATGTTCAACATAATGTGTGAGACAATGGAATAACTGATACCACACCTTTAGTAACAATTGTAGCTTAGAGCTCTTGAAATTGGTTGTTGATAAGATGGCTCCCTTTGTGTGTTGTTAGGGGCAGTAGTTGTTGGGTTTTGATCATATCTATATTCCTATGTGATCATGCAACCCTATTTGCTTTGGATCTAATTTTTTCTCTATTGAACATACAGATTTGAACACCAAAGCAATAACCCTAGATCTAGCATATACAATTTGAAATTCACATATATATTAGGGTTTGATGATTACTTTCACTTGTTATGTAGTAATAGCAAGAACACCTTGAAGATCCTTGACCTGTGAAATCTTAGTGCCCCAAGTGTTGCACCTCTAATGGAGTCATAAACACCCAATGCAAAGGATGAGAAGGAGAGACACTAGAAATCGCCCAGGGTTTCTTTCTTTCAAGCATAGGTCGATTTCCTCATGTATTGGGGGGTTTATATAGCTGTGGTTGCTAGGGTTTTCAGGTGGAAACCCTAATACCTTGCTTAGGGCTTAAGCAACCCATGAATCTCCTACTCTAGAGGTCATGGACGAAGTTCTATAGGGCCTCCTATAGATTTCCTCCACCCCATCTAAAAGGAATCCAACAACCAAGTTTTGCAATTATCAATGATTTGCAAAACAGTCCATCCATTATTAATCACTTCCTTGTAATCCAAAATTAATATCAAATTAATTTTTGATTAATTACCAATTAATAATATGATTTCCAAATAATATATTAATCTTATAATATATTAATAAAATCATTTCGAGTACCAATTTATTATTCATATAACAAATCCTACACACTCTCCACTAGTCATCCTATCAAGTTGCATGAGTGAAGGCAACCCAAAAGGAACATGCTACAAATCAAATCAAGTACATACCAATTATAGTTATGGGCTTAGACACCTAATCCAATAGTCTCCCACTTGGATAAGTCTAATAACTATTATTGGAAGTATGACTTCAGAATCTGATTAGCAATCATAACTTTCAAAAACCGTTGTTGAACTCTGATCTTATTAGTAACGCATCCTTTAGATAAGTGATCAAATATTCCTCCGTTCTACAAGATATCGTATGGACATGAGACATGGATTATAATCATTCTCGCCATCCAAGGTTTGTTTCCCCATTTCTGATTTATGACGGCTGACTAATTGAACAAATCAAATCAGTCCAGGCTTGGCCAAGCACTTATGGTGTCATCACTAAATCATCGATGGGCCAACAGATATTGCTTTTATCCCATTTATGGTAAAAGGAACAGATACACTTTGTCTCATATGCCTGTATTATTTACTCATCAAATCACACACAACAATAAATTTTATAACATCAAGTTACTGATGCGTTTACGTATTATCACTGCACAACCGACTTGTAAACAACTATATGTCTCCGTTTCAAGAATATAAAGAATTATCGTCTCACAATCATTTATGATAAAATCCATGAAGTGATTCAAATGAGTGTGGGTTTAATCCAATACTCAAATCCTATTTCAGGAGTACTCATGAACACTGCAACAAATTTGTGTCATGTCTAAGCTCTTAGACAGTCTACAGTCGGATTCATGACAGTTTTAATTCACTACTTACTTCCAAAGTATGAACGACTATGAATGTTTGAATAATCCAATTATTCGGGAAGTAAAACATGTGAAGTGAAACACAGGAGTAACCTAATTAACTAGGGTCTCAAAACTTTTGAATATAAATAAAACACTTATTATTTAATCACCATATTAATCAAACTTTAATCATTGTATACTGTTTCGAGTAATCAACTTAATACTTGAATTAAAACTTTAGTCATGCCATGTTCTTAACATGCATACTATGTTTATCTATCGTCCTTCCTTTGTGAAATAGATCAATTGAACATATTGCCAATGATGCTCATTTCAGAATTCCAAATCCTTATCACAAGTGTAAGAATACCAAATTCTTGACACTACTAGAATTTGTCAGAGTCTAAACTTACATGCAATGTTCCTTTTGTAATGTCAAAGCGCCAAAGTCACAGAGACTTTGCCAATGATATTATAAAGCATTCCCGTTAGATATTGGTTACAAAACAATTCCATGAAGTCTCACATTCAAAGAGCATTCCTTGAACATCCTTCTTGCATTAAAGTTACTAACTCACACATAGATTCTCAATATTCAACTCCCATTATGGAAACATTTCCACAATTTCCATATGAAAAACCATTCTTAATATAATCCTATCTAATCAAAATTATATCAATATGGTCCATCCATTACTATACTTCCAACTGCCCACAAGCAACCAATCTTCGGTAAACCTTAGATTGTCCTTTGACAGTTGTTTAACAACTTTAGTCATATTAGGTTCTATTCCTTTTTCCCTCTTAATGCTCTAGGCATTTGGAAAAATCAGAACAAGTTAATATTCCAGCATATGCAATCGATCCTATACCCGAAGCATATGAAAATCGATTCATAGTATCTTACATAAAGACGTGATGCTTGACCAGTCTCTTGCTATAATATTTCCACATATAGAATTTCCTATGTTTAAACATTTCAACATGACATCCATATATATTCATGACAAAGTTTTGTTAAAATTTCAATCTAAACTTTTAGATTCAAAATGAAGTATAAATTCCCTCTCCTTTAAACCTTACTATAGCGAAACAATTTCCAAATCTGGAACTTTGCAAATTTAGAACTTTTTTTCCTATAGATAGGATTGCTAACTTGCAACACTTAACATAATAATTATGCTCCCACTAGCATAAGAATTTTTTTCTTACTAGCATAACAATTATGCTCCCACTAGCTTTGACATGTATCCAGAAATCAACTGGACTTCTAGAAATCAATACCTATTGACTTTTTTTACAAAATTTCAGATTTCTTATACGTGATGCTTTGATAAGAATTTTCTTAAACTTCTCAAGCTCATACACCTTTTAATAGATAGCTTATGTGTGTGTCTAAACCTTTTCAGAACTTATAGCAATAAGTCCCAAATGTTCAAACTATTTTCCATTTCTCACAATTTGAACTATGAAGAGGATGTCGTAATCATACTCGAATTTGAGAACACAATTAACACAACTGCTAACTCCTTAAACTCTACTAGTGAAAGCGTTTCCTCATAATCATTTTCATGATGTAGAGAGAAATTTCTTGCCACTTAGATTTATTCGGTGTATGTGTTCCTATCCATGTGAATTTGTCATTTTTCAACCACTATTAAAAGACAAGGCTTATAACAAAACCAAACTCATATGGATTGAACTTGCTTGATCTTAATTTCTTGCCATCCAGTAGCACAAGTGCCTACCAGTGTTTATAAGTTGCTGAGTAGCTCACCCATACAGACTAGTGTACTGTCACTGATCAAGGTGCTTTGCCTTATACAATCAAATGAAAACTCATAGAACTCACATGGATAGTCTACTTAACTGGAATGGGCACGAAAACAAGAATATGTCAACACGATAGGTTATAAACCCCAAGTCGTGTGCTAGTGATAACTGAAAGGTTTATTCTTGATTAGTTCCTGAAACTATTCACGAACATATAGACTCCCACTGACCTCTTGACATATAAGATTCTCTGTCAAGAAACATTCATTGACAAAAAAATATTCAAGAGTTTGTGTGGGTTCTTATCAAAACAACACTTCACATAATTGGTCTTAGTTGGTCTTTTTTTATCCAAAACATCAGAACTATCAATTTCAAATGTGCAAGAGTAAGAAAACATCTCTACTCCACATTCCATGAGGCGTTATAAACCTACTTAGAACATGTTACTCAAGGTACAACTTGGATTAACTAGAGTATGGCTCTAAAACTTGATTTTGGAACGAAGTACGACTCATTCTTTTTGATTTAACCATTTCAACAATTCCCGATACCTCTTCTTAGCCATACAACTGCACTAAGGTACTATTAGAAGATCAATTGTGATATGGTTCCATAATCATTAGGATGATCATAAGACATGATACTAAAGTACTCTCCTTTCCTTTTAGATTGGAGAAACTTTTATCTTTCTGCCTAACTGATTCTTCTTATTCGTTCTGCAACACTTTGAAACTTTTCCAAGATGTCAGAATCATACTTAATCTTATAAGCATAACCATACTTATTAAACTTTTAGTAAATCATGACGAAGAGACTTATCATCCTTTCTGGTGGATCTGACCAGTACACATCAATGTGTACTAGATCCTTTACTCTTTCACTTGATTCACATATACATGTGAACAAGGAGTTAGTCTTAATTTCCCAAAGATTAAGATTCTTATACATCACACTATTTAAATCGCATGATTCCAAGTATTTGTCCCATTGAAACTTGGGTGATGAGAATCTTTCCTCACTTGGTAAATTATGACACTACCACAAACGACACAACTAAGAATCAAATCCATTATCAATATTGCTAACAATAGAAATATAAACACCAATTTTCATAAATGCCATTATAAGGAAACGAAGAATAAGATAAAATCAGAATTTATTTTATTGATAAAATGTGGAAAAAACTTGTCCTTACAATGAAAATACAAATGAAAATGATGTTTTTAAATATTCCTAAGCAATCTATCATAACTCCTAAGTAGCAGCTCAAAAATCCGATCATCGAACCATGTGATTGAAATCCATCTCTTCACAATCAGACTCATCTTACTCTTCTTCTTAAGCATCCTTCCTTTTCTTAGATCCTACAAAATATCAAAATGCAATCCTATCACATCATGTATTAAGAATATATAAATAAGAACTTAATAGAGTTAGACAGTGGATTTACCTGAAGTAAAGTCCTAGAGTTTGACTTTACTATCCTTGCGATCTTTCAGGTAGATACGATAGTTTTGCATCCAATTTCCCTTCTCTTGGAAATAGAAACATATGGACTCTTTGGGAATGACACATGGGACTATCTCGTAATTTGCCTTTCTTTTATGATCAACCTTTTCGACCATGGCCGATTTCTCTTCCATGGGAGGAGAAACCATTTTTGGATTATCACCTTTGTCATCACCAATGTCCAGGGAAATTTGGGATGTAGATCTTCCTATCAAAGTTTCTTGACCAGTGTGCCAAATCATTGATGCTTCAACAGCAATTAGCAAATATGTCATATCAATAAGGGTCACGTCGTTGTCAGTCACATAGTAGTCTTTAACAAACTGACTATATGACTCGGGAAGTGACTGAAGAACCAAGTCAACAACTAGTTTCCTTGGGAAAACGACACCCAACATTCCTAGCCTGTCAATGTGGGACTTCATGTTTAGAACATGTGCACACACAGAGTTTCCATCTAAGTGTTTGCCTGCCAATAGGGCTTGAGTGACCTTGAACTTTTCAAGTCGGCAAAAATGTGGGTTATGGAGAATTACTAGATGAGGTGGAGGAAGAGAAGTATGATTTCTAGTTCCACGCAGGAAGAAGGGATTGATCTTTCACCTTGATCAACAAGTGGAATATCATCTTCGAATTGAAAGCTTTTTCCAAAGGATCGAGGAAGACCATAGTTGTCAGAACTAGACATCTACAAAAGGAGAAAATTCAAGTGAGTTGATTTAATCCTTAATATAACACCCAAATAAAATATTTAGGCTAGGATCCAACACAATAATTCACAATTCGGAAGAGGGATGCCGTAATCCAATTACAAATTATTTGAAGGTAGGTAAATGACGATTTACCAATTCCACCACGAAAACGAAATTTTAAACGAATTAGGTTTTAATGAAATTCCTAGATCTTTTGGGATTCATTGAACTTTTCAATGGCATGTTTAATCTCGATTATGCCCTTCAAGTTTGTGACTGGGATATCGAGGATCACAAACAAGGTGTAAATAACCATGCAAATTAGCTTGGTAATCTCGATGTCATTTATCACCTAATCAATTTTCCGGTTAACCACACATGCTCCATTGATCAATGATAATTCACAAGAAACCCATTTTCATCCTTCATTAGTCCACATTATTGTGCCGGTTAACCCCACACACTCCACTGACTGACCAATAAGGTGCAATGTGTAATTTCATGGATTAGCATCAAATTCACATTTTTCCTAAAGTAAATAAGATTGGGAATTGATAAAAGGTTTAGTTACTTTGTATTTTTTATTATACTTATAATGAGATTCAATGTCCTATCAAACTCGTTCGGCTAACGACCATCCACTAGTTAAGGGTGCGTTGGATAAGCAATACCCAATGGCGGTCATTTTACAGACCGCTTCCTTAAACACCCCTTATAGACCAGCTTCGTGAATGAGGCCTACTAACGGCAAGGAACTCGTCGAGTTCTGTCACACCCCCGAACTGTCAGAACGGACGGCGGAAACGTCCGGGGGTGGGTGACGTCATGCGTAGAATCACAACAATCGTATCATAGCAATCAAAGTAAACACAACCATTACATTACAATATGAATATTTACATTTGTTTGAAAACATAGTTTGTACATATCAATATATTAAAAAGTAGCAAAACAAAAAGACGAGACTCCAAAAATGCTCCGTCTTCCCCAAAAGTCGGCATGGGTAACTGTCTATAGTTGCCCTGAGAATACAAGCGGTTTTGAAAACGTATCAGCATAAAGCCGGTGAGTTCATAAGCATGTTTTTTTCTTGGAAAATAGTCACTGAATTTGTAAAATTTATTTCTTTTCATTATAAGTAAATATCGTTTGTAACGAAAACCTTTGTTATCAAGTTCTGAAATATGTATGCATGCTTTTCAAAAAAATCCATTATTTTCTAACATGTTTGTTGAAAAGTATGTTCCATTTGAAAACCCTGGCTACCATCAGTATTTAATGTAAGCACGGTTTGAAAACTCTGGTTACCACCAATATGAATAGTAGTTTTATTACTCAAATAAACCCAAAAGTTGGATCCGTGGAATACCACCCACTAAGTAAACAAGTAGTTTCATTAATGAAAACAAAACTATTGAAGAGAGAAATCACGTTAACAAAGTTTAGTTTATACTAATTGTGAGTCGTATAACCATACTAATATGACCGGTGACCTCCTTGACGTTCTTCAGGCGTCGTACGATTACAAAAATTGTCACCCCAAGCGTGCCCGCCTAACTGTAGCTAACAGTTCAGGTTTGGGATTGTCAGTCCCGAATAGATCTATTCATAAATTTCACGCTCTCCCTCCAAAAGACTCTGGTTATACTATAGGTGAGGATTTTCTGGTACCCCGAAGGGTATGATGAAGAGTAGGTCTCACAATCCTGTATTAACTAGTTTACGTGTTATTCTGTTGTTCTCGTGTTCGAAATCGTTGTATGCGTTGTAGAGTATAAATAATTATATGCAAAATAATTATTTGATAAAATACTCTTGCTTTCTGTATGTAGTAATGGATAAACTAAACCTGTTTTAGTTTATATGTTTGACTTTGTACGTAGTTTGAATATGTAAAATCGGAGTTGAATTTCCCAAACTATACCTATTATAGTTTGACTGGTAAGTTGTGTTCGTGTATGATTCTGAAAACTATGCAATCATTTTTAGAAAACGTCCCTTATGCTCCGCGTATTACAAAAGGGATAAAGTATCTAAATGTTTATGTGAAACTTGTTGTAATTGCATTAGTTTATGACTTGTGAAAACCTTTACGTTTGGCTTGTATTCCCCCTTGAAAACGTTTTAAAAACTATAAAAGCATATGGGTATGAACTCACAGTTTGATGTAGGATTCGAGCATATGATCGGTGTGGATGCTGAGTGTCAACTGTTGTTTCGTACGCAAGTGGATCCTATTAACATATGGTGACACATATATGTATTAGAATTAGGGTACGTCATGACTAAACATGATGGGAAACCACCCTAAAGACCTGTAAATGCTTGAACTAAGTTTCGGAACCAAGTATGATCGAATGAGGGAGGTGTACGGCCACCCTATGGGTGTGTACAACCATGGGTGTACGGCCCATGAGTGTGTGGCTGTACACTCATAATGGGGAGTGTTTTGAGGTGTTTCCAAGGTCCTACAAGCATCCAATGAGTGTTCTAGGTCCCATACTGACTGTTATTGCAAGTTTGAGGCCAAATATGAGCATCAAAGTGTGTACGGTCAAGAGGATGTGTGTACGGTCGTACAAAGGGGTGTGCGGCCGTACAGAGGGGTGTGCGGCCGTACACTCTTCATTTGTGCCCAAAAGGTCGATTTTGAGTGTTTCAAGGCTAATACCAAGTCCAACTAGCAGATGGAGGCCAGACTCTCACTTTGGAGAGTCTTTAAGGTGTGTACAGCCACCTTATGAAGGTGTGCGACCGTACACCTTCAAAGGATGAAGAACAAGATGAAACTTGATGAATTAGGGCTTAGATTAAGAAGTCTTACGAGTATAACAAGTTAGATGATATAACACTTACGTTTTTGAAGCCTTTGGAGGGTCCTTATGTGAAGATTATAGAAAGAGAAAGTAGTGTGCAACCAAAAGGGGAAAAGAGTGAATGAAGGGGTCTCCTCTTTTATATAGAGGTGGGTGTACGGTTGAGGGGTGGGTGTGCGGCCGTACACCCATGTGTACGGCCGTACACTCCTCCCAAGAGGGTGTATGGCCCAGATGTTGTATTATGACTTGGTATTACTCGACCTAGGACCCAAACTTCGATTGTACGAGGCTTAGAATGTTTTATCAAACCCTTAAACGGTGTTAAATGGTGATAAAACCGAGTTTAATATTGATATGATTGACCAGTTGTACAGGATAAAAGTTTTGGGTTATCACATCATCCCCCCGTTAGAGGGAATTTCGTCCCGAAATTCGAACATAGAATACAGATCATGTATTAGGGAAGAGATGCGGATACTTCTGTTTCATCTGATCTTCACGCTCCTAAGTGAATTCAGGTCCCCGCTTGGCATTCCACCGAACCTTCACTATCAGGATGCGACTTTGTTTTGTTCGTTTGATCTCTCTGTCTATGATTTCGACCGGTTCTTCCACAAAGTTGAGATTCTCGTTGATTTCAGTCTCATCGAAAGGGATCATAAGGGTCTCGTTGGATAAACACTTTTTAAGGTTCAAGACGTGGAAGACGGGATGAATGTTGCTAAGCTCTTGAGGTAAACGACGTTTGTATTCTACGGGACTGATCCTAGCGAGGTTTTCGAATGGTCCTATGTACCTCAGATTTAGCTTTCCATGCTTTCCAAAGCGTATCATGCCTCTCCAAGGCGATATTTTCAGCAGAACACGATCTCCCACCTGGAACTCCAAGGGTTTTTGTCGTTTATCGGCGTAGCTCTTTTGTGTATCTCGTGAGGCTTTCAGTTGTTCCCGAATTTATACGATCTTTTCTGTAGTTTCATGGATGATCTCTGTAACACCCGTTTATTTATTAAATAAATAAATAAATAAATGAAGGACTCGTAGCCCTAAAATAAATAATTATGTATAAAAGGATGGTCTCGAAGAGCTAATCGTCACCATTTTAGAAGTCGGGGGTTAAAAGTGTGAGTTTGAGACTCATTTAATAAATATTTATGAAGATAGGGGCTCCGTGGTAATTATCGAGAATTATTTTAAAAAGAAATGAGGTGGAAGGGCTGAATATGTTATAATTAAGACATTTGGGGACTGTTTGGTAAATTGTGTACTTAATTTGTAAGGGAATTCTATGGATAGGGTTGAAATGGTAAAATAAGGACCATGTTTGAAAATGGATTTGGAAACGAGGGGCAAATAGTGTCAACATGGAATAGAGTTTGAGGAGTCGGGTATATAAGCCTTGCGTTGCCCTAACCCTAACAGAAGAGCACAGCCGCCACCTTCCCTTCCATTCACGGCGTCGCTGCCACCTTTTTTCCTCCATCACCGGCGTCATTCTGCTGTCATTGAAGACGTGAGCCGCTACCATCCCATCTCCGATCAACAAGGAACCACCGTGACCCCCGGATACCGTCGCTCCACCGCCGACGTCGAAGATAAGAACCATCGTGCGTTCATTCCTTTGAAGACGGGGACTGCTCCTGGTCGCTGGGGCAGTGGGCGTGTGAGGGAACGCGACATGCTGCTGTTGCTGTCCGCCAGTTGAGGTCGCGACCCGCTACCGTTTCATCTTCTTTCCGCCACTACCCTTCTTCGCTAATTTCCTTAGCCGCTATTAGTGTTGCCACTAGCCATGACTGTTGTCACTTCCGTTGACGACAAGCTGCTTCAGGATCTCAAGCGACGCCTATGTGTGTGTGTTACCTTGCTGTCACCGGAAACGAACTCGTGAAGACCGCCCTTCGTCGCCAGGTGGGTGTTTGGTTTCTATTTCCAAGTAAAGGATGTGAAGATGCATGTGTTTTAGTTGGTGTGTGTGTGTGTGTTGGCCAGAGTCTTCGAGAAAAGCCACCACAGCCACCACTGTGAGGTGGTGGCTGCCGCCATGTGCCGCCTGTGTGTGTGTTTATTTCTGTTTAGTGTGTTTATTTCTTGGGTTGTAATTGTAAATTGGAAAGGAAATAATAAAAGAAATTGGAAACCACCACCTTAGGGTGGTGGCTGCCGCTACCGGCCACCGTGTCGGGTGGCGGTGTGCTTGTCTTGTGAGTTGACTCGATGGGGGATGCTTGAAACCCTAATGGGCCTTGTTAGCTTAATGGACCCAAAAGCCCAAACATGTGACTAATGGGTGTAATAAACCCTAATTGGCCAAAGGAAAACTCTAATGGGCTTAATATTATTCTAGTGGGCTTAATAGGCCCAATAAAGCCCTAATTAATATAAAAGCCCAACAAGTTGATAATGGGCTAGTATTTAGGTTGCAAAACCCTAATGCAATCAAAACCCTAATTTTGGGAAATTAATTGGGACACACAAGAATTATTTAATAACTTGAGATATTAAATAATGAACTTTGGCAAAGATTAATCTAAGCGATATTGGACTAAATGGATTAAGTCCTTAATGGGTCAAGTCGGAAACTTAACCCTAACAGCAACGAGTCACCCCCCTGTGGCCTAGCAGCGGCCACAGCTGCGGTAGCTGCAGCGGTTGCAGCCTCAGTCAATGCGGCGTACCGCTCATCGAACGTCTCCATCAGGGTGGTCTTAATAGACCCAAACATCTCCGGGATCTCAGCCCGGATCGCCGCCGCTACCTCCTTGTGAATCATTTGACGAATCTCCTCGTCACTCACACCGCTCGAACTCGCTCGGTGGCGTGGTCTAACCATGATGTCTCTGAAATACAACATAAAACTATCAGAGACTCCAGCGAGTGTAATCGCACTCGATAACGCAACCCTACTCAGTCTCCGATCTCCAGGGATTCTTACTTGGGCCTCCCCCTGACCCGGTGTCCTCGGTAGAACGGGCCCAATACTACTGACCACACCGCATCAGCGTTCATCCCAAGTCCTCCTCCCCAAACTCCGGATAGTGAGTACTCTACTTCTGATATGCACTATCTACCCGCATACTAGCAAAGCATCTCATATAGGCAAACTTCCCTAGACTACGGTATCACAAATCAGGCCACTCTAGTCCTATCATGAATACCTAGTCTTCTAGCATGCATAACAATTCATATCATATAATATTGTAAGGTATTTTGGGGATCTTTACCGTTCGGGCGCTGACTGATCGTACACACTGCTTCTTTCTTGCTTATCACAAAACCATTTACAAAGTTTATGCCTTTATTTTAAAAGTTTCCTCAAATCCTCGGTTTGAGTTCAGTTACTCCCGAAGGTGCACCCGAATCCCTCAAACCAAGGCTCTGATACCAATTGTAACAACGCAAATTTTCAAACAAATTTTTCATTTTTAAAATATAATTATTTCCATTCAAAACAAGGCATAAATAGTTTAAGTATTCTGTCAAATACAAATATTCAAAATCCCAAGATCATAAAAGCATTCTTCAGTGTGTATCGATCACGCCGGCGCCTTCCCACGGTCCTCGCTAGTACCTGAAACACATACATAACAACTGTAAGCATAAATGCTTAGTGAGTTCCCCAATATACAACTTACGCACATACGCCTTTCCAGGCCCTGACCTTCCGGTCATCAACACCACGCCTTCCGGCCCATAACATATTCGCCTTCCGGCCCATAACGTATTGCCTTCCGGCCCACATAACATACATAGCACATATAACAAGTATCTTACCACATATAGCATACATATCACATATCGTATCCGACCTTCCGGTTACACAGTCAAACCCTTCCGGGTACAGTATAGTGAGAAGACTCACCTCGTGAATGCTGAAAGCTAGCAGATCCTAAAATCACTCGTGCACAATCCGACGAGCTACAACCTTCCTGAAAACGCACTCTCTGTGTCCCCAAACCTCAGGACTCGATCCTCCTTGATATTCCTTTGGCCAAACTCTTCTTCTTCTTGCCTAACAAATTCCTCCAAGTTTCAATAGCTTTCTCTCCTGCTCTAGACGTCCACAACGATTAGGGTTCTTCTCAATCGGCCAAAAAGACGGACAATGACGGCCTAAGAGGCGTTATATACGATCCAAAACCAAACGGCTAGGGTTTCTGCTGAACAGCGTCGACTCGCCGAGTCCATATCTGGACTCGTCGAGTCCAGTCGCGAACCCGCGACCAAGTCTGCGGTCCTACTCGGCGAGTCTGGCTCCAACTCGCCGAGTCCCTTCCTAAAATGCCCCCAAAATAGTTTTAAAGCAATACCTGAAATTTCGGGCTGTTACAACTCTCCCCCACTAGAACTAGACTTTGCCCTCGAAGTCTCACTCTGCGAATAACTCCGGATGTTGCTCCCGCATCTCACGTTCCGGCTCCCAAGTCATCTCCGATCCCTTCCGGTGTTGCCACTGAACCAACACCAGAGGTACCTCCTTGTTTCGCAGAACCTTGATCTTCCGATCCCTGATAGCTACTGGTCTCTCGGCGTAATTCAGACTCGCATCCACCTGAATATCCTCTAACGGAACCACTGCCGATTCATCGGCTATACACTTCCTCAACTGTGATACGTGAAAGGTATTGTGAATCTGTCCCAACTCTGCTGGCAACTCTAGCCGATAAGCTACCCGACCTACTCTTGCAATTACCCGAAATGGACCTATGAACCGGGGTCCCAACTTGCCCCTCTTCCTGAACCGGATCACTCCTTTCCAAGGAGAAACCTTCAGGAGAACGAAGTCGCCAACCTGGAATTCAAGCTCGGACCGGCGTCTGTCCGCATAACTCTTCTGTCGGCTCTGGGCGGTCAATAACCTCTGCCTAACCTGCTGAATCTGCTCTGTCGTCTGGAGTACGATCTCTGTACTGCCCATCACTCTCTGTCCCACCTCTCCCCAGCAAATGGGAGTCCGACACCTCCTACCATACAACAACTCAAAAGGTGGCATACCAATGCTCGAATGATGGCTGTTGTTGTAGGAAAACTCAGCCAAGGGTAAATGCGCATCCCAGCTACCCCCGAAGTCTAACACACACGCTCTAAGCATGTCTTCCAATCTCTGAATCGTCCGCTCGCTCTGACCGTCTGTCTGGGGATGGTATGCGGTACTAAAATGCAATTTGGTACCCAGCTCCTCATGAAATTTCTTCCAGAACCTGGAAGTGAAACGCACATCACGGTCTGAAACAATCGAGATCGGTACCCCATGCCGAGATACCACCTCTCTCACATATATCTCCGCCAACTTCTCCACTGAAGAACCCACACTGACGGCAAGGAAGTGTGCACTCTTCGTCAACCTATCCACAATCACCCAAATTGCATCAACTCCCCTGACAGTCCTTGGCAATTTGGTGATGAAATCCATAGTGATCTGTTCCCACTTCCACTCGGGAATCTCCAATGGCTGTAACTTGCCATGCGGTCTCTGGTGCTCGGCCATAACCCTACGGCAGGTCAAGCCCCTCTCAACGAACCATGCCACGTCCCTCTTCATACAGGGCCACCAATACTCTTTCCTCAAATCCAAATACATCTTTGTAGCACCAGGATGGATCGAGAATTTCGATCTATGAGCCTCTTCCATCAAGGTAGTACGCGTACCGCCCACGAATGGTACCCAAATCCGACCTTGAAACGTCAGAAGTCCTTGTCCATCCTTAACGAACTCCGAAACTAACCCAACGACCCGCTCTTTCTTCTGCATCTCGGATCTCACAACCTCGGCCTGCGCCCCACGAATAGCTTCCAATACCGGAGTCATCACCGTCAGTCTCAGACATACATCTCGCAATGGAGTGCTCTCCGCCCTACGACTCAATGCATCGGCTACCACATTAGCCTTGCCTGGGTGGTATAGGATCTCACAGTCATAATCCTTAACCACGTCCAACCATCTCCTCTGACGCATATTTAGGTTGGGTTGATCCATCAAATACTTCAAACTCTTATGGTCCGTGTATATAGTACAACGAACCCCATACAGGTAGTGACGCCAAATCTTGAGAGCGAACACTACTGCCCCCAACTCCATGTCATGCGTGGGATATCTCGCCTCGTGATGCATTAATTGCCTCGATGCATAAGCTATCACATGGCCCCTCTGCATCAACACTGCACCCAGTCCCGAAATCGATGCGTCGCAATATACAACAAAATCTTCCATCCCTTCCGGGAGGGCTAATACCGGGGCTTCGCACAGTCTCTGGCGTAGTGTCTCGAAGGAAGTCTGTTGCTCGGGTCCCCATGAGAATGTAACACCCTTCCGGGTCAATCTGGTAAGCGGCACTGCGATCTTGGAGAAATCCTTAATGAATCTCCGATAATACCCTGCCAACCCAAGGAAACTCCTGATCTCGGAAGGTGACTTCGGCACCTCCCAACTCATCACCGCCTCAACCTTGGCCGGATCGACCAATATCCCTTTCTGATTGACAACATGTCCTAGAAATTGGACCTCCCGCAGCCAGAAGTCACATTTGGAGAACTTTGCATAAAGCTTCTCCGACCTCAATACCTCGAGGACCTCCCTCAAATGCTCCTCATGCTGCTCTCTAGATCTAGAGTACACCAGAATGTCGTCGATAAATACAATCACTGACCGATCCAACATCGGTCTGCATACCCTATTCATGAGATCCATGAACACAACTGGGGCATTGGTGAGCCCGAAAGGCATCACCACAAACTCATAATGCCCATATCGCGTCCTAAATGCTGTCTTCTGGACATCCCCATCCCGCACTCTCACCTGATGGTACCCTGACCTCAGATCGATCTTGGAAAACCAAGATGCTCCCTGCAACTGATCGAATAAATCATCGATCCTCGGCAACGGATAACGGTTCTTGACCGTTAACTTGTTCAAATCCCGATAATCAATGCACATCCGGTGTGAACCATCCTTCTTCTTGACGAACAGAATAGGTGCTCCCCATAGCGAGCTGCTCGGCCGAATGAATCCCTTCCCCAGCAACTCCTGGAGCTGTGAAGACAACTCTTGCATCTCTGGAGGTGCAAGACGATAAGGCACTTTAGCAATAGGCGCGGCCCCCGGAACTAGATCGATACCAAACTCTACTTGCCTCACAGGAGGTACTCCCGGCAACTCCTCGGGGAAAACATCTGAAAACTCGCGCACCACAGGAACCTCCTCAACTGATTTCGGTCTCTCGGAAACCTCCCGCGTATCCATCACATACGCCACAAAACCCTTACAGCCCTGCTGTAGACACTGCCTCGCCCTAGCGGCCGAACAAAAAGCTGATCCCGAACGGGTACCCTCGCCGTACATCGAAAGAACTCCCCCACTATGGTCTCGTATAGTCACCAACTGACGCTCACAGTCGATGACAGCGCCGAATCGGCTCAACCAGTCCATGCCCACGATGACACATACATCACCCATCGCAATAGGAATCAGGTCAATCGGGAACTCCACCCCGAAAATCTCTAGCACACATCCCCGAAGAACCTCAGTGGCACAAATCACTTTCTCGTCAGCTATAGAAACTCTCAAAGGTCGACTCAACGACTCACGACTAACGCTGATATACTGACTAAAGGCTAAGGACACAAAGGACCTACTCGCACCCGAGTCAAATAACACTAAGGCAGGCACAGAGTTCACAAGGAAAGTACCTACGCATACAATAACATAAGCATAACATCTCGACATTAAAATAAATACATGAATTACAACATACCTGCCATGACATCGGGCGCAGCGCGGACCTCCTCCGCAGTCAGCTGAAAGGCTCTCCCACGAGCCCTCGGGGCCTCGACCTTCACCGGTCGAGTCTCAGTAGTCCTGGCAGTAGGTGCAGATCCCTGACGAAGCTGAGGGCACTCAGCCTTCCGATGGCCGGTCTGGTTGCAATGAAAGCAAACCATAAACCCCTTGGGGCACTCCCTAGCAATGTGCCCCTCCTTGCCGCACTTGTAGCAAGCACCGGCTCGACACGCCCCATCGTGACCCTTGCCGCACTTTCCGCAAGTGCGGCTCTTCGAACCTCCCGTCCTCGAATCGGCGGACTTAATCCGCTTGGCTGCCGGCTGAGACTGAGCCAGCCGCCGGTCTGCCTGCTGAGACTCGGCCTCCTCCCTGGCCTGAGTCTCTAACTCGATCTCACGCTTCCTGGCATTCGCCTGAAGCTCAGTAAAAGTATGGTAAGTGGAGTTTGACACAAACTCCCGGATCTCCCTCCTCAGAACACCCAAGTACCGGCTCATCCGAGCCTGCTCTGTGGCCACCAGCTCGGGGCAAAACATCGCCCTCTCATGAAACTTCCGCGTGATCGCCGCCACCGAGTCAGTACCCTGCTTGAGGGTTAAGAACTCCTGAACGAATCGTTCCCGCTCCACCGGGGGAACGTATTCATCCCTGAACATGGTAGTGAACCCCTCCCATGTCACTGCCGTAGTTTCTGCCAAAGTGAAGTTCGCCGTCACGAACTTCCACCAGTCCTTCGCTCCCAGACGGAGCTGGTTCAAAGCGAACCGTACCCTCAGGTGCTCCGGGCATGAACAAGTGTAGAAGCACCCCTCTATATCTGCGATCCACCTCATCGCAGCAATCGGATCCTGCGTCCCATCGAACTCTGGTGGCTTCGTGTTGCTGAACTCTCGGAACAGCAACGAGTCACCCCCCCTGTGGCCTAGCAGCGGCCACAGCTGCGGTAGCTGCAGCGGTTGCAGCCTCAGTCAATGCGGCGTACCACTCATCGAACGTCTCCATCAGGGTGGTCTTAATAGACCCAAACATCTCCGGGATCTCAGCCCGGATCGCCGCCGCTACCTCCTCGTGAATCATTTGACGAATCTCCTCGTCACTCACACCGCTCGAACTCGCTCGGTGGCGTGGTCTAACCATGATGTCTCTGAAATACAACATAAAACTATCAGAGACTCCAGCGAGTGTAATCGCACTCGATAACGCAACCCTACTCAGTCTCCGATCTCCAGGGATTCTTACTTGGGCCTCCCCCTGACCCGGTGTCCTCGGTAGAACGGGCCCAATACTACCGACCACACCGCATCAGCGTTCATCCCAAGTCCTCCTCCCCAAACTCCGGATAGTGAGTACTCTACTTCTGATATGCACTATCTACCCGCATACTAGCAAAGCATCTCATATAGGCAAACTTCCCTAGACTACGGTATCACAAATCAGGCCACTCTAGTCCTATCATGAATACCTAGTCTTCTAGCATGCATAACAATTCATATCATATAATATTGTAAGGTATTTTGGGGATCTTTACCGTTCGGGCGCTGACTGATCGTACACACTGCTTCTTTCTTGCTTATCACAAAACCATTTACAAAGTTTATGCCTTTATTTTAAAAGTTTCCTCAAATCCTCGGTTTGAGTTCAGTTACTCCCGAAGGTGCACCCGAATCCCTCAAACCAAGGCTCTGATACCAATTGTAACAACGCAAATTTTCAAACAAATTTTTCATTTTTAAAATATAATTATTTCCATTCAAAACAAGGCATAAATAGTTTAAGTATTCTGTCAAATACAAATATTCAAAATCCCAAGATCATAAAAGCATTCTTCAGTGTGTATCGATCACGCCGGCGCCTTCCCACGGTCCTCGCTAGTACCTGAAACACATACATAACAACTGTAAGCATAAATGCTTAGTGAGTTCCCCAATATACAACTTACGCACATACGCCTTTCCAGGCCCTGACCTTCCGGTCATCAACACCACGCCTTCCGGCCCATAACATATTCGCCTTCCGGCCCATAACGTATTGTCTTCCGGCCCACATAACATACATAGCACATATAACAAGTATCTTACCACATATAGCATACATATCACATATCGTATCCGACCTTCCGGTCACACAGTCAAACCCTTCCGGGTACAGTATAGTGAGAAGACTCACCTCGTGAATGCTGAAAGCTAGCAAATCCTGAAATCACTCGTGCACAATCCGACGAGCTACAACCTTCCTGAAAACGCACTCTCTGTGTCCCCAAACCTCAGGACTCGATCCTCCTTGATATTCCTTTGGCCAAACTCTTCTTCTTCTTGCCTAACAAATTCCTCCAAGTTTCAATAGCTTTCTCTCCTGCTCTAGACGTCCACAACGATTAGGGTTCTTCTCAATCGGCCAAAAAGACGGACAATGACGGCCTAAGAGGCGTTATATACGATCCAAAACCAAACGGCTAGGGTTTCTGCTGAACAGCGTCGACTCGCCGAGTCCATATCTGGACTCGTCGAGTCCAGTCGCGAACCCGCGACCAAGTCTGCGGTCCTACTCGGCGAGTCTGGCTCCAACTCGCCGAGTCCCTTCCTAAAATGCCCCCAAAATAGTTTTAAAGCAATACCTGAAATTCCGGGCTGTTACAGATCGGTAGTCAGCACCCCAGAATGGCTTGACATGGGTAGTCAACACCCCAGAACGGCTTGACACGGGTAGGTCGGCACCCCAGAATGGCCGTACCGGGTAGGTCGGGCACCCCAGAATTGCCCGGCAGTATGTATGATATGTGATTGTATGGTACGTGGTATGGTGGGGGAACTCACTAAGCTTCGTGCTTACGGTTTTCAGTTTTGGTTTCAGGTACTTCGTGTTTAAAGGAAAGGAGCCGGCTTGATCGTAGCGCATCACACTATGGTTTTCTGCACATGAGATCTTGGGGATTACACTCTGATATTATTTTATGATAACACGTTCGATTATTTCTACTTTGGTTTTGACATGATATTACAGATGTTTTATTACACTGTTGGTTTTATAATGACATATTTAAAAATGAAATTTTTGGCCTGTATTTTTAGGATGTTACAATCTCTGGGCCTGTGAGAGTGTTGTCTGGAACTTGCCCCTTGGCTAGTTGCATGTCCCCTACCTCAGCCCAGCACAGAGGGGATCTTAACTTACGAACATATAAGGCTTCAAACGGCGCAACCTTGATACTGGTGTGGTAGCTATTGTTGTAGGAGAATTCGACCAAGGGTAAATGGATGTCCCACGACTTACCAAAATCGATAATACATGCTCTCAACATGTCTTCCAAGGTCTGGATGGTTCTCTCACTCTACCCATCTATCTGAGGATGGTAAGCTGTACTCATATCCAGCTTAGTTCCAAGAGCTTTCTGTAGGGACTTCCAAAACCTCAAGGTGAACCTGCTATCTCGATGGAGCTAATGGACACAGGAACACCATGCAGTCAAACAATCTCTTGAATGTAGATCCGCGTGATTCTCTCCATTTTTGAAAGTTTCCTTGATTGGCAGGAAGTGAGCGGATTTTGTCAATCGGTCGACTATTACCCAGATGGTATGGTACCCACTCGGAGATCTGGGTAATTTAGTGATGAAATCCATGGTAATCCTTTCCCACTTCCACTCAGGTATTTCCAACTGCCGAAGCAAACCTGAGGCTTTCTGATATTCGACCTTCTCCTTGGCACAAGTCAGACACTTGCTTACGAAGGTAGCGATCTCCGCTTTCATGTTTGGCCACCAATATAGCTTCTTGAGATCAAGGTACATCTTATCCGAACGTGGGTGAACGGAGTATCTAGTCTTGTGAGCTTCGTTCATGACTACCTCTCTGTCACCACCGAACTTAGGGGTCCAGATCCGGTCCATGAAATAATAGACTCCGTCTCCCTTGATCTCTAGGTTCTTTTCCATTCCTCTCAAGGCTTCACCCGACATGTTCTTTGGTTTTAAGGCTTCCAGCTGAGCCTCCTTAATTTGCGCGTATAAATGGGAATGGATAGTCATGGTCAGTGCCTTCACTCTACGACCTAAGTACTCTTTCCGGCTGAGGGCATCTGCCACCACATTGGCCTTGCCAGGATGGTAGCGTATTTCACACTCGTAATCACTGAGTAGGTCTACCCATCGCCATTGTCTCATGTTCAACTCCTTCTAGTCGAAAATATGTTGCAGGCTTTTATGGTCAGTAAAGATAGTGCACTTGGTTCCGTAGAGATAATGTCTCCATATCTTCAATGCGAAGACTATTGCTCCCAATTCCAGGTCGTGCGTTGTGTAGTTGACTTCGTGTGCTTTCAGCTTCCTTGAGGCATAAGCAATAACTTTTCCTCGCTGCATGAGCACACAACCTAGCCCCTGATTGGACGCATCACAGTAGAAAACGTAGTCCTCCGTCCCTTCGGGTAGAGACAGAATAGGTGCGCTGCATAGGGTCCGCTTCAATGTTTGGAACGCAGTGTCTTGCTTTTCACTCCAACAAAAGGGTACGCCTTTCTGAGTTAGAGTGGTCAAGGGTTTGAAAATTATGGAGAAATGTTGGATAAACCTACGATAATAGCCAGCGAGGCCCAAGAATTGACGAATTTCTGTGGGCGTCTTCGGTGCCGACCAGTTTTCTATCGCTTTGATTTTGGAGGGGTCCACGTGTATGCCTTCCTCACTTACCACGTGACCTAGGAAGGTTACCTTTCGAATCTAGAATTCGCACCTGGAGAATTTTACGTATAGCTTCTCCGTCCTTAGAGTTTCCAGCACCAATCTCAAGTGCTGTCTGTGATCTTCCTCACTTCTAGAATAGACAAGTATATCGTCAATAAACACGATAACGAACTTGTCCAGGAAAGAATGACAAACCTGGTTCATCAGGTCCATGTACACTGTCGGTGCGTTGGTTAGACCGAAGGGCATTACTACAAACTTGTAGTGACCATATCGATTCTGGAATGTTGTTTTAGGGACATCATTATCATGGACTCGCAGCCGATGGTACCCTGATATTAGGTCTATTTTCGAGAAGTAGTTGGCTCCTTGAAGTTGGTCGAAGAGGTCGTCGATTCGAGGAAGAGGGTAACGATTTTTTACAGTGAGTTTGTTTAGTTCGTGGTAGTCAATGCACATCGGAAGGATCCATATTTCTTATTCACAAACAAGATCGGGGCTCCCCAGGGTGAGGAACTCGGTCTAATAAATCCTTTGCTGAGCAGCTCATTGAGCTGGTTGGATAATTCCTGCATTTCTGGTGGCACTAGACAGTAAGGGGATTTGGCCACAGGGGTAGCTCCGGGGATTAAGTCGATATGAAACTCGACTTGGCGCTCGGGAGGAATTCCCGAAAGTTCTTCAAGAAAGACATCAGGAAAGTTGCAGACTTCGGGAATGCTCTCGAGGTATTTAACTTCCTGCTTTTCGTTAACAACATGGGCTAGGAATGCATGACACTCCTTTTGCAGAAGTTTTTGGGATTTGATGCACGAGATGATATGTAGGTTGGAACTGAGTTTATAGCCATATATCATGAGGGTTTCTCCGGAGGGAAGATTGAGACAAATGGCTTTTTCGAAACAAAGGATATCAGCACGATTGGGGCTCAACCAATCCATGCCGATGATGACATCGAAGCTTTTTATGGAAACTGGCATAAGGTCGATGGGAAAGGAATGATTGTTCAGGGTAAGGGTACAAAAACCACGAATATGTCGTTACTTCTCTCTTTCTCACCGTTAGCCATCTCGACGGTAAATGTTTCGGTTAGCGGTTGGGATTTATGTTTGAGAAGATGTTTGAATGCATGGCTAATAAAACTTCTCTCCGTATCATAATCGAAAAGAATGCATGCATAAGAGTTGTCGGGGAGGAACGTACCCGTAACAATGGTAGGGTCAGCAACTGCTTTCTCTTGCCCCATCGCTAGAACTCTCCCGGCGTTGCCAGTTGTTGCCTTGGGGTAGTTTCTTTTATAATGCCCGACTTCTCCACAACCATAACAGGCTTGACCAACACCTGATCCAGAGGCTTGATTGGTTGGTTGGACTGGTGTTCTGCAGCCTCGAGCCAGGTGGCCCTTCTTGCCACAGTTGTTGCAGAGCATTTCACGACATGTGTCGGGGATGCGGTGATGATAACTGCACTTGCTGCACCATGGAAGGGTACAAGTATATCCACTAGTAGGTGCTTGAGTTGTAGGAGCAGCGGCAGGAGTAGTAGCAGCGTGAACTGCCACCGTATGTTGCTTCTTTGAGGGCTCCTGTGAAGACTGGCCCTTTCGTTGCCTCCAGAACTTTCTTTTCTCACCACCTCCCTTAGCCGGTTCAGGAGTGGCTGTCACTTTATCGAGATCAACGCTGTGATCTATGAGAGTCTGCTCCAGGCACTTGGCGCTATCAAAAGTGATTGGTCTGGTGGCCAAGACATTCCCTTGGGTTGGGGATGTCAATCCACATATGTATCTCTCAATCTTCTTGCTTTCCAGGGTAACCATTTCCGAACAAAGAAGTGTTGGGTCTTCAAACCTAGAAGTGTAGGCAGCAATGTCAGAACGATTCATCTTCAAGTTCCAGATTTGTGCTCCAGTTTTTGCATTTCGTCTCGTGGGCAATACTCAGCAAGCATGAGCCCCTTCAAGCTCTCCCAACCCATATCATTTGCTATCGGTAGGGTTAGGGACTTGACCCGACCATTCCACCAGGTCAATGCTCTGTTGGTGAAACTGCAAGCGACGAATTTCACCTTGTTGGCTTCAGAACATGAACAAATTTCGAAGATAGACTCTATTTTTTCGAACCATCGAGTCAAGGCAATAACACCTCCATTGTCGTCGAAGGATGTAGGTTTTGCATTTATAAAGTCTTTATAGGAGCACTCCTTCTGGTGCCCTTGACTCCCATCATGCTTCTGGGGATGAATACCACCTCCCGGCCCGCCAGATCCACCAGGATTTATCTGTGACATTGCGGCAGCCACAACAGTAGTAACGGCCGCCTGAAACATAGCAGAATCGAATTGAGGGAGTGGAGGAGTTAGATCTGTTGGAGGATTGTTGCTCTTTCTGTTGGGTCTTTTCTTTGGAGGCATCTTGTTCTAAAAATAATCAGGAAGGAGAGGATGGTAAGTCCTATGGAATCAAATCAAGAGATATGAAGCATGATATATCTCAATATGATAGCTAGAGTATTCTACTAAGCGGTAACCAAGGAAAAGCTACCAATGCAACTAAGTTATCGCTAAAAGGAATGAGTAGCAACACTTGGAAGTGAACTTCTGCAATGAATTTGACTCTAATAAAATACTCCTATAGTATTTTAAGTTGTTTGTTTTGTTCTACCGACATCTTGTTGTATGGATATTTGGTATGTTTTAGGCCTACTGCAACCCCACAGTTACTCCCAAGCACATGTAGGTCATGTCTCGAATTAATATAGTTGATCAGGCTATATTGACGCTAGACATGATTACATAACTGCCCAAGTTTAACCGCAATATTCAACATCCAAATACTTTTGTTTTGTTCTACACAGGATACTGGTTCTGGTATGTAGGTATACTTGTATACTTTTTGTAAAAATACTTATATTTAAAAGTATACTTTTAGTTCAGAGCACTTCAGCCCCTTAGTGTTTATAGTCGTATACTATGTAAAGTTCAGTATACTTAGTTCACTATAAACAATGGCTCTAATACCAATCTGTCACACCCCCGAACCATCAGAACGGACAGCGGAAACGTCCGGGGTCGGGTGACGTCATGCGTAGTATCACAACAATCGTATCATAGCAATCAAAGTAAACACAATCATTACATTACAATATGAATATTTACAATTGTTTGAAAACATAGTTTGTACATATCAGTATATTCAAAAGTAGCAAAAGAAAAAGATGAGACTCCAAAAATGCTCCGTCTTCCCCAAAAGCCGGCATGGGTACCTATCTATAGTTTCCCTGAGAATACAAGCGGTTTTGAAAATGTATCAGCATAAAGCTAGTGAGTTCATAAGCATGTTTTTGTATTGGAAAATAGTCACTGAATTTATAAAATTTATTTCTTCTCATTATAAGTTAATATCGTTTGTAACGAAAACCTTTGTTATCAAGTTCTGAAATATGTATGCATGCTTTTCAAAAAAATCCATTATTTTCTAACATGTTTGTTGAAAAGTATGTTCCATTTGAAAACCCTAGCTACCACTAGTATTTAATGTAAGCTCAGTTAGAAAACTCTGGTTACCACCAATATGAATAGTAGTTTTATTACTTAAATAAAACCAAAAGTTGGATCCCTGGAATACCATCCAGTAAGTAACAAGTAGTTTCATTAATGAAAACAAAACTATTGAAGAGAGAAATCACGTTAACAAAGGTTAGTTTATACTAATTGTGAGTCGTATAACCATACTAATATGACCGGTGACCTCCTTGACGTTCTTCAGGCGTCATACGATTACAAAAATTGTCACCCCAAGCGTGCCCGCCTAACTGTAGCTAACAGTTCAGGTTTGGGATTGTCAGTCCCGAATAGATCTATTCATAAATTTCACGCTCTCCCTCCAAAAGACTCTGGTTATACTATAGGTGAGGATTTTCTGGTACCCCGAAGGGTATGATGAAGAGTAGGTCTCACAATCCTGTATTAACTAGTTTACGTGTTATTCTGTTGTTCTCGTGTTCGAAATCGTTGTATGCGTTGTAGAGTATAAATAATTATATGCAAAATAATTATTTGATAAAATACTCTTGCTTTCTGTATGTAGTAATGGATAAACTAAACCTGTTTTAGTTTATATGTTTGACTTTGTACGTAGTTTGAATCTGTAAAATCGGAGTTGAATTTTCCAAACTATACCTATTATAGTTTGACTGGTAAGTTGTGTTCGTGTATGATTCTGAAAACTATGCAATCATTTTTAGAAAACGTCCCTTATGCTCCGCGTATTACAAAAGGGATAAAGTATCTAAATGTTTATGTGAAACTTGTTGTAATTGCATTAGTTTATGACTTGTGAAAACCTTTACGTTTGGCTTGTATTCCCCCTTGAAAACGTTTTAAAAACTATAAAAGCATATGGGTATGAACTCACAGTTTGATGTAGGATTCGAGCATATGATCGGTGTGGATGCTGAGTGTCAACTGTTGTTTCGTACGCAGGTGGATCCTATTAACATATGGTGACACATATGTGTATTAGAATTAGGGTACTTCATGACTAAACATGACGGGAAACCACCCTAAAGACCTGGAAATGCTTAAACTAAATGTCGGAACCAAGTATGATCGAATGAGGGAGGCATACGGCCACCCTATGGGTGTGTATGGCCATAGGTGTACGACCCATGAGTGTGTGGCCGTACACTCATGATGGGGAGTGTTTTGAGGTGTTTCCAAGGTCCTACAAGCATCCAATGAGTGTTCTAGGTCCCATACTGAGTGTTATTGCAAGTTTGAGGCCAAAGATTAGCATCAAAGTGGGTGTACGGTCAAGAGGATGTGTGTGCGGCCGTACAGAGGGGTGTATCGCCGTATACTCTTCATTCGTGCCCAAAAGGTCGCTTTTGAGGTGTTTCAAGACTAATACCAAGTCCAACTAGCATAGGGAGACCAAACTCTCACTTTTGAGAGTCTTTAAGGTGTGTACGGCCACCTTATGAAGGTGTGTGGCCGTACACCTTCAAAGGATGAAGAACAAGATGAAACTTGATGAATTAGGGCTTAGATTAAGAAGTCTTACGAGTATAATGATTTAGATGATAGAACACTTACGTTTTTGAAGCCTTCGGAGGGTCCTTATGTGAAGATTCTAGAGAAAGAAAGTAGTGTGCAGCCAAAAGGGGAAAAGAGTGAATGAAGGGGTCTCCTCCTTTATATAGAGGTGGGTGTACGGTTGAGGGGTGGGTGTGTGACCGCACACCCATGTGTACAGTCATACACTCCTCCCAAGAAGGTGTACGGCACGGATGTTGTACTATGACTTGGTATTACTTGACCTAGGACCCAAAGTTTGATTGTACGAGGCTTAGAACGCTTTATCAAACCCTTAAACGGTGTTAAATGGTGATAAAATCGAGTTTAATATTGATATGATTGACCAGTTGTACAGGATAAAAGTTCCGGGCTGTCACAAGTTCATCTAACTCGTCGAGTTCAAGAATGAACTCATCAAGTCTAGCCTCCATACATCAATTTTCAAATTTTTTCTGCTTTGGACAATTCACTATTGCAACTATTCAATTGAAAAACATCCTAGGATCTGATACCACTATTGGGTTTTAAGCATATCCCCTAATTTATTTGGACCTAAGTTTTTCTCTATTGAACATACAAATTTGAAAACCAAAGCAATAACCCTAGATCTAGCATATACAATTCGAAATTCACACACACACACACACACACACACACACATATATATATATATATATATATATATATATATATATATATATATATGGGTTTGATGATTACCTTCACTTGTTATGTAGTAGTAACAAGAACACCTTGAAGATCCTTGACTTTTGAAAGCTTAGTGCCCCAAGTGTTGCACTTGTAATGGAGTCACAAACACCCAATGCAAATGATGAGAAGGAGAGACACTAGAAATTGGCAAGGGTTTCTTTCTTTCAAGCATAGGTTGATTTCCTCGTGTATTGGGGGGGGGGGGGGGATTTATATAGCTGTGGCTGCTAGGGTTTTCGGGTGGAAACCCTAATATCTTGCTTAGGGCTTAAGCAACCCATGGATCTCCTACTCTAGAGGTCATGAACGAAATTCTATAGGGCCTCCTATAGATTTCCTCCATCCCATCTAAAAGGAATCCAACAACCCAGTTTTGCAACTATCAATGATTTGCTAAACACTCCATCCATTATTAATCAGTTCCTTTTAATCCAAAATTAATATCAAGTTAATTTCTTATTAATTACCAATTAATAATATGATTTCCAAATAATATATTAATCTTATAATATCTTAATAAAATCATTTCGAGTACCAATTTATTATTCATATAACAAATCCAACTCACTCTCCATTAGTCATCCTATCAAGTTGCATGAGTAAAGGCAACCCAAAAGGACCATGCTACAAATCAAATCAAGTACATATCAATTATAGTTATGGGCTTAGACACCTAATCCAACAGTAGCTCGTTGCTAAATGCCAACTATTGTCTATGTTAGTTTGTAATGAATCTTTTGCAAGTGGGAAATTGTTGGATCTATATGCTCAAGAATTATTATTGAGTGATATTGCTAATAACATATGATCTTATAGGTTCACACCTTTATAAAGTTGGCACATTTTGTATATTTATTATTAATATGATTATTAATAAATAATATCAATTCTTGTATTTAATTAGAGAACAATTGTTGTTTTGTGTAAATAATAATTAAAGAGAAGACAAACATCATATGGTACGATTTAATAAGTCTTGTATAAAGTTTTGGAAACTTTGGTTAACGATGATTAAGTTAGTTGATTGGTGTATTTGGTTGGAAAAGATGGAAGACAAATTTTGTCTCCTTTTCCTCACCATGACTGAAAGTTAGAGAGGACATAGGAGGTTGCTAGTCAACCTCCCTCCTTTATCCCCCATGCCTCTAAAGTAAGGTGAATACTTTACATTATTAAATGGTGGTAACTTTTGGCTTACATTGACTATATAAGAAATGCAACTTTTGGCTAGTGAAACTCTTTTCTTCTCCCTCTTTCTTCACCCAAAATCGTAGGTAGTTTGTACCTCTCTTCTTTGCTCGCTTTTGAAGTTTGTTGCAAGTATTGGTGGTTTAAAGTGCTTCTCCTTTAGTGCTTATTTGATTTAAGCACTTAAAGTATTAAGAAGTCATTTATAATAGAAGAAACTAGCATTCCAAGTGCTCTAATCTTGATGGTGGATACTTGTAGAGAACATCATGCTCTTTGATCTTTCTATCTTCAACAACATCCCAAAACTAAGTGGGTTCAAAGGATCCAAAGGTTGTCATTCTAAAACACTCTATGGTTGTTTTTAATATCATTCTAACCTCTATAAATGTATCCTAGATGGTTTGGTTTTGTTATAAACTCGGAAATAAACTTGTTATTTTTAAGCTTCCATTGCCTGATTTTTATGAAAAACACACATATATTTTGTATCAAAATCCATGAATCTGACCCATGATTCTTTCGTCCTTACAATTTTCTCTCTTCAATCCCTTCACTTGTTCCTTCTTGATCAAATCTAAACAATGTTGAAGCAATAACCATCCTCAAAAATAGATCTATGATGGGTGTACTCGATGTCTTGCGACTTAAGGCATCGGCCACAACATTGGCCTTCTCAGGATGGTATAGAATCTTGACTTTCATAATCTTTCACCACATTTAACCATCTTTGTTGCCTCATGTTCAAGTCCGGCTGATCCATCAGATACCTCAGGCTCTAGTGATCTGTTAAAATAGTATGTTTGACTCCATACAACTAATGTAGCCAAATTGTGAGGTCAAACCCACAGTCCCCAACTCCAAGTCATGCGTAGGATAATTCACCTCGTGAGGCTTCAACTACCCCGATGCGTAAGCAATCACATAACCCCTCTGCAAAATTACTGCACTCAAACCCAAAATAGATGCATCGCACTAAAAAAATCATCCATGCCCTCAGGAAGGGTCAAAATTGGAGCCTCGGACAATCTCTTACTCAAGTTCTCGAATGTTGCCTGCTGCTCATACCCCCATCAAAATGTAACGTTCTTCTTCCTCAAGTGGGTAAAAGGAACACCAATATTGGAGAATTATCAATAAATCTCTAGTAATGTCCGGATAACCCAAGGAAACTCTGAATCTCGGATGGTGACTTCGGAACCTCCCACTGCATCACTACTTCGATCTTGGTCGGCTCGACCAATAAACCATTCTAGTTGACGATATGCCCCAATAATTTCACTTCGCACAACCAGAACTCACATTTGGAGAACTTGTCATAAAGCCTCTCCCTCCTCAATGTCTCAAGTACCTCCTGCAGATGCTCCTCATGTTATTCCTTGGTATTAGAATAGACGAAGATATCATTAATAAACAATATCACGTATCGGTCCATCATCAACATGCACACCCTGTTCATGGGATCCATGAATGTTTTCGGTGTGCTGGTGAGCCCGAATGGCATCACACAAACTCATAATGACCATAATGAGTCCTAAAGGCCGTATTTTGCACACCCTCATCCCTGAACCTCATCTGATGATAACCTGATCTCATTTTAATCTTGGAAAACCAAGATACACCTTAGAGCTAATCAAATAAATCATCGATCCTTGGAAGTGGATAACGATTTTCACTGTTAACTAATTCAACTCTCAGTAGTCAATGCACATCATGTGTGAACCGTAATTCTTTTTCACAAACATGATCGGTGCTTCCCACGGTGAACTACTTGGTCTGATGAGTCCCTTGTCTAAGAGCTCCTGCAGTTGCGTAGACAACTCCTGCATTTACAGAGGTACTAAGTGATATAGCACCTTGGCTATCGGCACCTCACCCAAAAAACACCCCAGGAAGCACATCGGGAAACTTCTGAAAAACCCCTAGGAAGCATATCAGGAAACTCCCGAACAATGGGCACATCATTCACAAGCTTCTTATCCTCAACTCACGTATCCACTACATAAATTAGGGTTGCATGAACAAATAGGATGCTATTATGCTCAAAACCCATTAGAGGTATCAGAGCCTAGGATGTTTTTCAATTGAATTTGATGCTTTTGTGAATTGTCCAAAGCTGAAGCAAACTGAATTCGCAATCGGTCTGCTGAATTCGAAGAGTTCAATAAGAAACTCGACGAGTTAGATGAACTCGATGATTTGACTCGTCAAATGCCTGATTTTTCGATTTTCAGATCTTGTTTGATTTAGGATAATTACCATGATTCGTTTTTAATGCCTTAAATTGAATTTTCTGAATAGCAATCTGATTTTCGTATCAAATAAGATTAATTTGGTCAAATTTTATGAAAAGTTTCAAATTATACCCTTTAGTTTTGGAATTAAAATTTAATTAAAATTTTAATTTTGAAATATTAAATTCTAAAACCCTAGTATTTTAAAAGTTTAAAATACACCTTTATACTCTATAAAATTAAAATTATAATATTATATATGTATAAGAACAGTCAGTCTTACCGTTAGTAGGCCTCATTCACGAAGTTGTTCTATAAGGGGTGTTTAAGGAAGCGACCTATTTAATGACCGTCATTGGGTATCCATTCTAACCCACCGTACTCTTGACTAGTGGATGATCGTTAGCCGAACGGGTAGGATAAGACATTAATCTTCATTAATAAGTATAATGATAAATATAAAGTAACTAAATGTTTTTTAAAATTCCCAATCTTGCTTACTTTAGGAAAATATGAATTTGATGCTAATCCATGAAATTACACATTTCACTTTGTCAAGTCGTTAGTGGAGCATGTGTGGTTAATCGGCACACTAACTTTGACTAACAAAGAGTGGCAATGGGTAGCTCGTAAATTTTCATTGATCAATGGAGCATGTGTGGTAACCGGCACATTGATTGGGTGGTAAATGACATTGAGAGTATCAAGCAAATTTGCATGGTTATTCACACCTTGCTTGTGATCCTTGGTATCCCAGTCACAAACTTAAAGGGCATAATCGAGATTAAACATGCCATTGAATAGTTCAATGAATCCCAAAAGATCTAGGAATTTCATTTCATTTTAAACCTAATTCATTTTAAAATTTCGTTTTTCATGGTGGAATTGGTAAATCGTCATTAACCTACCTTCAAATAATTTACAATTGGATTACAGCATCCCTCTTTCGAATTGTGAATTGTTGTGTTGGGTCCTAGCCTTAATGTTTCATTTTGGGTGTTATATTAAGGATTCCTTTTCTAATCAAAACTTGTCTTTCTTCTTTTGTAAATGTCAACCTCAAACAATACTTCTGGCTCCTCCAACAACAACTCTGCTAACTCTTTCTCGCTTTTGAACATTTGCGCGAGGGTCACATTCGATGGTTCCAATTTCAATGATTGGATCTGCAACATCCTAATGGCCTTACGTTACAAGGACAAGGATTACATTCTTGACAAGCAGTTGAACGAGATAGACGAAACCAAAGCTACTCCAGAAGAAATGGCTGAGTATAGGGCCCAATGCAAGGATACTACTAAGGTGTCTTGCATTATGGTGGCCACTATGACTCCCAAGCTGCAGCGGTTCTATGAGGAATATTGGCCTTACGAGATGTGCCAAGACTTGATGGAGAAGTACCATCAAAGTGCGCATCAAGAAAGGTATGAGATAGTCAGGTCACTCATTACCACCAAGATGAAGGACGTAGAGTCCGTCACGACCCACATGCAACGTATGCAGAGATATGTGGATCGTCAACTCAAGCTGAATGTGAACTTCGATGAGGAGTTTGATATTAGCATAGTCTTGCACTCATTTCATCCTTGCTATGATACATTCAAAAATGACTAATCATTTAATCAAAGAGGAAGTCACTTTGAGTAAGCTTCAAGGCTTGTTGAGAACCGTTGAAAGTGGACTGAAAGGAAAAGGTGTTGAATCCACTCCTGCTACTGCTCCAGTCCTGGCTATTGGACAAGGAAAGGAGAAAAAGAGGAAAGTTCCCTCTAAGAAAATATGGAAAAGAAAGTCTCATGATGGGTTGAGCTACTCAATGACTACGAATGCGAAATTCGTTATCATCCGGGTAAAGCCAATGTAGTAGCAGACGCCCTAAGTCGGAAAGAATATTCTGGTCGAAGAGTCAAATCACTGACTATGACTAGTTAGCATGACATACCTTTTGATGGAGCTTGAATTCTTGGTGTATTTGGCCTTAAAGATCTTAGCCCCAATAGTGTGGAAGCCTCAAATGGAATCACAACACACCATGGACAAAGCATGAACTTGAGAGAGAATTTCATGCACACAAAAGACACCATGAACTCTAAAAAGATACAAGTGGCGATTTGGGCAATGAAGTGTCTATTTATATGTGGGATTTCTAGGGTCATGGATATAACCCAAATCCATACCCATGGGTTTTATGATCCATGGTTCATGTGGCCCAACTCTTTATGTATCCATACATAAATTTGGTCCAACATGGATCATAAGCCCAACACATATAAATATACCTAATTATCATAATTAGTCCCCATAGATTTAATTAGTCTCTTTTGACCACTAAATTAATTCCAAATTAATTCTTGATCAATACTAATTAAAACATATGATTTCATATTAATATATTATAACTTATAATATATTAATAAATCATAAATAACCTTCTCTCAAAAGTCCATCCTAACAAATTGTCCTGATGATATGCAACTCAAATGGACCATGCTACTCTCGGTTCGAATACATACCAATAATAGTTATGGGCTTAGACACCTAATCCAACACTTTTAACGTAGTTTTGTATCTATTTACTGCTTAAACACTAATTTCGGGACGAAATTCCCTATAACGGGGAGATGATGTTACAACCCGAAATTTCTATCTTGTGCAAGAGACCAATCTAATCAAAGTTAGACTCGTTTTGCTAGCTTTTAGCACTATTTGGGGTCTATTTGAGTGTTCTAAACCTAGTACAGTTAAGGTAGGAACCTAGAAATGGGATAACACGATGCATATCAAGCAAAATCGGGCCAAACACTCCAAAACATGGAGTGTGCGGCCACACACTTGAGTGTACGGTCACACACAGGTGTGTGCGGCCGCACACCCTTGCCTATATATGCCATCCTTAGTCATTTTTGAACACTTTTCCCACTCCTTCAAACCTGGAACACGTTTTCTCTCAAGTATCACCCAAATCTTCATCTTGTTCTTCATAAAAGTAAGTAATACTTCCTTTGATTTGTTGGTACTTGAACTTAACTAGTCTTCTTCCCCACTTAGATCCATGAAAACACATTTTTGGTGTTAGATCTTCAAGAACACCAAGAACACATACTAAACTTTTTGAAGTTTAACCATACTTCTAAGCCTCTAGATCGTATAAAAACTTATCATATCTTGTTATAGGCCAAGAACACTTGAAGATCTTCTGGAAAAAAACGTCATTTCTCATGATCTTCAGGAGTGTACGGCCGCACACACCATGTGTACGGCCGCACACACCATGTGCAACCATACACACCCCTTTTAGGTCCTAAAATGGCAATAAACTCCATATAAGGCTAGAACATGAAGTGAGAAACCTTCATAGAAGGGTTCTAAGGCCTTAAAATACGTTTTGACACACTTCATAGGGAGTGTGTGGCCGCACACCCACCCAGGCCGCACACACACCAATATGGTGTATTTTGACCATACACTCCCTTGTATAGCCATACGCCCCTTATATACAATCATTTATGATCGTAACACTTCAATATAAGTGGTTAATAGTCCCTAGGGTGGTCCCAATTCAATGATTAGCTGTTACAAACACTAATTATATGCATACATATTTCATTACATGGTTAATAGAATTCGTTTGTGCTCAAGTCCACAATTGACACACAACCTCTTAAACCGATCCTACCGTCGCCTCACTCACTTTTACACTAACCAAACATGCAACACTTGAGGCCTTGGTAGAAGGCTACTTTTAATAAAAAAAAATATAGGTTTTTCTAAGGGTTTCAAGCAATTACTACAAACATTTTTCATATAAAGCATGACACTAAAATACTTATGGACTCACCAACTTTGATGCTGATAAACTCTTTCAAAATAACTTGTATTCTCAGGTCATCAGTAGACAGGTACCGATGCTAGCTTTTGAGAAGATGGAGTACTTACCAGACTCATCTTCTAGTTTGATTCATATTTTGGTGTTTATAAACTGTACATAACACACTTGTATTAAAATACATTATCAATGCAATGGATGATGTTGTTTGCTTGCTTACTATATTTATGTGTTGTGATATTGTACATGACGTCCTCCGCCCTAAAATGTTTCCACCGTTCTTGGTTTTGGGGTGTGACAGGCAGGAAGATCAAGATGCTCAGATCCGATAGGGGTGGTGAGAATCTTAGTATTGAGTTCTACGACTATATTAAGGAATGTGGAATTGTTTCATAATTGACACCTCCTAGGAGACCACAATTTAATGGTGTGGCTGAGAGGCGTAATCGAACCTTGTTGGACATGGTTCGTTCCATGATGAGTCGAGCTTTGCTTCTGATATCGTTATGGGGGTATGCCTTAGAGACTGCCACACATATCCTTAATCTAGTCTCGAAAAAGAAGGTTTCCAAAACACCTCACGAGATGTGGATAAGGAAGGTTCCCTCGTTGGCACATATCAAGGTTTTGGGGTGTGAAACTTTCGTTAGACAAAAGACTCACGACAAGCATTAACCTCGAAGTGAGCGGTGTATTTTCCTCGGCTACCCACAGAAGTCCTTTGGATACTTGTTCTACAGACCTAGTGAGAACATAGTCTTCGTAGCACGAAGGGTAGTTTTCTTCGAGAGGGAACTCATATGCAAAGAGGACAGTGGGAGGATAATTAATCTTGAAGAAATTCAAGAGTCAAGCGATGAAGGAACCTCTAACACTGGCACTCAACCCGAGGAAGAAATTCCTGTTGAACCGATTGACCAATCATTACCTCTTAGGCGTTCTAGTAGGGTTAGCGTTCCGCTTGTTTAGTATGGTTTCCATATAAAAGTAGAAGGTGATATGTTTATCAGTGATAATACACTGATAAATTATGATGAGCCTTCTAACTACAAGGAAGCCATGCTGGGCCCTGAGTCTGCTAAATGGAAAGAGGCAATGGACAGTGAGATATAGTCCATGTATGACAATCAAGTTTGGAACTTGGTTGACAATGTACCAGGTCGTAAGATAGTTGGGTGCAAATGGATATTTAAGAAGAAGACCGACATGGATGGAAAGGTGCACACGTTCAAGGCAAGACTGATTGCAAAGGGATTTACTCAAACCCCAGGGGTTGACTATGATGAAACCTTCTCACCAGTGGCCAAGATCAAGTCTATTAGGGTTATGTTAGCCATAGTTGTGATTCATGATTATGAAATCTGGAAGATAGATGTCAAAAGCGCTTTCCTTAATGGGAAGTTTGCTGAAGATGTTAACATGTGTCATCCAAACAGTTTTGTGGATGCTAAATACCCCAATAGGGCGTGTAAGCTTAAGAAATCAATCTATGGATTGAAACAAGCTTCTCGCAGATGAAATTTTTGCTTTGATGAGAAGGTCAAAGAGTTTGGCTTCTCTAGGAGTGAGGATAAGTCCAGTGTATATGTCAAAGCCAGTGGGAGTATAGTTAGCTTTCTAGTACTATATGTTGACGACATACCGCTCATAGGAAACGACGTTCCAACCTTACAGGAAGTTAAGTCTTAGCTTGGAAAGTGTTTCACTATGAAGGATCTAGGAGAGGCTACCTATATTCTGGGGAAAAGGATATTGAGAAATAGGAGTAGAAGACTAGTAGGACTTAGTCAAAGTACTTACTTGGATAAAGTATTAAAGCGTTTTAGCATGGAGAATTCCAAGAATGGAGAGTTACGTATCCAGAGCTATACAAAGTTGAGTAAGACTCAGATTCCGAGTACCGATACCGAGATAGTAGAAATGAGTCAGGTTCCATATGCTTCCTTTGTTGGCTCGATCATGTATGCTATGACATGTACTCACCCTATTGTGGCTTTTGCTTTAAGCATGGTCAGCTGGTATCAAGGGAACCCGGGTAAAGCTCACTGTATAGCGGTAAAGAATATTCTTAAGTATCAGCGATGAACAAAAGACTGGGTCCTTGTTCTTGGTGGCAACGATGACTTAAGAGTTACTGGTTTTAGTGACGTTAATTTTCAGACAGACAGAAACAACTTCCATTCTCAGTCTGTTTGGGTGTTTACACTCAACGGAGGAGCACTAACTTGGAAAAGTTCCAAGCAGGAGACTGTGGCTGATTCAACATGTGATTCAGGTTATATAGCTGTGAGCGAAGTGTCAAAGTAGGCTATATGGTTGAAGAACTTCATTGGAGACCTTGGAGTTGTTCCATCCATAAAGGAGCCAATGGAGATTTTCTGCGATAATGAAGGAGCGGTTGCCTTAACCAAGGAACCAAGGGTCATGGCAGATCCAGACATATCGAAAGGAAATATCACTTCATCAAACATCGGGTAGAAGAAGGACTCCTCGTCGTCAAGAGGGTATCGTCAGAATAGAATCCTACAGATCCCCTCACAAAGGGTCTGAGTAGGATTAAGCACGTTTAACATTCGAGGAGCATTGGTTTGAAGGACGATATTAGTTTTAGTGATTAGATAGATATTTTTTAGAAACTTGTAATAGATAAATGTAATTGACATTTGGTGATTATATAATGGAAATTTATATATAAGTATTGTTTACTATCTTGTGTCAATTGTTTATTTTGTGTTTCAACTTTGCATGTTTTACTTCCAGAATAATTGGATTATTCAAATTATCCACAGTCAATCATACTTTGCAAGTAAGTAGTGAATCAAGACTATCATGGACCGGCTTGTAGATTGTCTAAGTGGTTAGACATAACAATAGTTTGTTGCAACGTTCATGAGTACTCCTGAAATGAGGATTTGAGTATTAGATTAAACACATGCTCATTTGAATTACTTCATGGAATTTATCATGAGTAATTATGAGAAGATAATATCGTTAGTATTTAAACATATATATATATATATATATATATATATATATATATATATATATATATATATATATATATATATATGAGTTGTTGTTTACAAGTTGGTTGTGCATTGATAATGCATAAACGCATCAGTAACTTGATGTTCTGATACGTATTGTTGTGTACGATTTGATGAGTAAAGAGTACAAGCACATAAGTCAAAGTTTATATGTTCCTTTTATCTCAGGGGTAAAAGCGATATCTTGGGCCCCTCGATGATTTTGTGTTGACTTATGTGTCGGGTCCGGTCAGGAGTGAATTGATGTGTTCATTTAAGTTCCTTGTCATATAAATCAGAAATCGGGAAACAAACTGTTGGACAATGAGAATGATTATGTTCCATGTCTTTGTCCACATGATATTTTGCATAATGGAGGATTATATGATCCCTTATCTTAAGGATACGACTAACTGGGTTAGAGTTCGACAGTGGTTTTTGAGATCTACGATTGCTAATCATATTCTGAAGTTGTACTTGCAATTATAGTTATTAGACTTATCCAAGTGGGAGACTATTGTATTAGGTGTCTAAGCCCATAACTATAATTGGTATGAAATTGATTTGATAGTAGCATACTCCTTTTGGGTTGCCTTCACTTTAGCAACTTTGGGATTAAAGGAACTGATTAAAAGAACGGAGACTATTTTGAAAATCATTGATAGTTGCAAAACTGGGTTGTTGGACTCATTTGGAATGGAATGGACGAAATCTATAGAGAGGCCCTATAGAATTCATCTAAGGCTTTCTAGTGGGAGGTCTATAGGTTGCTTAAGCCCTAAGCGGGAAATTAGGGTTTCCTCCAGAAACCCTATGTAACACCGTGAATTTCAAAATAATTTTTCGCATAATATAAAGACATTTTTCATTTAATTTTTCATAAAACATCAAGTTTAAAACTCCAATCCATATCATACAAAATCCCAAGATCACATATCATAAAAATCTCGTGCGTGTGTACAGATCAAGCCGACGCCTTCCCACGGTCATCACAAGTACCTGAAACAAACAACACTAACACTGTAAGCACAAAGCTTAGTGAGTTCCCCAAAATACCACATATAACACATATTAGCCACTTGAGGCTATAAATCTGTGGGTCCGTAGACCCTACTTTGTGAACCCACTGGTTCTAACTCTGGGAACCTTCCGGTTCCAACTCTATAAGCATGCACAGCATAAATCACATAGACATCATGCAGTACAACACATAACATACACATAACATACACATACTCTGTCACATAACTCTGATTACCTACTCAAGGTAAAGTATAATGAGAAGACTCACCTCGTATATCTCGATAACTCGCGAATCCTGGAAATCACTCGTGCTCGATCCCCCGAGCTATAATCCTCCTATAACATCATATAACTCTAATTAACACTTTTACTACTAAGGTTGACTACCCCTATCAAGTCAACACTGGTCAACTCTAGTCAACGGTCAACTTTGACCAGACTCGGCGAGTCTAAACGTTTTCACCAACTCTCTAGGATTCTCTTTTGACACGTCGAGTACTCCCTTGACTCGACGAGTTCCACCTGGCATGAATCGCGGGGCCACCATGACTCAACTCGCCAAGTCTCAAGAACAACTCGGCGAGTTCCAGCTCGACTCAGTCCACCTGTCAACCCTCTCTAACTCTCCCTGACTCACTGAGTCAACCATAACTCGGCAGGACCACTCACTGAGTGGTTAAGGACAATCTTCATGCTACTCGCCGAGTCTGTTCTTCAGACTCGGCGAGTCCATGCCATGCATCAACTCAATCTCGCTTCTGAGGTCAGATCCGCACCATCCAATAGATCTGGCCCTCCTAAGTTCATTCATCACGTAAAGTCACAGTCTTGGCTACCATGCAACACTTACAAGGCTCTTTTTGGAGAAATGACCTCTAAGATGGCAACCCTAGTCTCCAACCCAAAAGGAAGGACATAAAGCATAGAATTAGGGACTCTCTGGACCTGCTAAGGTCCATATCTAGGTACCATATCCCCATGGGACCTTTCACACTTCAATTACAAAGCAAACAAGGCAAGAAGAAACCCTAGATTTGACCATATCAACAAAAATACGGAAATAAGCTCTGAATGATACCTCAAGAAGCTTCTCCTGGAGAAATGGAAGTAGATCCAAGCTCCCCAACTCTTCTAGCTTGACTTTCCCCTTCCTTTCTTGCAAATACACACAAATTTGGTGAACAATAGCCTCTTAACTCACTCACAGGAACCCTTAGCTGATTTGGTGCTCTCAAGGTCAAGGTAGCCGCAATGAAGGGCCATAAGGTTCTTTAAATAGGGCTTAGGACCGAGAAATTAGGGTTTCATTAAACAGCGCAGACTCGCCGATTCCAGTCCTTGGACTCGCCGAGTCCAGGCGCGAACCCGCGTCCAGATACGCGATCCTACTCGGCGAGTTTGAGCTCCAACTCGCCGAGTCCCCTCACAAAACACCAAAAATATATATATAAATAAAAGATACCTGGAAATCCGGGCTGTTACAATTCTCCCCCACTAGAACTAGACTTCGCCCTCGAAGTCTCGCTCTGCAAAAAGCTCCGGATGCTGCTCACGCATCTCACGCTCCGGCTCCTTGGTCATCTCTGATCCCTTCCGATGCTGCCACTGAACCAACACCAGGGATACCTCCTTGTTCCTCAAAACCTTGATCTTCCGATCTCTGATGGCCACTGGTCTCTCCGCATAATTCAGGCTCGCATTTACCTGAATATCCTCTAATGGAACCACTACCGACTCGTCGGCTATGCACTTCCTCAGCTGCGACACATGAAAAGTGTCGTGAATCTGCCCCAACTCTGTTGGCAAATCCAAACGATAGGCTACCCGGCCTACCCTCGCGATCACACGAAAAGGACCAATATATCGGGGCCCCAACTTGCCCCTCTTCCTGAATCGAATCACTCCTTTCCAAGGAGAGACCTTCAGGAGTACAAGGTCGCTGACCTGAAACTCAAGCTCGGACCGGCGTCTGTCTGCATAACTCTTCTGTCGGCTCTGAGCGGTCAACAACCTCTGTCTGACCTGCTGGATCTGCTCTGTCGTCTGAAGCACGATCTCTGTACTGCCCATCACCCTCTGTCCAACCTCTCCCCAACAAATGGGGGTCCGACACCTCCTCCCATACAACAGCTCAAAGGGTAGCATACCAATTCTCGAATGATGGCTGTTGTTGTAGGAAAACTCTGCCAAGGGTAAATATGCATCACAGCTACCCCTGAAATCCAACACACATGCCCGGAGCATGTCCTCGAGCGTCTGAATCGTCCGCTCACTCTGACCGTCTGTCTGGGGATGATATGCGGTACTAAAATGCAGTCTAGTACCCAACTCCTCATGAAACTTCTTCCAGAACCTGGAAGTGAAACGCACATCACGGTCTGAAACAATCGAGATCGACACCCCGTGCCGAGATACCACTTCCCTCACATACACCTCCGCTAATTTCTCTGCTGAAGAACTCTCACCGATGGCAAGGAAGTGAGTGCTCTTTGTCAACCTGTCCACAATCACCCAAAATGCATCAACTCCCTTGGCAGTCCTTGGCAATTTTGTGATGAAATCCATAGTGATCTGTTCCCACTTCCATTCAGGAACCTCCAATGGCTGCAACTTACCATGCGGCCTCTGGTGCTCGGCCTTAACCCTACGGCAGGTCAAGCACATCTCAACAAACCACACGACATCCCTCTTCATACAGGGCCACCAATACTCCTTTCTCAGATCCAAATACATCTTAGTGGCCCCCGGATGGATCGAAAATTTCGACCGATGAGCCTCTTCCATCAAAATGGTACGCGTTCCTCCCACAAACGGCACCCAAATACGCCCCTGAAATGTCATAAGCCCCCGACCATCGGAAACAAACTCTGAAACCAAACCAACAATCCGTTTCCTCTTCTGCATCTCGGGTTGCACAGCCTCGGCCTGTGCCCCACGAATGGCGTCCAACACTGGAGCTATCACGGTCAATCTCAAACATACCTCCCGCAGCGGATGCTCTCCGCCCTGCGACTCAATGCATCAGCTACCACATTAGCCTTTCCTAGGTGGTACAGGATTTCACAATCATAATCCTTGACCACATCCAACCACCTTCTCTGACACATATTTAGGTTGGGCTGATCCATCAAATACTTCAAGCTCTTATGGTCCGTGTAAATCGTACACCGAACCCCATACAGGTAGTGATGCCAAATCTTGAGGGCGAACACCATTGCCCCTAACTCTAGATCGTGGGTGGGATATCTCGTCTCATGAGGCTTCGGCTGCCTCGATGCATATGCTATCATATGCCTTCTCTGCATCAGCACCGCTCCCAACCCCAGAATCGATGCATCAGAGTATACCACAAAGTCCTCCATCCCTTCCGGGAGAGCTAACACCGGGGCTTCGCACAACCTTTGGCGAAGTGTCTCAAAAGAGGCCTGCTGCTCGGGGCCCCATGAAAAAGCAACACCCTTCCGGGTCAATCTGGTGAGTGGCACTGCGATCTTGGAGAAATCCTTGATAAACCTTCGATAATACCCTGCCAATCCTAGGAAACTCCTGATCTCGGAGGGTGACCTCGGCACTTCCCAACTCATTACCGCCTCAACCTTGGCCGGATCGACCAATATCCCTTCCTGTTTAACGAGATGTCCTAAGAACTGGACCTCCCGCAACCAGAAATCACACTTGGAGAATTTGGCATAAAGCCTTTCCGACCTCAGAACTCCGAGAACCTCTCTCAAATGCTCCTCATGCTGCTCTCTAGATCTCGAATATACCAGAATGTCGTCGATGAATACAATCACCGACCGATCCAGCATCGGCCTACACACTCGGTTCATGAGATCCATGAACACCGTCGAGGCATTGGTGAGCCCAAAAGGCATCACCACAAACTCATAATGCCCATAACACATCCTGAACGCTGTCTTTTGGACGTCCTCATCCCGCACCCTCACCTGATGATATCCAGACCTCAAATCGATCTTGGAGAACCAAGATGCTCCCTGCAACTGACCGAACAAATCGTCGATCCTCGGAAACGGGTAACAGTTCTTGACCGTCAACTTGTTCAACTTCCGGTAATCAATGCACATCCGGTGTGAACCATCCTTCTTCTTGACGAATAGGATAGGCGCTCCCCACGACAAGCTGCTCGACCGAATAAATCCCTTCCCCAACAGCTCCTGAAGCTACGAGGATAACTCTTGCATCTCTGGAGGTGCAAGACGATAGGGCACCTTAGCGATAGGCGCGGCCCCCGGAACCAAATCGATACTGAACTCCACTTGCCTCACAATTGCACACCTGGCAACTCCTCGGGAAATACATCCGGGAACTCACACACCACCGGGACCTCCTCTACTGAACTCGGCCTCTCGGAATCCACCCGCGTATCCATCACATACGCCACAAAACCCTTACAACCCTGTTGTAGACACTGTCTTGCCCTAGCGGCCGAACAAAACGCTGATCTTGAACGTGTACCCTCGCCGTACACCGAAAGAACTCCCCCACTAGGGTCTCGTATGGTCACTAGTTGACGCTCGCAGTCAATAACCACGCCGAATCGGCTCAATCAGTCCATGCCCACAATGACACAGACATCACCCATCACAATAGGAACCAGATCAATCGGGAACTCAACACCGAAAATCTCGACTACGCAACCTCGGAGAACCTCCGTGGCATATATCACCCTCTCATCTGCTATGGAAACTCTCAGAGGCTGACTCAACGCCTCACGAATAACACTAATATGCTGACTAAAAGCCAAAGATACAAAAGACCGACTCGCACCCGAGTCAAATAACACCAAGGCAGGTACAGAATTCACAAGAAAAGTACATACGCATAACATAACATAAGCATAATATCTCAACATCAAAATAAATACATGAAAGAATACATATCAGCCACGACATCGGGCGCTGCGTGGACCTCCTCCGTGGTCAGCTGAAAAGCTCTCCCTCGTGCCCTTGGCGCCTCGGCCTTCACTGGCCGACTCTCTGCAGCTCTGATGGTGGCAGGGGCAGATCCCTGAGGTGCTCCCTGAGCTGATCCCCGCAACTACGGACACTCCGCCTTCCGGTGTTCGGTCTGGTTGCAGTGAAAACACACCGCAAACCCTTTGGGGCAGTCCTTGGCCATATGCCCCTCCTTGCCACACTTGTAGCAAGATCCCGCTCTGCAGACTCCATCATGACCCTTGCCATACTTCCCACAAGTGCGGCCCTTCTGGCTCCCTGGTTTGGGATCAGCGGGCTTGGCCCACTTGGCTGCCGGCTGAGACTGTGCCAGCCGCCGATCCCTCCCCTGAGACTCCGCCACCTCCCTGGCCTGAGTCTCTAGCTCAATCTCCCTCTTCCGGGCATTTGCCTGAAGCTCGGCAAATGTACGATACGAGGAGTTCGCCGCGAACTCCCGAATGTCTCGCCTCAAAATGCTCAAATATCGGCTCATACGTGCCTGCTCAGTGGACACATGCTCAGGGCAGAACATCGCCTTCTCATGGAACATCCTGGTAATCGCTGTAACTGACTCAATACCCTACTTGAGGGTCAGAAACTCTTGGGCCAAACGCTCCCTCTCCACCTGGGGAACGTACTCATCTCGGAACATGGCAGTGAACCTCTCCCAGGTCACTTCCGCAAGCTCAGCAGGCGTAAAGTGTGTCGTCACAAACTTCCACCAGTCCTTCGCTCCCAAGCGAAGTTGGTTCAGCGCGAACTGAACCTTCAAATGCTCAGGAGATGAGCAAGTGAAGAAACACCCCTCTATATCAGAGATCCACCTCATAGCTGCCACCGGATCCTGGGTCCCATCAAACTCTGGTGGTTTTGTGTTGCTGAACTCCCGGAACAGCAACGCATCACCACCTTGCGGCCTCGCGGCAGCAATAGCTGCGGTGGCCGCTGCAACAGCAGCCTCAGAAAGAGCAGCATAACGCTCGTCAAAGGTCTCAATCAGCGTGGTCTTAATAGACCCGAACATCTCTGGTATCTCTGCCCTGATGGCCACAGCCACCTCCTCATGGATGATCCGGCGGATCTCCTCGTCACTGGTATCACTGCTCTCAGGCATCAAACGTGTCCTCACCATGATCTACCTCTGAAATACAACATACGATAAATTAGAACCCATTCGAGTATACTCACACTCGACCACTCATTCCTCTTTGATCCTTGGTATTCCAGAGATTCTTACTTGGGCTGTACACCGCTCCGGTGCTTTCAATAGTACGGGCCTAATACCACTGTCCGCACTGTATCAGAATACACCCTAAGTCCTCCTCTTCGGGTCCCAAATTCCAAGTACTCTGTCATGCATAGACCACTCTCTAATAGATCTCTCATAAGCCCCTCACTGCTACCTACTCACTCTCAAGCATCTCATAGCAGCTCACCTCTACCTAGGCTAAGGCATCACAAATCAGGCCACTCTAGTCCTAATAGGAATACCTAGCCTACTCTAGCATGCGAATACATCATATCAGTATCAATATCACATAACATGAGGGTATTTTAGGAAATCACCGTTCGGGCGCGGACTGATCGTACACACAACTCTGCTCTGTGTTTTTCAAAAATCTTTTACTCTTTTTTTTTTTTAAAATACTTCTCAAATCCTCAGTTTGAGTTCAAATACGCCCGGAGGTGTACTCGAATCCCTCAAACCAAGGCTCTGATACCAACTTGTAACACCGTGAATTTCAAAATAATTTTTCGCATAATATAAAGACATATTTCATTTAATTTTTCATAAAACATCAAATTTAAAACTCCAATCCATATCATACAAAATCCCAAGATCACATATCATAAAAATCTCGTGCGTGTGTACAGATCAAGTCGACGCCTTCCCACGGTCATCACTAGTACCTGAAACAAACAACACTAACACTGTAAGCACAAAGCTTAGTGAGTTCCCCAAAATACCACACATAACACATATTAGCCACTCTAGGCTATAACTCTGTGGGTCCGTAGACCCTACTCTGTGAACCCACTGGTTCTAACTCTGGGAACCTTTCGGTTCCAACTCTATAAGCATGCACAGCATAAATCACATAGACATCATGCAGTACAACACATAACATACACATACTCTGTCACATAACTCTGATTACCTACTCAAGGTAAAGTATAGTGAGAAGACTCACCTCGTATATCTCGATAACTCGCGAATCCTGGAAATCACTCGTGCTCGATCCCCCGAGCTATAATCCTCCTATAACATCATATAACTCTAATTAACACTTTTACTACTAAGGTTGACTACCCCTATCAAGTCAACTCTGGTCAACGGTCAACGGTCAACTTTGACCGGACTCGGCGAGTGCACTAGAGCGACTCGGCGAGTCTAAACGTTTTCACCAACTCTCTAGGATTCTCTTTTGACACGTCGAGTACTCCCTTGACTCGACGAGTTCCACCTAGCATGAATCGCGGGGCCACCACGACTCAACTCGCCGAGTCCCAAGAACAACTCGGCGAGTTCCAGCTTGACTCAGTCCACCTGTCAACCCTCTCTAACTCTCCCTGACTCACTGAGTCAACCATAACTCGGCAGGACCACTCACTGAGTGGTTAAGGACAATCTTCATGCTACTCACCGAGTCTGTTCTTCAGAATCGGCGAGTCCATGCCATGCATCAACTCAATCTCGCTTCTTAGGTCAGATCCGCACCATCCACTCATAGATCTGGCCCTCCTAAGTTCATTCATCACGTAAAGTCACAGTCTTGGCTACCATGCAACACTTACAAGGCTCTTTTTGGAGAAATGACCTCTAAGATGGCAACCCTAGTCTCCAACCCAAAAGGAAGGACATAAAGCATAGAATTAGGGACTCTCTGGACCTGCTAAGGTCCAGATCTAGGTACCATATCCCCATGGGACCTTTCACACTTCAATTACAAAGCAAACAAGGCAAGAAGAAACCTTAGATTTGACCATATCAACAAAAATACGGAAATAAGCTCTGAATGATACCTCAAGCTACTTAAGGACCCCATGTCTTGTGATTTTCGACCAACGCTTCCTTGAAGAAACCCTAGCCAAAATTCTTAGAGCATCCTCCTCTCTCCTTCTCATCCTCTTGCTACAAGTGTTTATAAGCCATTAGAGGTGCAATATTTGGGGCACTAAAGCTTTCAAGAGTCAAGATCAGTCAAGGAATTCTTGTTATTGTTATATAACAAGCAAGGTAATCTTCTCAACCCTTTTCATATGTGAATTTCAAATATATATATATATATATATATATATATATATATGCCAGATCTAGGGTTATTGCTTTGGAATTTCTTTTGTACATTCAATTAGTGAAAAAATTATATCCAAAGCAATTAGGGTTGTGTCAATCCATGTTTTCGTGATTTTGCTTCCTAGAACTCTTAAGTTCGAAATCCACTCAAGAAAGCTTGCTAAAGGCCGAGATCTTTCCATTTTCTTCTTCACAACCGAGATCATCAACACATTGTGAGTTCATACCCCTTATTTTCGGTTTTTACTAAGTTTTGGGGGAGAATACAAGTTGCTTTGTGTAGATCTATGTGTATATGCAAGAATATGTGTGTTTTTCATGATTTATTTGGTGATTTTGTGTTATTTACTTCATAAATCTAAAAATATGTTAAGAATATGAAGTTTATCACTTGGATCTACATGAAAACCTTGAGAAAAGTATGTGTTATCACATATAATACATGTAAACTTGTAAATCTGGGATTTATACACTTAAAATAGCAAAAATGAGTGTTGTGTTCAAAGATCTATAAACTAAACTAATAAATCAGGCCTTGATATAAAAGTTTTGGTCCAATCTCGGACTGTTTTGATCACCTTAATGATAATATTTTTCAAAACTGTTTTACATGCAAAACGTTTACCTTTAAAATTACTACACTCACGTTTTCATACGATTTTTCTACAATTTTTGGCAAATTTTACAAAACTGCCTATCATATTTGAAATAACTTCGGACCAGCCTATGAAGGTGAGCAATTTCACACTTGTTAGAGGCCATTAAAAATTATAAGAAAAATTGCGAAATGGACATTAGTTGTCCGTTTACATATATTTTGGGCTTATGTTATATAATTTCATTCATATCGGGCCTTGAAATGACTTACATGTTTAACGATGCCTTAGTGGTTCACTTACATGGTTCATTTGGGCCTGTGAATGAATTTTATATGTTTTTCTTCGCGTAAATTCGATTAAGGATTTAGTGAGATTTGTCGGTTGACACCTATTGAGTGTACGATCGTAGCCTGTAGTTATAATCAGAGTCACTTGGAGGGAGAGCGGGGTTTTGTGTATAGATCTATACAGGGATGACACCCCACACCTGATTTGTTCGCTACAGTTAGACTACATCAGTCTAGGGTGATGACAACCTTATTCTATTTTTCCGTCGGCGTTCACAAACGCCAAGACATGCGAAATTGTCATTATTTAGTATGGTTATGACTGCTCACTTAGAGGAATTAACGTTATGAAGTTCGCGGAAGACCATTCTCTTTTCTCTCGGATTACTCAGAAACTTACTGCCATTGGTACTCAACCTCGGGGTTGGTACGACAACTTTCTCTTTTCCTCTTTTACAGGCAACATCGGGTTGTCTGGGGACATTCTATTTACATTTCTCTTTTAACATTCTATTAATCAATAACACACATGCATTGATACAAGATCGGACACAAACATACTAAACTATTCTAAGAAAATACAGGATTTTCTTGTGATTACAAAGTTATACAAATCATTTTCTCAAACATGCTTATGAACTCACCAACATTTTTATGTTGACCTTTTAAATTAACTTGTATTCTCAGGAAACCGTTGAAACAATTTGGGATGAATAAAATAACAGATGTTTTGTTATGTTTCTATTTCATTAGATTTTAATTATTTTGACATGTAATATTCAAATACAATACTTGATGTAAACAATGAATGTTATTACATGTGTGATGATGATGATGATGTTATGTTTCAATTATATACCTTGTGATGATACTGCAATGTTGAAAGTCACGCTCAAGCTCCCGGACGTTTCCGCCGTTTGGTTCGGGGGTGTGACACCTTAGATCTAAGTATTTAAATAGTCCATATTTGTTCTCGCGTTCTCAACCTTTTAGATGTTCTTATTTGATCCTACTCCTATATATATATATATATATATATATATATATATATATATATATATATATATATATATATATATATATATATATATATATATATATATATCATTAAAATGACGTGGACCAAATTTACACATCGTTAAGACTTTCAACTTAAAATAAATGCCAAGTCGGATGTGCAACCGAGAAACCTTTTTAAACCAGTCACAATGGTGTAATTGATAGCTACAATAACATATATATATATATATATATATATATATATATATATATATATATATATATATATATATATATATATATATATATATATAAGAGTTTATTTTAGACGAACATGATTTTGTGATACTGTAAGACCAAATTTTTTTAGTGAAATATTCTAATATTCTATTGTTCGTAAAAATAGAATATGCAATATACTCTAGCATTATATGTTTTAAAATATTTCAATGTAAAATATGTTAAAATTTGGCTTAGAATATTAAAATATTACACATATTTATTTTTTACAAACATTAGAATAGTAGAATATTCACTAGAAAAAAGTGGTCTCACGGTTTCACAAAATTAGATCGTTTCACGTTAATTCAAAATAACCTAAAAATAACATTTGACAAATTGAATGAGAGTGTGATAAATGAAAAAAAAAAAGTCTTTCATTACTAGAGAGAATTTGGGCTTTATAAATACACACATCTCTCTACTAGTTGATAGTTTATTCTTAAAACATACATTATTCTTTCTAGATAATCGGCTCCCTGAGTGGAATGAAAGTTACATATTCTTATATGAGTTGACTTGATTATTGAAGTTTGCTCACGAAACAAATATCTTAGAACATTCCTAATGATTTTCTTTTATAATCATACAAGATCTTATAATCATACTAAGGTCATCATCACTCGGCTGTTGTTGTCACAATAAAGCTTTAATTTGTTTTTTTAATAAATACTACCAACACAAGATTAAAGTTTTTGGAGCAATTCGTTAGTCAACCTTTGAACACTACATCATGGTTCAATTGTGATAAGTGATAACACCCACATTTATCACCTAACCGCCTTTGGGTATTAAAACGAGGGAATATAATTTTCTTTTTTGTGTTTAAGTTTTTCAAAGTATCAAACCCCCCGCCCTAAGCAAAACCCATGGCCATCGGAACGCCAAAATTCTCGCCGGTGCTCCTCCACCTCCTAACCCTCATCCTACTCACCACACCTCCGCTCTCTTGCTCCTTCCCCATCCCCACCACCTCCTTCCACGCCCTCTTTTCTCTGTCCGACTCTCTCCTCACCCGCGTCGCCAACCTACGCGCCTCCCGAGGTGACATTTCCGGGTCACTCAGGGCCAGATCCATAGCCCAGAAGATCGAGAAACACAGCCATGGGTTTAGCTTCTATGGAGTCATGTGGTCTCTTGGCTGGGACTACATGAAAAACTACGCATGGCGAGACATCGGAATAACATCCTCTGAAATGTTCGGTGCTGTGTCCGATATGAGCGAATTGATTAGGGGTTTGAGTGAGTTGACTCGGATGGAATCGGAGGCAGAGCGGGTAGCGTGGGTGCGTCGGAACTATGGTAGCGTGCTCACAATTTCCAAGTCCCTCTTCAATCGCTTACTCAGAGTTTTCAGTCGATCGGTTAGTTTTTTGACACATTTTAAACTTACATTTTTTACATAATTTCATCATTTTGTCACTATATACTTCTCAATTGGTTTTGGTGACCTGAATTTGGATTCATTCACATCGATTGTTCATAAATCTTCCAACATTTTCTAAAATTGAGATTGTAAATGTTATGTGAAATCATAAATCTTCCAACATTTTCCAAAATTGAGATTGTAAATGTCATGTGAAATCAACAACTGAAACTGAAACAAGATGTGGATACGAATGCAGGGTCCATTGAAGGATGCAATTGAGATGATACAAGCAGAAATTGTGGATGGTGGGTTGCTAAAGGATTGCCTTGAATTGGGTAGCAGTGATTTAAAGGGTGTGATTCAAATACTAAAAGATTTAGCTTTACAATACTCTTCTACAACTGGGAAAACCGAGTTATAGTAAGTATCTAACTTCCATTATATATTGTGTTTTCTTGAGAAAAAAGGGAAATTTGTTGTGCTTTGTTTGTTATTTCTTTAGTATGTGGAAACTATCAACAATCATTGCGTAAACTTCAGTATCCAAAGAAGCAATGTGCCAGTGCCGCTTCTTTTTGACTTAGCAGATTTAAGTGTTTAATGTATAAATGATGTATGTTAATAATATTAAGTGTTTAATTTTTTTTTTCCATTGAAATGTTGAATGGATAAATGATGTATGATAATAATATTAAGTGCTTTCATTTTTCAATATAATTAACCCTTTTTGAGTTATGGTAAACTAGTATTTTACTTATCTCGCTAGAAGTAATGGTGATCTTAATATGACTTTATCTTAGAGTTGTTATAAATCAAACATAATATTTAGTAATTACAAATACAAATGCTTGTTATAGATAAAAATGTTAAATTAAAAACATCTATTTATACACGAGTTCTTATTAACTTGTTACAAATTTGTACTTATTTATATTTTTTCTAACTGCAAGAATTAGCAACATACTTTCATTTATTTGAGTATTATAGCATCCTATTTTTATTTCTTTTGTATTAGAAAAATGTTTTTTTTTAATCAAGGCATTACAATTTATAATGTACTTCCAATTTCTTATTAGGAGATTATACTTCAAATGCTATTTTTAAAAAAGACGGGAAAATGACTTGTAAGGGTAACAAAGTATTAGACTTGTATAAAAAATACAATTGAACTTTTTTTTGTACACATATCACCAATCAACTATAGCTTTTGTACACATATGACCATTAAACTTCACATTTGTTCAAAAAATACCATTATATTACCGATAATAATAGGTCATTAGCCATGTAGTATGCCATGTGGCATGCCATGTGGCTGCTGACGTGGATTTTACTGTTTATTATGTACATATTATACCATTAAACTATTTTTTATACACATTATACCATTAAACTTTTTTTGTACACATTTTACCATTAAACTTTCTTTTGTACACATTTTACCATTAATGTTATATAATTTATTGAAAAAAAATATCATTTCAAAAAATACATATCATTACATAAAAGTAGGTTTCCCATCACCTGATGTGGATTTTACTGATTTTCTAAACTTTAGTAAACTTATCATTATAAGTCATTTTTAGGACTGTTCACTATTTGGATAAAACCGAATTGTCCAATTGGACAATTTGGATCGGACTATTTGATTCGGATATTCGGATTTTTGGATTGGTTTTTAGCAAAACCGAATTATTATTTTGGATTGGTTTTGGTTTATAAAATAAAAACCGAATAGTCCAAAAAAACCGAATTACAATTTATTATTTTGTTATTTTTAATATATATCTTTAATAAATTATAAATTTACTAAATTATTCTTTTAATATATTAAAAATTTTCATCTATTATAATACTTTAATATGTACTTCTTATCAAAAAAATATTGTCTATAAAGTAGTAAACTATAATATATTTTTCTTGATAGTTATTTATAAGTTTTAGTTCACAATTAATTAAACAATATTTTTTAGTTTATATTATAGAGTAAGTTAATACTAAAGTTATATATTTGTTGAAATGTCTTGATTCTTGAAAACCGAATTGTAAAAAAACCGATCCAACCGAATTATAATTTGGTTGGATCGGATCGGATTTGAATTTAGTTTGGACTATTTGGATCTACGTTTTGAAAACCGAAATTAATTTGGATCCACTTGATCGGATCGGATTAAACCGATCCATCCAAATGAACACTCCTAGTCATTTTCCTATCGGTAAACAACATCATAATTTCAATGCATTTTTTTAATCATCAACCATAATCAAGAAGAGGGGGATTATAATAAGGTAACATGTACAAAATGTTTCATGAGTTTATAAGTGTGCCTCAAACGTAGTTTCCTAAGAAAATGACTTATAAGAATATGTTTACTAGACATTAGCTAAAATAATGAACAATTGAGTATTTCTTCGCCGCTCCAGATAAAAGTTTCAAGTTCAAACCTTGTGGGTTTCAATTGATGTATGACCAACATAAATTCATAATGTAGTTGTAAAAGAAAGTCATTAGTATCATTGTAAAAAACAAACCATTTCCCCTAAACTTTACAAAATCAGGGAGTCACAATAGGTGATAGAAAATACATTTTATGTAAAAATATGTATTTTTTGAATAAATTATATAAGATTAATGGTAAAATGTGTACAAAAAGTTTAATGATAAAATGTACACAAAAAAAAAGTTTAATGGTATAATGTGTCCAAAAAATAGTTTAATGGTATAATGTGTATATAATATACAATAAAATCCACGTCAGCAGTCACATGACATGCCACGTAGCATGTTACGTGGCTGGTGACCTACTATTATCGGTAACATAATGGTATTTTTTGAACAAATGTGAAGTTTAATGGTCATATGTGTACAAAAGCTATAGTTGATTGGTGATATGTGTACAAAAAAAATTCAATGGTATTTTTTGTACAAGTCTAATACTTCGTTACCCTTACAAGTCATTTTCCCTAAAAAAGACACACACAATAAAGAACAATGGAAAAATCTGGAAGACAACTTGGAACCATAATTAGAACATGGACTAGTTTCAAAAAGGTTCTTAACACAACCACAAGTTCAGATCGAAAAACCACAAAGACTTGAAAATTTATACTAAACAAGATGGAACAAAATAACATGAAATTCGACTCTAATTTTCCGTTGTGCTTTTTCACTTTGCACCCTTTAGAATTATTTAGTATTACTTCACTACCCTCATCCTTGAATATTCATATTTTCATCACTGCATCAGTGCATCTGCGTCTTTTCTTTACTCTGGATGCAATTGAAAACGAAAAAACACATCTGCGTCTTTTTTTTACTCTGGATGCAACTGGATACTGTCAGGCATATCTGGGTGCCCGACCTACCCCTCCGGTCCTCTCGACCGGATACTGTCTAGTATATCTGGGAGCTGGCCTTCCCTTCGGTCCTCTCGATCGGATACTGACCAGTATATCTGGGAGCTTGCCTCCCCTTCGGTCCTCTCGACCAGATACTGACTAGCATATCTGGGTGCTGGTCTCCCCTTCGGTCCTCTCGACCGGGTACTGGGGACTATTTCACCCCCTACTACTACCACATAACACATATATCATGTAATCTATCTAGCATGGCTGGGCATGACCACCCCTTCGGCCCTATCAACCGGTAATCTGGGGGACTATCTCCCCCTACTGTCACTAGCACATAACATCATATCATACTAGCACAAAAACATATCACGGGTAGTAGCTGATGGGTTTTGAGCATTCTAACACTTCCTAAGTGTACATGCAACCCTAATAACCTTGGATCTATGTTTGTCTAGTTATCATGCAAAGTTGAATTCCAAGGTTATATTCCTATCTAGCATACATGGGGAACAATTTTTAACTTGAATGAAAGATAGAATAACTTACCTTGTTGTTGCTTATGTTCCTTGAAACCTTGTAAGCCTAGCACCCCAAGTGTGATGCCTCAAATGCTTCACACAACACCAAATGCTCTTGGAAAGACTTTTGAGAGAATACACACTTCTTAAAATCGGCCTAGCCCTCTTGTTTCATATGTGTAACCAATTTTGGTGGAGAATGGGATTCTTATATAGTGTTGACACATCTAGGGTTACACCATGTAAACCCTAATGTGTCATGACTCTTCATTTCCATGACCCGTGGGTTTGTAACTCCCATGGAGTATCCTATGGGTGGAACCCAACTTGATAATCCATGGAGCCTCTTAGCCCACTATACAAGATATGGATGATTTACATAATCAACCCATATATTTAATTAGTTATCTTTTGATCACTTAATTAATTTTAACTTAATTCTTGATCAAACTAATCAAATAATATTATTAATATATTAGAACTTATAATATATTAATAATCTCCAAATGTTATTCCTCTCATTTACTCTATCCAATTGCATGGTGCCATGCAACCCAAATGGACCATGCCGGGTCGGGTCAAGTACTGACCATAAATAGTTATGGACTTAGACACCTTATCCAACAGTCTCCCACTTGGATAAGTCTAATAACTATAACTCCAGTACTTCAGGAACCGACCGACAATCGTAGCTCTTTCAAGATCTCTCGGAACTGAGAAGATGTTGATACGCCATTTAAGATAAGTGATCATATAATCCTCTGTTCTAGATATCAGCCGGACAAATACATGGAACAATGTCTTACTTATTGTCCAGCAGTTTGTTTCCCGATTTCCGATTTGTTTGACAAAAAACTTAAATGAACACATCAACTTAGTTCTGACCGGGCCCGGTACATAGGTCAAAACAAAATCATCGAGGGGCCCAGATATCAGCTTCTAATCCAAGAAGGAATAGATAAACTTCGACTCATATGTTTGTTCTACCACTCATTGAATTATACACAAAAGCACGTTTTATAACATCGAGTTACCAATGCGTTTTCGTACAATCAATGCATAACCAACTTGTAAGTAACAAATCATATCTCTAGGTTTGAAGACTTATATGATATTACCGTCTCACGATCACTCGAGATAGATTCCATGAAGTGATTCCAATGAGCGTGGGTTGAGTCCAATGCTCAGAACTTATGAGCACTCATGATTGTTGTAGCCTTGTCCAACACCGTAGACCTCTGCAACCAATCATGAAAGTCTTGATTCATACCTACTTCCGACATATGACCGACTGTGGAGGTTTGAATAATATGTTATACCAAACAAAATTATTCTGGAAGTCAAAACATGCAAAAGAAATATAGTAAACGATCGACAAGAGATAGCAACACTTTACTCATAAATAAAACACCTTTTATTCATCATCTAATGTCAATTACACTTTACAAATTTCGAGGTTATCTAACTACTAAATCTAATATCATCCTTCAGCCCTATGCTCCTAGCATGCTGGAGATGCTTAACCCGATTCAGTCCCTTCGTGAGGGGATCTGCTGGGTTCTCATCCGATGATACCCTCTTTGCAGCGAAGGAGTCATTCTTCTATTCGATGTCTGATAAGATGGTATTTTCTGTCGATGTGTCTGGATCTCCCGTGATCCCTTGGTTCCTTGGCTAAGGCAACAACGCTTTCACTATCACAGAAAATTTCCATTGGCTCTTTAATAGCTGGTACAACTCCAAGGTCTCCAATGAAGTTCTTCAGCTATATCGCCTCCTTTGCCGCCTCGCTAGCTGCAATATACTCTGATTCACAAGTTGAATCAGCCACTGTCTCTTGCTTGGAACTCTTCCAAGAGATTGCTCCTCCGTTTAGGGTAAAGACCCAGCCCGACTGAGAGCGGAATATATCCCTATCAGTCTGGAAGCTAGCATCACTATACCCTACAACTCTCAAGTCATCACTCCCACCGAGGGTAAGGACCCAGTCCTTAGTCCTCCGTAGGTACTTGAGGATATTCTTTACCGCAGTCCAGTGTGCCTTGCCAGGGTTCCCTTGATACCTGCTAACCTTGCTCAGGGCAAATGGTACATCAGGTCGGGTACACGTCATAGCATACATGATCGATCCTACAGCCGAAGCATAAGGTATTCGACTCATTTCTGCTATCTCAGCCTCAGTGCTAGGGCTTTGTGTCTTACTCAATCTGGAGTTACTCTGGATGGGTGACTCTCCTTTCTTGGAGTCCTGCATGCTGAATCTCTTCAGCGCCTTATCCAAGTAGGTACTCTGACTAAGTCCAATTAGTCTTTTACTCCGATCTCTCAAGATCCTTATCCCTAGAATATAGGCAGCTTCTCCTAGGTCCTTCATAGAGAAACACTTCCCAAGCCAGGACTTAACTTCCTGCAGAGTTGGGATGTCATTTCCTATGAGTAGTATGTCATCCATATACAATACCAAAAAGCTAACTATACTCCCACTAGCCTTGACATACACACAAGATTCATCTTCACTCCTAGAAAAGCCAAATTCCTTGACCTTTTCATCAAATCAAAGATTACATCTGCGAGGTGCTTGCTTCAATCCATAAATGGATTTCTCAAGCTTACACACTCTATTAGGGTACTCGTTGCTGACAAAACCTTCTGGCTGACTCATGTAAACATCTTCAGCCAACTTTCCATTAAGGAAAGCGGTTTTGACATCCATTTTCCAAATTTCATAGTCATGAAATGCAGCTATGGCTAACATAACCCTAATAGACTTAATCTTGGCTACTGGAGAAAAGGTCTCATCATAATCCACTCCAGGAATTTGAGAGAAGCCCTTTGCAACCAATCTAGCCTTATAAGTGTGTACATTACCATCCATGTCGGTCCTCTTCTTGAAGATCCATTTGCACCCTACAGTCTTACAACCTGGTACATTTTCAACCAAGTTCCAAACTTGATTGTCATACATGGATTGTATCTCGCTATCCATTGCCTCTTTCCACTTGGCTGACTCAGGGCCTGCCATGGCTTCCGCGTAATTGTTAGGTTCATTCAGACCTATCAGTGTCCCATCACTGATAAGTGTATCACCTTCTGTAGTAATATGGAATCCATAGTAATGCTTAGGTGCATTCCTAACTCTCGTGGAACACCTAAGAGGTACAGACTTGTCAATTGGCTCAACAGGAGTTTCCTCCTCAAGTTGAGTGCTAGGGTTTGAATCTTCACCGCTTGACTCTTGAATTTCTTCAAGATCAATTTGCCTCCCACTGTTTCCTTGGCTTATGAACTCTCTCTCTCTCGAAAGAAAGCCCTCCTAGCTACAAAGACCACATTTTCACTAGGTCTGTAAAAGAGGTAACCAAAGGATTGCTGTGGGTAGCCGATGAAAATACACCTCTCTGTTCGAGGTTCGAGCTTATCATGAGTCTTGCGTCTCACGAAAGCCTCACAACCCCAAATCTTGATGTGGTCTAGTTTAGGTACTTTACCAGTCCACATCTCATGAGGAGTTTTGGCAACTTTCTTTGTAGGGACTAGATTAAGGATATGGGCGGCAGTCTCTAAGGCATACCTGCAAAATGAGATTGGTAGCGAAGCTCGACTCATCATGGAACGAACCATATCCAACAAGGTTCGATTACGCCTCTCAGCCACACCATTCAACTGTGGTGTCCTGGGAGGTGTCAATTGTGAGACAATCCCACATTCCCTTAGATAGTCAAGGAACTCTGAACTAAGATACTCACCACCATGATCGGATCGAAGCATATTAATCTTCTTGCCCAATTGATTCTCGACTTCCTGTTTAAATTCCTTACACCTTTCGAAAGTCTCTGACTTATGCTTGATTAATTAGACATATCCATATCTACTGTAATCATCAGTAAAAGTCAAATAATAACGATTAGCATCCCTTGTGGCATGTTTGTATGGTCCACACACATCCGTGTGTACAAGGTCCAACAAACGTTTACCCCTCTCACAAGAACCTGTGAAGGGTGACTTTGTCATTTTTCCAAGTACGCATGATTCGCAACTATCATCTGACTTTAGGTCAAATGACTCCAAGACTCCATCCTTTTGGAGTTGGCCTATGCGTTTCTTGCTTATATGTCCAAGACAACAATGCCATAATGATGATTTATCCAAGTTATTATTAACATAATCAATACATTATTTCCTAAGTTATCAACCACATATACTGTTTCATACACGCCATCACAAGGTAATGCTTTAAAATAAAGAACATTATTAAAGAAAGCATTAATCACCAACTTCATTATCAAATGAAAAGGTGAAACCTTGTTTATACAATGCATGAAAGGAAATAATATTTCTTGCCATTTCTGGTGAATAACAACATTTATTCAAATCTAAATTTAACCCACTACTTAGCGACAAAGTATAAACTCCAATCTTGGTGACAGGTGTAACTTTCCTATTCCCCATGATTAAGTTTATTCTTCCTTGCTCCACATTCTCACTTCTTCTTAGTCCCTGCAAGTCACAACAAATATGAATACCACAACCGGTATCAAGGACCCAAGATTTAGAATGGGGTGAGTTATTAGAAATGATAGTGTAAATACCTGCATGGTTGGGTTTAACTTTCCCATCCTTCACATCTTGCTGGTATTTTGGGCAGTTCCGCTTCCAATGTGATTTTTCATGGCAATAGAAGCATTCAGCCTCTTTTGGGTCAGAAGGAGTGATGAAACCTTTCTTGGTTCCACTTGAAGAAGAGCCATCAATGGTCCGAGCCTTGGTACCCTTTGAAGAGCTTTTTCTCTTCTTCCCTCGACTTTTCTCGATTGCCAAAACCAGAGTGGAGTTTGGAGTAGGAGTGTTAACAACCGACTTCCCCTTAAGACCTATTTCAGCGGTCTTGAGAAGTCCCTGAAGTTTGCTGAGTGTGACCTCTTCCTTGTTCATGTGATATGTCATGCGGAATTGATCATAGCACGATGGTAAGGAGTGCAAAATGATATCTATTGCAAGCTCCTCAGGGAAGTTCACATTAAGCTTCAACAATCGATCCACATACCTTTGCATTTTCTGCATGTGGCTCGTGACAGATTCCCCGTCCTTCATCGTGGTTGTTATCATGGAGCAAATGATTTCATACGTCTCTTGTCGTGCGCTTTGATGGTATCTTTCCATCAGATCTTGGTGCATTTCATAAGGGTAGAAATCCTCATAGGACTTTTGGAGTTCCGTTGTCATTGTGGCCATCATGATGCATGCCACTTTCGTAGCATCCATTTCATGTGCCTGAAAGTCAGCGATCTCCTGGGGAGTTGCAGTGGTCTCATCAATCTCCTTAAGCTCCTTGTCAAGGACATATTCTTTGTCCTCGTAGCGGGTAATCATCCTGATGTTTCTGATCCACTCATTGAAGTTGGATCAATCAAAAGTGACTTTCCCACACAAGTTCATAAGGGTAAAGGAGCCATTAGGATTAGAGCCAGAAGCAGCATTGTTTGAAGACATATGAAGGAAGAGGACAAGATTAGTTTAGATATTAAGAGAGTCCTTAATAATACACCCAAATGTAATATTAAGGCTAGGATCCAATCACAATATATTATAACTTAGAAGAGGTATGCCGTAATCCAAGCTATAACATATTTGAAAGGTAGGTGAATGACGATTCACCAATTTCCACCACGAAAACCGAAATATTAAATATTAGGTTTTTGATTGGTTCTTAGAAATTCCTAGATTCTTTGAGATTCAATGAACTTTTCAAAGGCATGTTTCAATCTCGAGTGTGCCCTCCAAGTTTTGTGACTGGGATACCAAGGATCACAAAACGAGGTGTGAAGTAACCATGCAAATCACTTGGTACCCTTAAAGTTTATCACTCAATCGATGTGCTGGTAAACCACACACGCTCCACCGATACTATAATAAACCTTAAGTCACCCTTTACCTACCTTGTTAAGTCCAAGTTAGTGTGCCGGTTAACCACACACGCTCCACCAACGACTTAAACAAAGTGTAAAGTGTAATTTCATGGATTAGCACCTTATTCACATTTTTCCTAAAGTAACTAAGATTGGGAATTTAATAAAACATTTAGTTACTTTATAATATTCATCATACTTTTAATGAGAATTTATAAATCCTTGTCTTACCCGTTCGGCTAACAACCCTCCACCAGTCAAGCAAGCGGTGGGTGAGAGTGGACACCCATTAAGTCGCCATTTTATAGGCAACAACCTTATACTCACCTTATAGACCGGCTTCGTGAATGAGGCGTACTAGCGGTAAGACGACTTTGTTCTTATACATATACATATAATTATTAAATCATAATACTATAAGTATAAGGGTATAATTTTAACTTTTAAAATTCTAAGGGTTAGAACTAAAGTTTTTAATATGACTTTACTTGTTCCAAAACTTGAGGGCAAGTTTTGTAGACTTTCAAAACTTTTCATTTCTTGTAACTTATGAGTTTAATAGAGTAATAAAAATGAAGACTCTTCATTTTTTCTAACTCTTGTGTTCTTTTAATGGTTTTAATTCAAGTGACTCTTGGTTTTCCATAACAAGAGGACAAGTTATGGACTCCATTAAAACACATTATGATCAACAATTAATCTACCACATAGGTTACAAATAATTCCTATGATCATCTAAACATCATAAGATCAAGAACATGAATATGAACACTTTCATGAATCAAAATTACACTTAAAACTTTGTAATTTTGATAACTAGTTGTTGTAAATGAATTAGCAAAGACATTACTCCATCTAAAACAAGTTTTCAAGTACCAAAACAGTTTAGGGTAATGTTTCTAGTCCATTTCCAGCAACTAAAGTCGAAAATATGCACTCTGTGGCTCCTACTCGCCGAGTGTATGAACCTACTCAGCGAGTCCCCCCATGGACTCGGCGAGTTCATCAGGCAGACAACAAGTTTTTAGATTTTTTTCAACTTTTTAGCACAAATAACAAACAAACAAGCCTAGGCTCTGATACCATTGATGGGTTTTGAGCATTTTAACACTTCCTAAGTGTACATGCAACCCTAATAACCTTGGATCTATGTTTGTCTAATTATCATGCAAAGTTGAATTCCAAGGTTATATTCCGATCTAGCATACATGGGGAACAATTTTTAACTTGAATGAAAGATAGAATAACTTACCTTGTTGTTGCTTATGTTCCTTGAAACCTTGTGAGCCTAGCACCCCAAGTGTGATGCCTCAAATGCTTCACACAACACCAAATGATCTTGGAAAGACTTTTGAGAGAATACACACTTCTTAAAATCGGCCTAGCCCTCTTGTTTCATATGTGTAACCGATTTTGGTGGAGAATGAGATTCTTATATAATGTTGACAAATCTAGGGTTACACCATGTACACCCTAATGTGTCATGACTCTTCATTTCCATGACCCATGGAGTATCCTATGGGTGGAACCCAACTTGATAATCCATGGAGCCTCTTAGCCCACTATACAAGATATGGATGATTTACATAATCAACCCATATATTTAATTAGTTATCTTTTGATCACTTAATTAATTCTAAATTAATTCTTGATCAAACTAATCAAATAATATTATTAATATATTAGAACTTATAATATATTAATAATCTCCAAATGTTATTCCTCTCATTTAGTCTATCCAATTGCATGGTGCCATGCAACCCAAATGGACCATGCCGGGTCGGGTCAAGTACTGACCAGAAATAGTTATCGACTTAGACTCCTTATCCAACACTTATTACAAACCCTAATTCATAATCAAGCTTGGAAATGGATCAAGAAGGACTTTAATGGAGCTATAAAGGACTATAAGCATGAAAACAGGGGGAAACTGAGTTATACCTCAAGGAAATCACTGAAATAACACCAAGATGTCTGGCCTCCTTCTTCTCTTCTTGATCTACTCTCCTTTCCTCTCAAAATCTTCAAGAAAACACACCAAATCACTTCAATCTTACAAGGAACAAGGGTTGGACGATATATGGAGCTCTAAGGGTGAAGGGGGCGAGCTTGGGGGTGCATAAGATGACTTAAATAGGGTGCAAACCCTTGAAAATTTTGGTTTCAAACAGATAGTCGGGACTCGCCGAGTCGCCAACTTAAACGTGTTTCAAATCCCATCTCTACTCGGCGAGTCAGGCCTACAACTCGCCGAGTCCAAGGCTGAAAATGCAAAACACTTAGATAAATTTTACATACCAGGAACCAGGTGCTACAGTAGTTGTAAAAGAAAGTCCTTAGTATCATTGTAAAAAACAAACCATTTTCCCCAAACCTTACAAAATCAGGGAGTCACAATAGGTGATGGAAAATCCATTTTATGTAAAAATATGTATTTTTTGAAATGATATTTTTTGAATAAATTATATAAGATTAATGGTAAAATGTGTACAAAAAGTTTAATGGTAAAATGTACACAAAAAAACGTTTAATGGTATAATGTGTACAAAAAAAAGTTTAATGGTATAATGTGTAGATAATATACAATAAAATCCACGTCAGCAGCCACATGGCATGCCACGTGGCATGTTACGTGGCTGGTGACCTACTATTGCCGGTAACATAATGGTATTTTTTGAACAAATATGAAGTTTAATGGTCATATGTGTACAAAAACTATAGTTGATTGGTGATATGTGTACAAAAAAAAGTTCAATGGTATTTTTTGTACAAGTCTAATACTTCGTTAGCCTTACAAGACATTTTCCCTAAAAAAGACACACACAATAAAGAACGATGGAAAAATATGGAAGACAACTTGGAACCTTAATTAGAACATGGACTAGTTTCAAAAAGGTTCTTAACACAATCACAAGTTCAGATCGAAAAACCACAAAGACTTGAAAATTTATACTAAACAAGATGGAACAAAATAACATGAAATTCGACTCTAATTTTCCGTTGTGCTTTTTCACTTTGCACCCTTTAGAATTATTTAGTATTAATTCACTACCCTCATCCTTGAATATTCATATTTTCATCACTGCATCAGTGCATCTGCGTCTTTTCTTTACTCTGGATGCAATTGAAAATGAAAAAACACATCTTTGTCTTTTCTTTACTCTGGATGCAACTAAAAACCAAAAAACAAAAGTAAATCATCGGTTACTTGATAAACCAAACGCTCAAATTGTTTTTATGTTAGCTTTTTTACTTTTAAATGTTTGACCACTTACTTGATTTGGAGTTAGAACTTGTACTTCTTGATTGATTGGCTGTAAAGCAAAAACATATAAAGCATGATTTTCTACACGAGTTGAAACGACATGATAATAGACAACCTTGGTTATTTGGGACAAAATTAACATAACATTTATAACCCATGAAACATGAAACCCAATAAGATCTATGAAAAACACTTGATTAATCAAGAAAAAGTCTCAACTAAATAAAATGCAATGCGTCAAGATATATATATATATATATATATATATATATATATACCATGTGGCTGTTCATTTGTTTCTGGTTTTTTGAACATATCATTAATATGGACGTCCGACGAAAGAAATATGTAACAAAAAACGATGTTCACCACCCTGTCAAAAACAAAATCACACACACACACATGTAACAACAAAATCTACAGACCAATATGCTTACAAAAATAATTTTAAAATGACTCACATGTTTACTAAAATTACTTGTAGATGGGTGATCATGCCTGGAAAGTAAAAACAAAAAGGATTATATGGATAAATCATCGGTAACTTGATGATATAACCCTAATTAGCAAATGGAGCATGGTAACTTGATAATATAACCCTAATTGGCAAATGGAGCATAGTTAAAGAGTACCATTAAGTCACTTTTTGTTTGTTACAGAAGACATGACTGGTTTGATGTTAAAGGGACGAAAATTGTAATTTTTTGTCCCACCTAAAAATATACTTATAAAACAGGGAGACATGAAATTTTAGCAAACCTGAATCCAAAGATGTTCTTAGTTTTGAATGGCCACTATCTTGAGGGGGAAAATGCGTTCTGTTAACAATTAAAAGCAATATCACCTTAGTATTTTGTATAATACCAAAATACTTGATTAATTTACCCGTTTTATAACGTTTTTATCGTCAAAGATGTGTTACAAGTTACCTAGTAGTGCTCGTATATGATTCCCCAAGGCTTGATTGATTGTCACTCAGTGGTTGTTGATTTGTGGTTGTATGTAAAAGTATAAGAAATATGAGAATTTAGAAGCACTAACTCCTAGAAAACATAACTAAGTAAAACCGTTTTCTTCTCAGAGATCACCTGCAAAGAGTGTTTTTTGAGTGCTTCGAGCTTTTTCTGAAAAAAAAAGGCCCAATAAGGTATATGTTTGTGTCTTTCCAACCACAACCCCCAATATTCCATGTATAATCCATCAAGCGCTGTTAAATGGAATTACAAATATTGGATATACTTTTGAAGACAAAACTAAAAGACTAACTTTTCAAGAAAATATAATGAAAGAGATGAAAACTAGACGGAAAATGTAAAGTGCTTATATAGTATAATACGTTGTTTTTCATCAATGTTTGCCTTCTTTGCAAAATCATCAATAACTCTTTTAAAGCCACGTGCCCTGAAGAAATCAAGAAAGTATCTTGTCAACCTGAAAAAAGAAAAACCACACACATAACAATTAATTACAGAATCTACAAACATATATAGTTATATACTTACAAAAATAAACTTAAAATGACTCACACCAAAATCCCGCCTTTAGCATCATCACTAATCTCAATTAATGCCAAGTATCTGCAAATAAATTAAGAATGAAGACTTGTTGCGTGTAATTCATAACAAAATACCGCATATTATTCCACAAATATTCCAAGATCATATTTGACATACGTAATACAACATAAAAAAACAACAAACTAGTTAGAATTCTAAATAAGGAAAAGTAAACAAAACAACCCAAAATTATTGCAATCCCCACCTTAAATCTTCTTTTTCCTTATCAATAAAGTTTTTCGGAGTTGCATATAGCGTAGGACCTTATGATTCATGGTTTTATGCACATTGATGTCAATTAAATGAAAAATCAGCACGATGACAATATAGTTTAGTCCGCATGTACAAAATATTTTGTCCTTCAACTATGCTTAGTGGTATTGGGTGTCTAAAGGTGTGTGTGTATATATATATATATATATATATATATATATATATATATATATATATATATATATATATATATATATATATATATATTAGTTTGTAACCATGGAAGCCACAGTTACAAAATTAATTAAACTTTTATAGTAAAACTCAAAATTATTAATCAATTATTTTAAATAAATTACTTTAAATAAGTTATTAATTAAGATATATTTTTTTAATTATATAAAATTATAATCGTAGAATTAAATAAACATGTAAATTATATCACCTTATAATCTGTATTAATTTTATTTTAAATTTTATTCAAATGTTATTGATTTAATATAATTAGAGTGATGAATTTAAAATTTGAAATTTGAAATTGAGAATTAATAGATTGACACGTGGCATAACATTAAATAGAAGGCCTAATAGGGTGACACATATCAAAAGAAGATTAAAACTATATATATATATATATATATATATATATATATATATATATATATATATATATATATATATATATATATATATATATAGTAGCACAATATTGCTGGTCACTTTTCAACTAAGTTGTGTTTAGCACACGTTAACGAGTTTCTAGCAAAGGTAGGCATTTATGAAAGCTCCACTACAGCCAAGCCGTCTAAGTATGTCAATTTTTCCCATATACGAATGTACAACAAATAAAACTTATGCAATTTAAAACTTTACATCATGCAATTTTAACAATATCCCATAAACATTAATTACATTCCAAATTCAACAAATTTAGTGCAATGAACCCCTTGTAAATCACATGAAACTCACCTCGACGTTGTTTGCTCTAGGGATGGACATCGCAAGCAACCTTGAACTCCTACAAGCCTCAAACAAGAATTTCAAAGACAATGTAACACTTCATAGAATCTAAAGGTCCCCAACACGTCCTATTGCATACTAGGTTCAATCTTCCTATGCCAAGTTCGATCAAACAAGGTTTTCACTTATAATCCAGCTTTTATACAACATAACAAATTTTATAATTTACATAATTCCCAACAAATTTTATGATTTACATAATTCCCAACATCATTTGATGATTTACATAATTCCCAACAAATTTTATGATTTACATAATTTTCAAATAAACATAATTTTATGCCAACTTGGAAAATCTTCTAACTTTACGAATAAAATAAACATAATTTTATGCCAACTTGGAAAATCTTCAAACTTTACGAATAAAATAGTGCCCAGATCTTACACATAGTCCTTGCTTGCATCTAAATGTAACTAACGTAACGTTATAGTATTCTAACGAGAATAACTATTTGAAAATTTTTAAATATCAAAATTTGCATTTCTAGATAAATTCCATATTATTAATGTCATGGGTGAGGACCATAACCTTCAAGAAAAATATAATTCTATTTCAGACCAAATTGAAATGTCAATTCCTATGGAACATATTCATCACTACAACAATAAGTTTGAGTTCATCATTATCATACCTGTAATCAAAACCTTATTGTTTCTTCTCCGCAAACTTGTTTGAAACTTCTTCTGCGTTGCGCTGAAACTTGTTTTATACCCCATAACTTTCCAATTTCAACACCACCACTTGTTGTTTCCTTCAAACCAAATTTAAATTATTTATTTTGATTTGCTTTTCTGTATTCATCTTTATCTTCCCATAAATAAATTGCCAATGCCACAGTTTATGACATTTTTTTGTAGACTATAACTTTTAGACCAAATATTATGTTCAAAATTATGACCCATAATAATTAAAACTGAGTATGGCCCATATCATGTCATCTTTCTTTCACCCGACCTTTTTTTTTTCCTACAGCCTCTTCTTTTTCAATGGCGTAGCCATGATTTCATTTTAGGATATCTCAAATAATTTAAAAAATATGAACAAATAGCAAAACACTTTAAATGGTTACAAAATGTAACAATGTATGATTTTAAATAAATTGTTCGTTTAAGTTAGAAGTAATTGTTTGATTAAGATAATAAAAAAATAATATACGAACCTGATAAATGAGAAATTTACCTTGGAGATTGGAATGCAATTTGATCCATTCAAAAAATTGTTGCATAGATTAATCGGCATGTCTCAACAAGTAAATTATTTCAGTCATTATGAATTTAAGTTTTGAATGGGGTGTGCCTTGTTATAATTCACAGTCTTAACATTTTTTATTCAAAACAAATATATATATATATATATATATATATATATATATATATATATATATATATAATATTTAACCTCAAATTTATGTGGGTTGGGCCAAGGCCCGCTCTTACACCCATGTAGCTACGCGGCTACGCCTTTACTTGTTTTTATCGATTTACATGCTCCGACTTGATAGCTCTTTATGTGCTTAAGAAGAACTTGCATGTTTTAGTTTAACAAAGTTTTAAAAAAAACGATTTTCTTTTTTCATTTGATTTACACTACATACCATAATTAGCTAATGGTTAACAACTATGAAATAACAAACTGAAATAACAAATTTTGATGCTACTTGATAAAATTTTGAAAATTTTTACTTGTTTACAGAATGTTCCATCAAAAAATTACTTAATCTTCAAGATGAGAGACTTTTAACTATGATTAGAGGAAGGACCAAAATTGCCTAATAAGAAAAAACGTTCACCTCGACACACTTACTAGTTATTTTTAATTTAATAATATAAGAATTCTAGAATTAATAAGGTCATCCATTATACCCACCACTAACCATTATAGTGGTGGATGTCACGTCAATACCACATCCTACCACTAAACGTATGAGATACCCACCACTATATTTCTTTTATTTTTTCCTTTATATATATATATATATATATATATATATATATATATATATATATATATATATTATTGTAGAGAGAGGTATAAAAAGTTAGATAGATATAGAAAGATATAGAGAAAAATAATTTAGTTGGACGTGGTAATCCGTGGTATGATATACACAACAATTTATCACGGGTGTTGCTAATAAAACCAACTCTAATGGATACATAAAAATTGTGTTTTGGTGTGAAAATGTGTTCCAATGAACCATTAAACTTAACACAAAAATGATAGGATTGAATAGCGACCTCTACATTTGGTGTAACACTATTCATCACACTAAAACATCTTTTTGTTTAATACTATTTTGGTTAGTTTTATAACTTTTCTAACTTTATTAATTTTTCTATTCTATATTATAATATGAAAAATTGTTTTTAGTGTAAATTTTGAATGTGTGGTTGGAATAGAAATTTTTTTTGGTGTTAAAATACACCAATTTAATGATATTTTTAATAGAATAGTTTGAGTTGTTTTAAAACAACATTTAAAATCATCATGATCACTACCAACCACCGGGATGTGTTCGTTGTGACATCAACAACTAAACTCTTTGTGAAGGGTAAAGGGTTAATCATTAAAATATGTCTAGCTTTTTAAAACTTTAACCGTTATGACCTTTAAGATCAAACCATTAACATTTAATTTATTTTAAAAAAAGAGAGAGAAAGACGAAGCTTACAGATCCTATGGAGAGGAGAGAAGGATAACAGGCCAGCAACTAATGTGGGTGGTCGGAAGTGCAGTTCTGCAACCAGCGGAGTGGCGATACAGACCGACGGACGGAGATCCCTGATCGGATTTGCAGGTCGGGGAACAAGAGAGATATTTTAGTTTAGGAGCGGAGGTGGGAACTCCGACGGTGGCTTTGCTTTCCGGTGAGCAATCTTTTTTCCGGCAGAGATGATTTTTAGGCTTAGATTTTTTATGTTTGAGCTAATAACGTGGATATTAGAATCCTATTTGGTTTTTTTTATTGGGTTTTTGTTTCTTTATCCTAATTTTATTAGAATCGGTATTGATTTTTCCCTAATTTTTTGGTTTCTGTTAAAATGAATTTCCTAATTCTTCGTAATGAAATAATCAATTTGATTGGTTTCTGTTTTTTTTGATTTTTTAGAGTTATGTAATTATTTAAATACTTTTTAAATATAATCACATATATGATGAGCATGAGGGGCCAGCAAGTCAAAGTGTCAAACAACAAATAAAACCAAACGTCCTACTCTAGTTATATTGCAATAAACATTTTAGGCCTTTCCAGGTCAGGTTCTCGATCCCGTCCATACGTAGAAATGCTCACAGCTCACCCCTATCCCCAAGAAAACAAAAATGTAATTCTTATTGCAGGGAATTTTGAACATTAAGTATTGTTTGTTGTATTGGATTTTGATATGTAATACATATTTTAGTAAACATTGTTTTTTTAAATATTATTTTGTGGCACACATCCAAATTATATAATTTTAACATTATAAAAGGCCGAGTATTTGTTGATTTGTTGATCTGTTTAGCGATAATTTTTTTTATATTGTTTTAGATGAAAATCAATGAATAACGAATCCACATAAGGCACTTACAACGCCTTCCATGGACTTGTTCTTCAGCTCTTTGGATTCGTCTTGATCTCTCATTTGAGCTAGTTAAATATGTTTATTTTTTTAAAAGATTATAGCATAGGAATTTAACATAAGAGGAGAGTTAACAACAAAACGTGTTGCTAAATGTCTATCAACCATATAACATGTTTCAGTTATTTTTTAGATGTCTCTTATCACGAAGATGCGTTACTTATACATATGATGATGATGCATGAGATGAAACCGACACAATGTCATTTGGATAGCACAAATTTTATCTATCCATTGGATTTCCTTTTGGTTCATACGTTGATATCCTTCCTCCAACTAGGAGCCCAGTGCACAATTTTGCTTTAGTAGCTCGATTGTTCCTACATGAGATAGTTGCATCTGTTCGAATTTTTTTATTTAGAACAATATATAGTTAACATGCGGTTCTTAAAGATTTGTGGTGGAGACGCAGTCAAAATTTATTTAATATATTTATTATGTAGGGGGTTAATGGGTTGTGTAACATCCATAAAAATCACAACAAATTTAAACGTTTAAAAACAACCCCAAATCATAGAAATTTTACAAAATCATTGTTTTCAAAGTATTGTTCCATATCAGAGTCTATCATAGATCAAAAGTACATAAAACAGAAGATGTGTGCGGTTACGCCTACGCCTTCCCGCGATCATAAGTAGTACCTGAAACAACAGCTAAAACCATAAGCCAAAGCTTAGTGAGTCCCCCCAAAGTACCACCACATATAACATATCAAACACAACATGCATAACCGAGCCTTCAGCTTGACTGGACCGCCTCGCAGGGACTTCAGCCTATCTGGATAGCTCTCGAGCCTTTGGCATGACTGGACCGCCTTGTAGGGCCTACAGCCTATCCGAACCGCTCTTCGGGCCTTCGACCTAACTGGAACGCCTCACAGGGCCTACAGTTTATCCAGACCACCTTGGGAATCTTGGCCTTCAACACAAAACGGGACCGCCTAAACCCGACCAACCACAACATGTCGACATACCCATTACAGATAAGCATTTAACCTGACATCAGACAACATGCAAATTTACAGATCACTACGCATGCTAACATTCAATATACCAGGATACCGATTTATAGATCATTATATCATAATAACATCCTATATACCAGGATACAGATATAACATATCACCACAACATAGCAACATACGGTAAAACAAAATATAAATCCAAAGGGCCGACCTTGGTGACTTCGATCCGTAAGTACAGTGAGGAAAACTCACCTCACAGTCAGAACAATAGTTGATGAGGTCCCGAATCCAAATCTTAGCTCTAACCGTCACCTATTCATCCAAATGACCAATTCTCAAACACCATTCAAAATACCCAAAATACCCCTTGGTCAAACTTGGTCAAAGTCAAAGTCAAACTGAGTCGATCCAGCCGAGTCGACACAAAGTGTGTGACAACTAGAAAATTTTGGGTCAAACAAGGTCTGAGAGGTCTTGTGTATAAGTGTACCCACAACGTATTTATATGTAACCTTGTTGCAATAAAACTTTGAAAGCCAAAAAGGGGCATTATATATATATATATATATATATATATATATATATATATATATATATATATATGTATATACGTTGAAAATCTTGTTGGTAGTAAACACCTAAAGGTCAAACAAGTCAAATAATTGATACAAATCATGAATTTAAAACTTTACTGTATAATTTATGGCCTTGTACCCCACCCACCTTGGGATTTCGGTTGTGAGGAGGCCGAAATCTAAATCTAGAACACCCCTAGGATCGAAATCACCCTTAATCGGTGATGCTTAGACCGAAAACCCTCCCATGTGGAGCCTCAAGACCGAAAACATCAAGAACAAGCCCACTAAGGCCGAAAACAAATTGGAGGGGGAGGTTAGGACCGAAATCACAAGGGAATAAGGTGATTTTGGTCATGCATGGCCGAAAACACCACTATGAACCTTCCTAAGGTGATTTCAGTGGGATTTAAGAGGATAAGGTTTGACTTTATGACTTGATAGTGTAATCTTTTCCCATGCAAAACAATACCCAACGAACACCCATGTATTAACCCACAGTTAACCAATAAACATCACATCACATCACTTTCCCTTCCTTATCTTTGGACAAAGTCATACCCAAAACCCCGCCATTTCTCCATTCTACTTCATTTTAACCTCTCTTTTCTCTCAAGAGCAAACCTAGTATCTTCCAAGTTCAAAATTCTTCAAGTGGTCCTTAGATTTTTGGTAAGTATTTCGTGATACCCTAGTGTTCTTATACATTTTTATGTTAGTTTCATCATCTTTACACACATTATTATGTGTTAAACACTTACGGTAATAACATATCCAAGAAGTTCATCAACATCATCCAAGAGTTTAAGCTAGGAAATCCTCTCATCATCACTTCAAACAACCCACAAATCCAGTCAAGGTAAGTTCACACCCCCCACATTTTTAAAAATTTTCATGTTTTAGGGTGGGGGGGGGATACAAGTCAAAAATTGTTTATCACACAACTACTAGCTGTATTATCTTTATGTTAAAGTATCTGTCATTATTTACATAAGATGTGATTAATACTAGTTTGGTACAAATATTTGTGTATATTAGTTTTCAAGTGTAAAACTAAGAGAAACAAGACTAGATCTATGTTATAAAAATCTTGAGAAAAGTTATGATTTACAAAACTATAAGGTTTTTGGGAAGTTTTTTTTTACCAAAATATAGTTTTTCCAACAAAAAGGAGTGAATTCTATTTATTCTACTATTTTGTGGGTTTTAACCCAAAAATATGAGGTTTGATCTTACATATGAAACTAAACAACATGATTACTATGTATTTATATAAAGGTTTATATAGATGTTCTAGACAACCTAACATGATAAACTATAATTGATATAGTTTGGGAGTCACAAAACTACACTATCTTTTCGGAAGGGAAAAATAATTATTTAAAGGTGTAATTATTTCATTCACAAGGAAAAGGGAGTTTTCAGTTCATGTAAATCGATTGATATTGGTTGTGAGACATTAGGCTTCACCGTACCCACCAGAGTACACATACTAAGACCTGCATTATAACCATAGTCTATTGTAGGGAGAGCGTGACACTTGTGTATAGATCTATACGAGATTGACAACCCCGCACCTAAACGGTTAACTATAGTTAGACCGGCAGGTATGGGGTGACAAATGTCGTAAGCAGTTCCGATGTCCGAAGCGCGTTGTTCAGGCAACTAGTTGCATGAATATGGTTATAATAACTCACATAGAGTATCGACAAGCATTTGATTTACGGGTCAACATATCTTCAATAGTTTTATTTACATAAAACTACGTTACACAATTTTCGAGTGTAATACAGTTTATACATAAGGAAACATGCTTTCAAATGGTTTTATATACGAATCAAGCTACATATTACTACGTTCATGTACAACAATACTTATACATTTTTGGTCTTAGGGATTTAAGACTACAATTCATTTACAAAGAAAATATTGGATTTTCTGGAAGTATACCTTATCATTTTACAAGAAACAATTACAAACTCCTTTGCATAAAAAACGCTTATGAACTCAACAACTTAATTGTTGACACTTTTCAAAATCACTTGTATTCTCAGGAAACTTGTAAACAGGTAACCACCAAAGTTTTTGGTGGATGGGACGCCGTTGCAACTCGTTATTTATTTTTGTTGTACACTTTTGATATCATGTAAACAATGCTTCTGTGAACAAAAATGTAAACTTACTTAATATTCAATGTAATGGTTGTGATGCTTTGATCTCTATTATTCAATTGTTATGATACTGTACATGAATTCATCCGCCCCCAAACATTTCCGCCGTTCTAGTTTAGGGGTGTGATAGAGTGCGTACACGGGGCGTACTCTAAATGTAAGTGGGGCGTATTCAAGCGTTGACCACCATCGGGGTGGTTGACCTAGTACGCGATGCGTACTCCAGGTACGCGGGGCGTACTCCCAGATTTCGCAAACTCTCATTAAGAGCTTAATGGATTAAGCTCTCGCGTCCCACTTTTAGATCCAAGGCTAAAATACCCTCAATAGTCATAAAGTTTCCAACTTTATAACTTTGCATGTCCATTAAGTTCTTAACTTAACTTTTTAATCCATTAAGACCTTCTAAAGAATGCATGGAGCAAAACCAACCACTTAGAACCCATTTTTATGACTTAAGACCCTTCCAAAGGTCTGAAAGGACAGCTTAATGGGTCGAGAACATGCAATGTTCATGAATCTCCACATTTGGGACAAAAAGGACCAAAAATCAACCCAACATAAGATCTAAATGAAACTTCACCAAGTTTAGGACTTTATACCTCCAAATGATGCCAAAAGGTGGTGTGATTCTAGATCTAAAGAGTTTCACTCCTCCAAGATGGTCTCTACTTCCTTCCTTCTTCTTCAAAAGAACAAAACACACACACTCAAGCTTAGAAATGTTTCACAATGTGGATTAGGGTTACAAAAAACGTTTTAAGAGGATGGAGGCTGATGAAGTGAAGGTAAATGAGGCTATAATGAGGTTTAAATATGAGTCAAACCCTAAAAATTAGGTTTTGCATGTATGGAACATACGCGTTGCATATAGATGTAAGCATAACGTACACACGTACGCATGGCGTACTCCCCTAAAACCTAAATTACGAAAATTCCACTAGGGCCCTCTTTTCACTATTTCTTAAACTTAGGGACCAAAATGCAATATTATTCAATTTAGGGTTAATAATGAAAGTACCTCAAAACAGGATGTTACAATTCTCCCCCACTTGACTTTGACTTCGTCCCGAAGTCTACTGCAACGAATAACTCAGGATAATGCTCCCTTATCTCAGCCTCTGGCTCCCAGGTCCACTCGGAGCCTCTCCGATGCTGCCAATGAACCTTTACCAAAGGTATCTCCTTGTTGCGTAGGACCTTCATCTTTCTTTCCAAAATAGCCACCGGTCTCTTAATATAATTTAGGCGCTCATCGACCTGAATATCATCCAAATGAATCACTATCTCATCGACCTGAATATCATCCAAATGAATCACTATCTCGATGTCCAACACACACTTCCACAACTGAGAAACATGGAAAGTGTTGTGGATCTGACTGAGGTCGCTAGGTAAATCCAACTGGTAAGCCACCATGTCTACCCTGGAAATCACACGGAATGGTCTAATATATCGGGGACCTAATTTTCCCCTCTTACTGAAGCATATCACACCCTTCCAGGTCGAGACCTTCAGAAGCACCATATCGCCGACCTGAAACTCCAACTCTGATCGTTGCCAGTCGACATAGCTCTTCTGCCGACTCTGAGCGGTTTGCAGTCTCTGCCTGATCTGTTAACTGAACATATCGGTCTAAAACAATGGAGACTGGAACCCCATGATGAGCAACAATCTCCCGGACATACACATCGGCCAAATTTTCAGCCGAAGAGCTCTCCCGGATGGCAAAAAAGTGGGCACTCTTGGTCAATCGATCCACGATGACCCAAATATCATCAAAACTCTTGGCCATATTCGACAACTTGGTGATAAAATCCATGGTGATTTGTTCCTACTTCCACATGAGAACCTCCAAAGGCTACAGCTTGCCATGCAACCTCTGATGCTCGACCTTAACCATCTTGCATGTCAAGCACCTCCCAACATACTAGGCTATCTCCCTCTTCATACACGACCACTAGTGGCTAAATCTCAAATCCTGATACATCTTGGTGGTTCCCCGGTGTATAGAAAAGCGAGACTTATGAGCCTCCTCCATCACTCTCTTTTTGATCTCACCGGAGACTAGAACCTAAAACTGACCTCATTGGGTCATCAATCCACGACTATCAGTGGCAAACCTGTCGATCTCGGCCCTGATCCTCTCCTGTTTCCAGTTCTCCTCCGAACTCCCTCTGCCCGAGCCTCCCTGATCAAACCTAAAAGTAGAGAATCAATGGATATCCTCATACACATCTCCCCAACTAAAGACCCGACCGACTTGCGGCTTAATACATCCGCTACTACATTCACCTTACCTAGATGGTAAAGGATCTCACAGTCATAATCGTTGACTACGTCCAGCCACCTGCGCTACCTCATGTTCAGGTTCAGCTGATCCATATGATATCTCAAACTCTTGTGATCCGTGTAGACAGTACAACGGACCCCATAAAGATAGTGTCTCCAAATCTTGAGGGCAAATACAACTGCCCCTTACTCCAGATAATGCGCGGGATATCACGTCTCATGTGCGTTCAGCTGCTGCGAAGCATAAGCGATCATTCATCCTCTCTGCATAAGGACCGCCCCAAACTGGTGATGGATGCATCACAGAACACTACAAAATCCTCGAATCCTTTCGGAAGTGTCAATATCGGGGCCTCACATAAGCTCTGTTGAAGATTCTCAAACGCCGAATGCTACTCAGGGCCCCTTCGGAAATCCACTCTATTCTTCGTTAGACGAGTGAGGGGTACCATAATCTTGGAGAAATTCTAAATAAATATCCGATAATATCTCGCCAAACCCAAGAAACTCTTGATCTGTGTGGGAGATTTCAAAACCTCCCACTACATCACCGCCTCGATCTTGGCCGGATTGACCAAATTCCCATCCTGGTTAACAAGATGCCCTAGGAACTGGAACTCTTGTAACTAAAATTCACACTTTGCGAACTTGGCATAAAGCCGTTCCCACCTCAATACTCCCAGAAGCTCTCGAAGGTGCTCCTCACACTGCTCTATGGTTTTGGAATACACCAAGATATCATCAATGAATATGATAACAAATGGTCAAGAATTAGCCTGCATACCTAATTTATCAAATCCATAAACACCGCAGGTGCATTGGTGAGCCCAAATGGCATCACCACGAACTCGTAATACCCATAATGAGTACAGAACACGACCTTCTCCACATCCTCCTCTCTCACTCTCACCTAATGATACTCGAATGTCAGGTCGATCTTGGAGAACCAAGATGCACCCTGCAACTGATCAAAGAGGTCATCAATCCGCGGAAGAGGATAACGTTTCTTCACCGTTAACTTGTTCAAATCACGGTAATCAATGCACATCCAGTGTGAACCATACTTCTTGTTGACGAATAGTATTGACGCTCCCCACGGAGAACTGCTCGGTCCGATGAACTGCTTGCCTAACAGCTCCTGAAGCTGAGAGGACAACTCATGCATCTCAGGCGGTGCCAAGCGGTACAACGCCTTAGCAATCAGAGCCGCAACTGACACTAGATCAATCCTGAACTCAACTTTCCTCATAGGAGGGACTCCGGGTAACTCCTTCGGAAATACTGTTGGGTTTTGAGCATTCTAACACTTCGTAAGTGTACATGCAACCCTAATAAACCTTGGATCTATGTTTGTCTAAATACATGCAAAATTTGTTTTCCAAGGCTTATAACTTATCTAGCATGGCATGGGGAACTTTTAAACATAAAAGGAACTAGATGAATTACATACCTTTTGATGAGTGTTGATTCCTTGGAGTTTGAGAGCCAAGCACCAATAATGTGAATGCCTCAAATGGAAATCACAAATCACCACAAACTTGGAAAACTTTATGAGAGAGTATACATACTCTTAGAAATCGGCCACACCTTACACACACACACACTCTAGGGTGTTATTTCATGCAACATACGCTTGTTTATATAGCGTGCATGGTTAGGGTGAAACCCTAATAACCCATGTCTTTTCCTTTCCAAGGATCCATGGGTTAAAAGCTCCATGGACTTCCATATAAGCTTAGCCCATTAACAAATGAGTATTAGCCCACACCATATAATAGCCCATGATTTAATTAGTCTTCCTTTTAATCACTAAATTAATTCATAATTAATTCAAGATTAAAACTAATTAAATAACATGACTTTATATTAATATATTATAACTTATAATATATTAATAAATCGTAAGTATACAATTCTCATAAAATTATCCACAAATAGTTTGGGTGAAGTGCAACCCAAATGGACCATGCCGGGTCGGTTCAAGTATATACCAAATAAGTTATGGACTTAGACGCCTTATCGAACAGTCTCCCACCTGGATAAGTCTAATAACTGTATTTGCGTATGTTACTTCAGGAACCAACCAACAATCGTAGCTCTCGAAAACTCTGTTGAACTTTGAAGCACCATTTTAGATAAGTGATCATATAGTCCTCTGTTCTCATGATATCAGCCGGACAAATACATGGAACAATGTCTTACTTATTGTCTGACAGTTGTTTCTCGATTTCCGATTTGTTTGACAAAGAACTTAACTGAACACATCAATTTAGTTCTGACCGGGCCCGGTACATGGGTCAACACAAAATCATCAAGGGGCCCAGATATCGCTTCTATTTCTAGAAGGAACAGATAAACTTCGACTCATATGCTTGTTCTACTACTTGTTGAATTGTACACAAAGGCACGTTTTATAGCATCAAGTTACTGATGCGTTTACGTGCAATCAATGCACAACCAACTCATAGGTAACAACTCATATCTCTAGGTTTGAAGACTTATATGATATTACCGTCTCACAATCACTCGAGATAAATTCCATGAAGTGATACAAGTGAGCGTGGGTTAATTCCAATACTCATAACTTATGAGTACTCATGAATGTTGTAGCAACCATTGCTATGTATAAACACATTTAGCCATCTACAACCTCGATTCATGACAGTCTTAATTCATACCTACTTCCAACATATGAACGACTGTGGAGTGTTTAAATAACTTAGTCACTCGGAAAGAATAACCTAGCTATTCTGGAAGTCAAAACATGCAAAGTGAAACACAATAATAATCAAATCCAATATGGTCTCAGAACCCTTTTGAATATAAATAGAACCACCTTTTATTTATCACCATATTGATTACACATTATTCATTGTATAATGTTTCAAATAATCAACTTAATACTTGAATAAAACAACAGTTGTCCCATGCTCCTAGCATGTACACTTTGTTTTCTAATCAATAGCTATGCCATACTCCAAGTATGCACACTATGTTTGTCTATGATCTTTACTTTTGTGAAATAGATTAGTTGAAAATGATTCCAGTGATGCTCATTTCACAATCTCAAATCCTTATTGTAAATATAAGAATTCCTAATTCTCACCATTCACCGAAATTAGTTAGATTTTGAACTTATATGCAATGTTCCTCTTGTAATGATTATGCACAAAGTCACCAAAACCTTGTCACTAGTCATTACAGGGTATTCCAAAGAAGATCAGCTCTATGGAAACGAAGTCTCATATTCAAAGTACATTGCTTTGGACATCCTTCTTGCATTAAGGTTTTCTAATCTTACACATATTGAATAACTTCCACCTATGGAGACATTTCCATAGTCCCATTTTTACTATCACTTCTGAACAAGAGTTGCCTCTTTTCAGAAAATGTCAATATGGTCTTGCCAAAATTAACACTATACTTCCAAATCTCCCTGAGCAACCAATCTTTGGAAAACCTCAGATTGTCCTCGACAATTGCTTAATCACTTTAGTCATATCTAGTTCTAGACTTTTCCCTTCTAAATGCCCTGAGCATTTGGAAAATTTAGAAAGGATGAATATTATAGCACATGAAATCGATCCTATATCCGAAGCATATGGGACACGATTCATGATGTCTCACATAAAGACATGATACTAGACCGGTCTTTTGCTATAATATTTTTATTTGCCATGTTTTCAAAATTTAACTATGAAGAGGGATGCCGTAATCATAATCGAATTTTGATAACGCAATATATATAGAATTTTCTTAAGTTGAACCATTCAAATATAAATATATATATATATATATATATATATATATATATATATATATATATATATATATATATATATATATATATATATATATATATATATATATATATATATATATATACACCATCTTATAAAACATATATATTTAATGTCTTAAATACAAAATTTTAAGCATGATGTACAACAAACTAAGCCTAATGCCTTAAAAATCAAGGGGGTGAAATCTCCATTCTTATTCCAATGGCCAAGATGGAAAGCCATGTGATCCAAAATGACCAATCAAAATGAAAGATAAAATATACAATTTAAGATCAATGTGCAAAAGATTAAGCATAAAGAAACACATATGGATATGGACCTTTTTTTTGTTTACATGCCTCCCTCTTTCTCAGACCTAAAAGCGCCGCTCTCTTCTTCTTCCTCGCTAAATCTCGATTCAAAATTTGAATTCTACATGCTCCTTTCTGAAAATCCTAACGCGATGAAATCACCGATTTTCTTCACCACAGTTGTGGATATTTTTTTCACCCGAAGACCGACATATCCAAATTATTTGGTTAACGGCATCCTGACCTATTGTCGCTGCAATTCTGGTGGATTGAGATCAGAATATATCACTTACAAATCGAAGTACCTAGATTGACAATTTTCACGGTTAGTGTTCTTCAAACTATAAACACGCATATGACTATTTGATTTTTTTAGTGGTCATAGATCTCTATCAATCTCTCGCTCTCTCTCTTTTGCAGAAACAAAAGGCAAACACACTCATATTTGCAGAGAGGGGTTTGGAATGCGCAAAAACATGGAGTTTGTAAGAAGCTTGCGAGGAAAGTTGGATCCAATCACCGGGTTAAGTTTTGATAACCTTTCTTCATATTTTTGTCTCATTTTCTCCCTTTCTTTCTCTCCTCCTTATATAAACTTTAATGGCTAAAATATTAATGCTGGATATGGTCTCTTGGTTCATGGGGTGGTTTGTTTTGAGCTGAAATCGTAAATGTAAACTTTCAGATCTAATTTTTGTTTTTGAATCTTGCAGTTTTTGGCACTCTTGCAGAAAATTCTAACGCTTCACACATATGTTGATAGATTCCATCCAGGTTAAACCTTCATCTGTCATTTCAGATTTTTTTTATTTTTATTTTTTTTTGAAATTTCCTTCTGTATAAGAAGAATAATGCTCCGATCTTTGGTCACAAACAGTAGGAGAGGGATTCATGACTGAAAAATGGTGTATAAATCAAAATCAAACGGATGCAAATGAGTATGGAATGAGTAAGAGCGAACCAAAGACATCGATGTTTCTCTTCTCTATGGGGTCTATGATATCAAACCTATATGTATTCAAGACCTATTTCAAATATGTAAGTGAAATTTGGCGCATTAAAATTAAAAAGAGCGCCTGAAATCTTGGATTTATGTTTTCTTTTTACTGTGTGATTTATTAATCGATTTTATGCTTGTAGACTAATCGACTACAATATCACATGGTTAAAGCTTGTATACTTAAGCCAATGACATACATTGTACTGGTTTGACCCTTGAAAGAGAACAAGAAGAAGATTAAGTTAGCATTTTAAAGTTACATGTTCTATAATATAGGTTAAATTTAAGGTTTGTAATTAATATTTTGAGTTAACATTTTAAAGTACGACTTCTTTTTTAATTCCTTGGTGGTTGTATATATGATATTTAGAATAAAGACTTCATCTCTTTATATATTTTCCTTGGTTACCATTTCTATTCAAAATTTAAAGATATTTAATGTATTGTCTTAGAAATCAGATCTGGCTGCTTCTATTTGTATAAGTTTCTCAGAACTCCAATTATTTGAGTTTTATGCGCATGAGTCGAGTAGTTTCAAGTAGATATTTATTAAAGTATTTACTTAAAATTTCGGATAGGAATTTGATATCCGATTTGAACTCCAAAATTTCATATTTTAGTTTGATAATAACTTGGATATATGAAAATTTTGTCTTTAATTTGTTTTTTTCAATCAAGCAGTATTAAAAAAATAACTTTTCTCCAAGCTACTTTGATTGTTGCTATCTTTTATCTAAGAAATTGTCGCTTTTTTATATTTATTGATTTCTTTTATTTATTTTAACAAATTGTTTGAAATCAATTTGTGTAATTGTTAGTTTACGGTTTTTTTTGTCTTATGATCCACCCAACATAGTAAAGTCACCCAACATAGTAAAGATTGACTGAGCTAAAGAGAAGGAAAAATGAAATTACAACAATACAGAAATAAAAGATGTTTGCTATCATTTTAATAAACTATCTATATATCAAAATATGAAGTTGTAAAGATGGTCAAACTCTCTCACGATCATCTATATAAATCCTCTCTTTTACAACTAATTTGACTTATGCTTTAGTTTGTATTAATATCCATTTAATTTATTACGTATTAAACTACTTAAATCTAGGCATAGATTTACTAATTTGAATGAATTATGAATACCCCATCTGCAAAGCTATGCCTCCAGCTAGAAACTATATGTGGAAAGATACTATTTGGTGCAAAACAGCTTGCCGAAAAACTAAAATAACTATCTGCCACAAAGAAGAAACTAATCGTCGTGTCGAAACAATCTCCCGAAAGGAACTAGCTGCCATCGCCGCATCGCGCGGGTACACCACTAGTATATATATATATATATATATATATATATATATATATATATATATATATATATATATATATATATATATATATATATATATATATATATATCCTTGATTAAAGATGATTAACATCTCAATCTAACCTTTTAGAATTGAGTTGAAGTATAATTTTCTTTCCCTTAATTATAGCAAAACCGTTTTTCAACACCTGCAACTTCACGAATTGAAACTTTTGTTTTCTATAATTAACATTGCTAGCTTGCAATAATAATAATCATAATTATCACGCTCCCACTAACATGATGATTATTAGCATAATACTTATGCTCCTACTAGCTTTGACATGTTTCTAGAAATCAGTTGGACTTCTGAAATTTTGATTCATACACCTTTCCTTAGATAGCTCACTTGTGTGTCTAAACAATTTCCAGAACTATGAAAAGGGATGCTGTAATCATAGTCTCAATTGCTTAGACATTTGCTATTTCTCACAAGTCCGAGTTAGTGTGCCGGTTAACCACACACGCTCCACTAACTACTTTTGAAAATGCAAATATCACAATTGCTATCTACTTAAATTCTACTTAGTGAAAGCGTTTCCTCACCATCATTTTCATGAATTGGAGAGAAACCTTATGACACTTGGATTTTATGGTGTATGAGTTCCTATCCATGTGAATTTGTCAAAAACATAATCACAAGACAAGGTTAGTGACAAATTCAGCCTTACATGGATTGAACTTGTTCAATCTTAATTTCTTGTCACCTGGTAGCACAAGGCCCACCAATTCTTCCAAGATGTTATGCACACAGTTTAGAACTAACAGAACTCATATGCATAGTCAACTTAATAGGAACAGACACAGAAAGAAGAGTTATGTCAACACGATAGGTTGCAAACCTTAAGCCGTGTGCTAGTGATAAAATATAGGTTTTACTCTTAATTAAATCTTGAAACTCTTTCATAATTTTTAAGGCTCCCACTGTCCCCTTGACATATAAGTTTCCCCAGTCAAGAACCATTCATAGACAAAACAAATATTCAAGGGATAGTGCGGATTCTTGTCAAGATAAACACTTTACATAATTGGTCTTAGTTGGTCTTTGTCTTATCCAAGACATCACAACTTACCAATTTCAAATGTACAGGAGTAGAAAACATTTTACACTACATTTGATAAGTGTTTTAAACCTTACTTCATGTCACTCAAGGTTATAATCTTGGAGTATTACTCTAAGAATTGTTTTGGAATGAAGTATGATTCATCTTCTTGGTTTTAACCAATCCAAGAATTCATGACTCCTCTTCTTAGCCATAAGAATTCACTAAGATGTCCTTAGAGAATCAATTGTGATATGGTATCTTAATCACTAAGATGATCATAAAACACGATACTAAAGTACTCTCCCATCTTTTCAGATTTGAGAAACTTTTATCTTTCTACCTAATTTGATTCTTTCCCATTTGTTCTGTCACACATTGAAAACTTTTCAATGCTTCAGAATTATACTTAAACTTGTAAGTATAACCATATTTACTAAGCTTTAGTAAATCATGACGAATAGTCTTATCAATCTTTGTGGTGCCCTTGACCAGTGCACCAGCATGTGTACTCGATCCCTTTAGACCTATCCTTGCTCACATAAGGAATTAGTCTTAATTTTCCAAAGATGAAAATTCTCATCCATCATACAATACAGCTTGTATGATTCCAAGTTTCGGTCCAATTGAAACTTGGGTGATAAGAACCTTTCCTCATTTGGTAAATTCAGACACTACCACAAATGAAAGAATCAAATCCACTTTCCAATATTGCTATTACTAGAAACATATAATCAACATTTTTCACAAATGCAATTGTAAGGATATTTTTAAAATAAATAAAATTAAAAGCTTTTTTTTATTTTAAAAAACTTTGCGGAAAAACTTATCCTTACAATCCATATGAAAACCTTGTTGTTATCTATTCCTAAGTAATATATCATAACTCTTAAGCAACAACTCAAAATTCTGATCACCGAACCATGCGATCGAAACCCATCTTCGCAATCAGAATCAACATATACTTCCTTTAAGCATCCTATATTTTCTTTGATTCTTAAAAATATCAACATGTGACCCATTCACATTATGTGATAAGAATCTCCAAATAAAAACTTAATAGAGTTAGACAGTGGACTTTAACTGAAGTAGAGTCAAACTTCTTGACTTGATCAACCTTATGATCTTTCAGGTAAATATGGCAGCTTCGCAATCAGTGTCCCTTCCTTTGGCAATTAAAACATATGGACCCTTTGGTAATGGCACATGAGACTATCTCAGACTTAGCCTTTCTCTTTACCATTTGGTCAACCGAGTTGACTATGGCCGATCCCTTTCCATTGGGAAGAGAAATCCTTTTCTAGATATCTAATGCTACCATTGTCAATGTCCATTTTTTTAGGAAGTTGATATTCTAATAAAATTTGCTTTACTAGTGTTCCAAATCATTGCTGATTCCACAGCACCAAGCAAATAGATAAGATCATTAAGGGTCATGTCATAGTCTATCTCATAGTAGTCCCAAAGGGACTCACTATGTTACCAAGAAAGTGATTGAACATCCAACTTTCACAAGACTTTGACACCCAACTCTCTCGGCTTGTCATTATGTGACTTCATCACCAAGATGTGATCACACATAGATCTTGCTTGCCATTAGGGCTTGAGTGACCTTAAACTTGTAGGTTAGGGAGAATAATTGGAGGAGATGGAGGAAGAGAAGCATGATGTTGAGGAACATCATCTTCAAGAGGAAAGCTTGTTCCAAGAGATTTGGAAAGATCATAGTTGTCTGAACCAGACATCTATAATGGGAGATAATCAAGTTAGTTGATTCAAAGTCCTTAATATAACACCCAATATTAAATATTAAGGCTAGGACCCAACACAATATTTTATAACTTGGAAGAGGGATGCCATAATCCAAGCTATAAAATATTTGAAGGTAGGCGAATGACGATTCACCAATTTCCACCATGAAAAACGAGATAATTTATTAGGTTTTAATTGGATTTGAAACTCCTAGATCTTTTGAGATTCATTGAACTTTTCAATGGCATGTTTCAATCTCGATTATGCCCTTCAAGTTTTGTGATGGGGATGCCAAGGATCACAAAACAAGGTGTGAATAACCATGCTAATTCACTTGGAACCCTTAATATTATCACCTAATCAATGTGCCGATTAACCACACACACTCCATTGATCTATAAAAAACATTAAGTCACCCTTCGTGATCCTTACTAGTCCAAGTTGGTGTGCCGGTTAACCACACACGCTCCACCAACGACTTGGTAAGGTACAAAGTGTGAATTCCATGGACTGGCACCATGTTCACATTTTTCCTAAAGTAACTAAGGTTGGGAATTAAAAAAAAATTTAGTTACTTTATAATAATCATTATACTTTTAATGAGAATTTAAAGTCATTGTCCTACCCGTTCGGCTAACGATCCTCCACCAATCAAGGAAGCGGTGGGTGAGAGTGGACACCCATTAAGCTGCCATTTTATAGGCAACAACCTTATACCCCCTTATAGACCGGCTTCGTGAATGAGGCCTACTAACGGTAAAACGACTTATTCTTATACACACACATATATATATATATATATATATATATATATATATATATATATATATATATATAATAATAATTAACCATTAATGTTATAAATAGTATAAGTGTTGAATTTTAACTATTAAAACTCTAAGGGTTGGAATTAAAGTTTATTAAAGTGTGTGAAACTTTACAAATTCCAAAACTTGAGGAAAAGTTTTGTAACCATCCACAACTTTTCATTTCATAACTTATGAATTAAGGGTTCATAAAAATGAAGACTCTTCATTTTATGTAACTTATGTGTTTTAAATGTGTGTTTAAAAGAGGTGACCTTTGGATATCCATAACTTGAGGACAAATTATGGACTCCATTAAAACACATAAATGATCAACAATTAATCCTAAACAATTCAGCAAATAATTCCTATCATCTTCTAAATTCATAAGAACATGAACATGATCATCAAAGTTTCAAGAATTATATGAACACATACAAAGCATGAAATTTTGATATAAGCTATTGTAAATGGATTAGAACAACCATTACACCAACTAAAACAAGTTTTAAAAACACCAAAATAGTTTAGGGTAATGTTTCTAGTCCATTTCCAGCAGATAAAGTCAAAAGTCTACATTCTGAGGCTTCTACTCGTCGAGTGCACGAACCTACACGCCGAGTAGGATGAATATACACATGAACTCGGCGAGTCCCCCCATGGACTCGGCGAGTTCATCAGGCAAACAACAAAAATTCGACTTTTTTCACTATTTTGCATCAAGTATCAAACAAACAAGCCTAGTCTCTGATACCACTGTTGAGTTTTGAGCATTCTAACACTTCCTAAGTGTACATGCAACCCTAATAAACCTTGGATCTATGTTTGTCTAAATACATGCAAAATTTGTTTTCCAAGGCTTATAACTTATCTAGCATGGCATGGGGAACTTTTAAACATAAAAGGAACTAGATGAATTACATACCTTTTGATGAGTGTTGATTCCTTGGAGTTTGAGAGCCAAGCACCAATAATGTGAATGCCTCAAATGGAAATCACAAATCACCACAAACTTGGAAAACTTTATGAGAGAGTATACATACTCTTAGAAATCGGCCACACCTTACACACACACACACACTCTAGGGTGCTATTTCATGCAACATAAGCTTGTTTATATAGCGTGCATGGTTAGGGTGAAACCCTAATAACCCATGTCTTTTCCTTTCCAAGGATCCATGGGTTAAAAGCTCCATGGATCATCCATGGACTTCCATATAAGCTTAGCCCATTAACAAATGAGTATTAGCCCACACCATATAATAGCCCATGATTTAATTAGTCTTCCTTTTAATCACTAAATTAATTCATAATTAATTCAAGATTAAAACTAATTAAATAACATGACTTTATATTAATATATTATAACTTATAATATATTAATAAATCGTAAGTATACAATTCTCATAAAATTATCCACAAATAGTTTGGGTGAAGTGCAACCCAAATGGACCATGCCGGGTCGGGTCAAGTATATACCAAATAAGTTATGGACTTAGACACCTTATCCAACAAATACATCGACAAACTCTCTGACAACTGCCACATCAGAAACTGAGGCCTGCTCCCCTACCCGAGTATCAACCACATAAGCCTAATAACCCGCACACCCATACTGAATATACTGCCGATCCCTAGCTATTGAACAATACCCTGGACTAACCCTAGTTCCCTCTCCATAGATAACCAGTTCTCCTCCACTTGGGGTTCGAACTAGCACTCGCTGGACCTCGCAATCGATCATGACACCAAACCTGCTCATCCAGTCCATACCCACTATCACGTATACATCCCCCATGGGAATAGGGATCAAATCAATTGTATAAGACACCCCGAACATCTCCAATACACAACCCTGATACATTGTGGATGCAGAAACCCCATGTTCGTTGGCGATAGAAACCCGCAAAAGACACTCCAACTCACTAAGGGGCATACAAAAATCCATACTAAAAGAAATAGACACAAAAGACCGACACACGCCCGAGTCAAATAACACAAGAGCAGTCAAAGAGTTCACTAAGAATGTACCTATCAGAAGCATAAACATAAACATACCATTAAATATAATTAATAGAATAATAAATAGAAACATACAGGTCACAACGTCTGGTGCTGCTCTAGCCACCTCGGTAGTGAGCTGAAAAGCACGACCCCGAGCCATCAGGGGATCCGCCCCCCCGGACGCTCATCAGTGATCGTCATAGTGGCTGGCGTTGGGGCCTGCACCAGCTTGACAACGAGTAATGGACAGTTGACCTTCATACAACCAACCTTATCACAGTGGTAGAAAATCTCGGTTCTCAGAATTGGGGCCGGCTGGCGACGATCCCTCGCATAGTGGCCCTACTTGCTACACTTGTGGCATCCAAAAGCAGGTAGGCAAGAACCCTCATACAAATTGCTGCACTTACCACAACTGCGACCCATATGACTCCCAGATCTAACATCAGTGGCCTTAAACCGCTTCAGCTTAGGCGGTGACTGCGTCAGGGCCTGCCTTTGCTCCCTAGTTTGGAGCTCCATCTCAACCTCACGCCATCTCGCGGCCTCCTGCAAATCAAGGAGTGATCCATACCATTTAGTAGATATGTAACGCCTGGTTCCTGGTACGCATTTAATTATACTTTATTCACTTTTGTAGAGCTACTCGACAAGTTGGAAGCCCCAGACTAGTCGAGTAGAAATCAGATTTGATGCGAGATATTAAGTCACCTACTCGAAGAGTTGAGGGCCTTGACTCAAAAAGTAGGGCTGCCAGGATGAAACCCTAAATTCGGAGTTTTGCACCCTATTTAAGCATCTTCATCCCCACCCCTCAACTTCATTTACAACCTCTAAGTCCTAAACCCTAATCTACGAAACCCTAGTGCTTTGCTTGATATTGTGAGCCATTATTGAGTGATCTTTGTGTGTTTTTGAAGCTTGTGGATGAAGAGAAGGATAGAGGGCTCAAGAGGGCGAGAGTAGATCCAGAAAATACACATCATTTGCTACATTTTTGGGTAAGCAAGTCCCAACCTTGCTCAATGGTTTCTTTGATCTCTTCTTTTCATCTTTATGAGGGTTTTGTTCCAAGTATGTTAGCATGTGAAGAGGGGATGACCTAAGTGGGTATTCTTCCAGATCTAGGACCTTGAAGGACTATTATGGCATAAAGGTGCAAACTTTATGCCATAGGAGTCCCCATGCAAGCCATAAAGTGTCATTTTGGCCCTTTTTAAGCCCAAAGGGTCATGCATGGAAGTAAAGTCTGATAATTTACGTGTTCATTGGGTATCTAGGACCTAGATCTCAATTTTTATGTTTTGGGTTGGAGTAATGAGGCTTTTGGACAAAGATCCATGTCCTAAGGAACTAGGGTTTTAGCTAAACCCATTAAGAAGGGTTATTAGCGGGTAAAGTTGGAAAATTTCTAGTGTGTAGAAGAAGTATGGACTTTGGATCTGGAGAGTAGATGCTTAATCTGTTAAGATGGCCCAAACAGATAGAGGAACTCATCGAGTACATAAGGGAACTCGACGTGTTAGGTCATGTTGTCCCGTTTCAGCTACGAATAGAACTCGACGAGTCTATGAAGGGACTCGATGAGTTAATTTGCTAAATCGCGACTATGAGCAATCCGATAGAACTCGACGAGTCTGGGCGACGACTCGGCGAGTTGGGTTATGATTTCAGGACTGTTGAGTTAAAGAACTCGGCGAGTTGATAGTTCGACTCGACAAGTTGGTCAACCCAAAATGTTGACTTTGACTACGGGTAAATGGTCATTTTATCCTTAGAAGAGTTATCAGTATTTGACTAAGTGCTTATTGTGATGATGATAGCCGAGGAGTCGATTGGAGCAGCCATCAGAGATTCCTCACATGAGATTTCAACAGCCATCTTGAGAGGTGAGTTTTCCTCCAGTAGGAACGGGTCTAAGGCACTAATACCGGCCTGTTTATGTATGTTAGTGTATGCGGGACTTATGTCCGATGTTGAGGCTATCCTGATGTAGATTATATGTTTCCGAACTTCGGTCTGATGCCGGGGAAATCCCGAGGAAAGATTTGTATGCTTGATGTCTTCGTGATTCTCGCATGTGTTTGTTTATATGTTCCGGACTTTGGTATGATGCCGGTTCAAGCCCAAGGAATGTTTAGTTATATGCTATGTGTTATGTGTTCCAAACTTCAGTATGATGCCGAGGCAAGCCCGAGGAAGGATTTAGCTTATATGTTTATGTTATATGCTTGTTCGTATGTGATATGTATACTGGAATTCGGTCCGATGCCGGGGTGTGGCCCGATGTTGGATTTGGTCTGATGATGGGTGGGGCCCGATGTAGTGGATAAGGCCCAATGTATGGCATTATGTGATTATGTGTATGGTATATGGTAGTTTGGTGAGACTCACTAAGCTTCTTGCTTACAGTTTTTAGTTTTGGTTTCAAGTACTTCCGCTAGCAAGAGGAAGAGCTCGGGATGACTGCATGACACACACCACAACTTTTAGCCTAGGATGTTTAGACACTGATATTTGGCACATGTTTTTGATATAGTATTTTATTATGATGATTTGAGATACATTACTTATGTTTTTGTGAGATGACAAATGGTACTTATGTTTTTTTTATAAATAATCAAAACGAAATTTTTGGACCATATTTTTAGGATGTTTCAAGTTGGTATCAAAGCCTTGGTTTAAGGGATTCGGGCATGCTCTCAGGTATGTCTGAACTCAAACTAAGGAATTGGTATGAAAATTTTCAAAAGAAAATCATTTTTATGAAAATTATTTTTAAAGACAAAAGAACTTTAAAAAAAGAAAAGGGTGTGGTGCATGCAATCATCCGAGATCAAGTAAGTATTCCCAAATTACCCATACGAGTTTATGTTATGATATGTTATGAGAACTGCATGCTAGAGTAGGACTAAGGATCTAGATGGATGCCTTATGTGCCTGTTATATGTATATCGACTTTATGAGAACTGCATGCTAGTTTAGGGCTAAGGATCTAGGAAGGATGCCTTATATACCTGTTATATGTATCTCATCTTATTAAACTACATGCTAGTACAAATTAGTAAGGGATGGCCTGAATGAGATATGCTTGATTAATATAAGGGTATTTTGGGAAATCACCGTCCGGGCGCTGACTGATCGTACACACCTTTCTGCTCTGAGTTTCTCTAAAAATCTTTTACTTCTTTTATAAAATTTGGTTCTCTTTTGAAAATATTTTCCAAATCCTCAGTTTGAGTTCAAATACCCCCGAAGGTGTACCCGAATCCCTCAAACCAAGGCTCTGATACCAACTTGTAACACCGTAAATTTCAAAACAAAATTTTCAAATTTTATAAAACATAATTCCCTTAATATTCATAAAAACACCCATGTTTAAAATTTAATCTAAGTTATACAAAAATCCCAAGATCACATAATCATAAAATCCCATGCGTGTGTACTGATCAAGCCGGCGCCTTCCCACGGTCGTCACTAGTACCTGAAACAAATAACACCAAACACTGTAAGCACAAAGCTTAGTGAGTTCCCCAAAATACCACATATAACACATATTAGCCACTCGAGGCTATAACTCTGTGGGTCCGTGCACCCAAACTCTATGAACCCTCATCTTCTAACTCTGTAAACATGCACAGCATAAATCACATAGAAATAATGCAGTACAACACATAACATACATAGCATACAAATACTCTTTCACATAACTCTGGTTACCTACTCAAGGTAAAGTATAGTGAGAAGACTCACCTCGTGTATCTCGCTAACTCGCAAAATCCCGGAAATCACTCGCGCTCGATCCCCCGAGCTATAATCCTCCTAAAACACAATATATATATATATATATATATATATATATATATATATATATATATATATATATATATATATATATATCCAATTAACACTTTCACAACTAAGGTTGACTTCCCCCATCAAGTCAACACTGGTCAACGTTGGTCAATGGTCAACTTTGACCGGACTCGGCGAGTGCATTAGAACGACTCGGCGAGTCTATACGTGCTCACTGACTCCCTAGGATCCTCTCTTGACACGTCGAGTACTTCCCTGACTCGACGAGTTCCACCTGGCATGAATCGCGGGGCCACCACGACTCAACTCGCTGAGTCTCAAGAACAACTCGGCGAGTTCCAGCTTGACTCGGTCCACTCGTCAACCCTCTCTGACTCTCCCTGACTCACTGAGTCAACCCTTAACTCGGCAACACCACTCGCAAAGTGGTTATGTACAATCTTTTTGCTACTCGCCGAGTTTGTTCTTCGGACTCGGCGAGTCTATGCCATGCATGAACTCAAACTCACTCCTGAGGTCAGATCCGTTCCAATAACCCATAGATCCAGTCCTTTCAAGCACATACATCACGTAAAGTTACAATCTTGGTGCTCATGCAAAGGTCCAAAGGCCTTATTTGATGATGTGGTCTCTAGAATGCCATTCTAGGCTCATGGCCTCCATTAACACCCATAAAGCTCGAGGGAAAAGGGTCTCTGGACCTCTTTGGGTCCAGATCTAAAGTGCCAACACAAGAAGAGGCCAATTACTCCATGGATCTTTCCACAAAGAAACCCTAACTCTAAGATTTACACCAAGGACTGAGATAGGAACGAATGGTTACCTCAAATGAAGTCTTTGAGCTCAGAAATCACTGGATTAGCACCTCCCTTGGTCTCCTCTTGCCTTGATCCTCTTCTATGAGCAAAAACACCCACAATTAGCCAAAGATCCTCCTCCTCTCTCTCACAAAACGCCCAAGGACTCTTTAGGGTTCTCTCTGGGGTTGGTGGCCGCAAATGACGGCCATAAGCCCCCTTAAATAGGTCTCATACCCTGGAAATTGGGGTTTCATTAAACAGTGTGGACTCGCCGAGTCTACCTTTTGGACTCGCCGAGTCCAGACGCGAACCCTAGCCAAAACCGCGATCATACTCAGCGAGTTTGAGCTCCAACTCGCCGAGTCCCCTCACGAAACACCAAAAATTATAAGAATAAATAATACCTGGAAATCCGGGTTGTTACAAGCAGCCACCTAAAAAAGGGTGCGAGACTATCCGTGATTTTGTTTACAAAATGTGTTCTGTCTCATTCTTTACTACTTCTCTAGCTACTTTTAAGCCCCGAGGTCCCGGTATCATCCCCAACACCCGAAGCAAGTCTTGAAGTCCCGAAGATCCCGAGAAAAAGAATTATCGAGCCGAAACTATGCCCGTGTGGAGCCCGATTTTTGAGGAAACATCCCGCTTTCATCGAAGAATATTATTTTACACTACTAGAAAACAGACCTTTAATGACACGCTTTTTACGACACGCACTGTTTAATGATACGCAAAAGGGCGTGCCCTAAAAATAATGTCAGATCTTTAGAAATTTAAAGAATTTTGGACGCGTATTTTTGCGTGCCCTAGAATTAGTGTCTCACAAAAAAACACGGAGGGCGCTTATGTTAAAGGCGTGTCGTCAAGAAATGTCGCTTTATAATTTTACAAATGCGCTCGCAACTAGCAGCGGGAAAAAGGAAATAAAAAAAAATTAGAAAACCCGCCTTCCTTCCTTGTTTGCCCTCTTTAGCTCTGGGTGTGTTCTTTGACCACAAAAATCATCTCCGGTCTTCCTCCGCCTCCCTACATCGAGTGTTGCTTGCTTCTTTCCCTTACACTCCGACCACCGACACTGATTCTTCCCCGTTCGTTGACATCGATCAAGGCTCATTTACTTGTACCCACTGGAACCACCATATCTCCTACTCGATGTTGAAATTCTCAGAAAAATCCCTAATTCAGTATTATACTCTCAATTCTCAATATTAAGAATTAAAATCTTGATTCTCGTTTGTTTCTTAATCCCCACACATAAATCGAAAAAGGGGAATCAGAATGACGAAGGTAGCGGGAGTTTTCGTCAGGTGGTCATGGTTCATCTAATGAGCAAGGAAGATGGGAACGCAAGCAGCCATGGTGGCTCGATGATGGAAATCTATCGAGAAAGAGGAAGCACCTCTGCTGTGGGATCGATTTGACGAAAGGAGAAGGGAGAAGCAGCGACGCTTCTCTTGTCTGCCGTAGCAAGGGAGGGGGGACGCTTCGGCGGTCTCCTTGGTTGTTCTTCCTTGTTGCCAGCAGATTACATGTAGGGAGGGGACTCAACTAGTCCGATGGAGCAGGGAAAGTAGCGACTGGTAGATCAAGACGATCGATCTATTCGTGAGGAGGAGGAGGAAATTATCAGTTCCCGGTGAGCCTTCCTTGGCTTCTTAGACTCCGCCATCGGTGAAAATCGGGGTAAATGAGTCGGGTTCTTGTCTGATTTCGATGAAATAAACGGAGGGAGGAAAGGTTTGGGTGGAGGCCTAATCGATGAAAACATTGGGGGCCTCTCTTGGTCTCGCCGGATGCTACTCCATCTCCAGTGATCGTTGAGAGCAAATGGGAGGACCTCTGGGGTTTGGATAGATAGAAGGAAGAAGAAGAATGAAGTTGGGGTGGTCTTCAGTGATTGAATGTAAACGGATGGGGTTTTCGTGAACCTTGCTGGTCGTATTCTTCTTCTTTTTTCTTTTTTTTGTTTGTGTCGACCAGTATCAATGAATACTGGGATGTTTGGGTGTTTGAGTTTACTGGGAAAATAAAACATCGAAAATTAAAAGGATTTTGTTTTGTTTGCTTCATTTGACAGGGAAGAAGGAGTACAATTGGGGTTGTGAAATTGATAGGAAAGAAGAAAAGAAACAGAAGGCATTATTGCCCTTGATGGTTAGCTGAAATACTTATGATCAACACCTCCAGCCTTTTCTGTTTTGATTAACGAGGTATTCAGAAGCCAGTAAATTCCTTTTCATGCGTTTCTTTATGTCTTGAAAGATCTACCAGGTACAAATAGCACTTTCTGTTTTGCTTCCATCCCCTGTCTTTCATTGTTTTCAGTTTAATGCTATTTATAATTGGTTAGATATCAGAAAGTATAATGTCCTGATAGTTCCTGCTTGTTTTGATGATATAATGGCTAGGCTACTAATATTCAATTGTCTGTCATTCATCTACACGTTTTTGACATCCCAAACAACTAAACAATCTGATCCTGGAAAATAGCCCTTGAAAGCTACATATGTGGAAAAAGACGTTAATGCCCTTAAGCTTACCAGCAAACAAGGGCCAGAAAGATCAGTGCTTTTCTGAATAAGTGTGTGAACTGATATGCCATGTCTTGCAGTATTGCCAATTAATTGGAAACAAAAAGTAAATACAAATTTAAAAAAGGATTAAAAAATGGAGTGTACAAATTATGAGGATATTATTACCTATACAACAAGACCCATCTGCAGCCTTTGACTAAATTAGGAAGGGAAGACTGAAAGAATTGGTATAAATCTTGATTAATGAAATCTGATTAGATTGGACCAACTTCGACCAATTTTTGCAAACTGGGTTTCGTTATGCCTGGTTTCATATTGGATTTGGATCCAATTGTTGTCCCATGGATGCTGCTACCCAAGCCTTTCATTTTAAAGGCACATCATAACAGGGTATGTCATGTTCTTTTTATTTTTTAACCATGTTTATATTTTTTGATAAATATTTAAAGACCATATTATATACTTTATTTATTGTTCCAGGCACACCAAGGTGATTCTTACGTGGCACTTGAAAGGACAGATGAGTCATTGGTGGAGAGAGGTCATCATGGCTCCCATGATCATGAAGAAGAGTTTGAGTTCAGCGAAGTGTTTGTTCATCAACTTATTCATAAAATTGAGATTGTACTTGGGGTAGTGTCAAATACTTGAGAAAATGATAGGGTTATATTCGTCTTTGTTTTGTTTTAGGTTAAGGTTCGAGAAGCTGGGACAGATTGGGGGTGGGGGTGGTTGTAAATGTGGTGAAAATGTCGGCCCCACCACTAAGGTCTAGCAATGTACTATTTATTATTTCAATAATTATTATCCGAATTTAAACTTAACAAATTCTTGATGCTTATTTATTTCAGTCTGCTTTACTTGCCCTAGCTGCTCATGCTACTGATCCTGATGAAGCTGAGAGACTGAAATCCCTTGCATCTCGTGCTGGAAAGGTTTGGGATTTCTTTTTCTTAATATGAAAAGTGATGTTATATATTTATTTATTTATTTATTTGTTGGATAAATATTGTTCAGGATGAATATGCTCAGTGGATAGTGTCAAGCCAAAGAAGCCTTCTTGAAGTCATGGAGGCTTTCCCTTCAGCTAAACCTCCACTTAGTGTTTTCTTTGCATCTGTTGCCCCTCGCTTACATCCCAGATACTACTCAATTTCTTCCTCCCCTAAGTAAGTTTATTTCCAAAATCTTGATTTTATTTATTAAAATAATAATTCAAGAATGTAATAATATTAATATGTTATTAATCTTACAAAATGGCACCAGAAAGGATTCATGTTACTTGTGCATTAGTGTATGAGAAAACACCATCAGGACGTGCCCAGAAAGGAGTTTGTTCCACCTGGATGAAGGTATTAGTTATCAATTATCAATTATCAATTATCAATTACTTTTTCTTTTCTTCCTATAAATAGCAACCAAAAGGGTAAACATGAGATTTGAAGTTTATGGTTTTATTTTTCAGAATGCAGTGCCAATGACAGAAAGTGAAGATTGTAGTTGGGCACCTATTTTTGTTAGAACATCAAATTTCAGACTTCCATCTGATCCTAAAATCCCAATTATTATGATTGGTCCAGGAACCGGATTGGCTCCTTTTAGGGGTTTCCTTCAAGAAAGATTAGCCCTAAAGGAATCCAGATCCCAACTTGGATCATCGGTTTTATTTTTCGGATGCAGAAATCGCAAAGTAGTATGTATATGTTCAAAAACTTTTTTTTAAAGATTAAAAAAAATGTCTTAATTTTTTATATACTTCTTCACACACTGATATAGCTCCCGAAATGTTAATCTTCCAACTTGCAGCTCTTGATCCTTTAAAGCTTTTTGATGAGCTGCTTGGTATTTGGATTCTAGAATCCGTTTGGACTTTGGAATTGATAAAAATGAACATGCATATATTATCAGCAATATGTGTATTGTTTTGTGTATTGCTCATAAAGAGAAGGATATCTGCTTGTAGAGACCGAAAGACAATAGTAGGAGGTGGATCCTTTTCAGCTAGTGGTCCTGGAAAAGGGATGTACTCTCATCTATGTGAGTTGCTTCTTCATATTATTTTTATTAAATTTAAAATTAGTTATCATAATTCACATACTAATTTTAATTTTTAATTTATTTTTTTGGATTTTTATCGTGAGCAGATCTTAGAGTTTTGATTGAGTACCCTGAGATTCAATCGTTTCCAGCATTCAACTCTATCTATAATCACACAGCCTTATTTGGAATCCATCAATAAACTTTCAGTTATTTTATTTAAGTGATTATTTAATCCTTTTTATAAAAAAAATCCATGCAGAGTTCTGATTTTGTATCCAAAGTTGTTGATATAGCCGTGAAAGAACTCATTGCAGTTGCCACTAACAGAGAAGGTAAGCTATAATATGCCAAAGTTGAATTACTTTTTAAGAAATAGCAACCTACTTTTAGTGATTTGTTTATTATATCAAACTTTCATCTCTTCCTACTACTACAACATTGAAAACAAAAACAAAATCACATTTTCATTGTTTTAATTGGATATATTTTAGCTCCCAAGATTTTAAAAGGTTATCAATTTGTTTTCTACAATTATAACATTTTTTTTAATAATTTTCAAATCTTGAAATGATTCATTTAACCCTTAAAACACAAAAGCATATGATATGAAATTACCTTCTGTTCAAGCTTAACCTTCTTTCCTTCCCCAAGAATCTCCTGTAAAGTGTGAAACTTTACACATACAACATTAGAACAATTCATGTTGAAGTTGCAAGAAACAAAGAAATCGAAGCATCACCTGTGGTTTAATTCAGATTCTGGGACAAAAACAGTCTTAGGGTTATTTTTGAAATATTTAGTTTTTCTAACTTTTATGCGGAGTCCTAGGGGATACAAAAGGTGCTGGAGTTAGTGATGAAAGACAAGGTTCAGATTCAAAAAGTGTTGTAGAGCTAACAAATGGTTCTTCAGGTATGCAATACTCTAGGCATAATTATAATATAAAACTATAAAAATTTAATTTTTTGATATATATTTTTTGTTTTGTTTTGCAGAGAATACTAAAGAGAAAATCTTGCAAAGGATATTTTTTTTTTGTTTTGCAGAGGATACCCCTCACATTTTCCCAAATCACCCCTTCCTCTACAATGTTTTTCTATTTCTGTGTATTTTATGCATCAGGTAAAGTTGATGGAAGAAAGGAATATGAAGCCACTTGATTCAAATCTTGCAGCATTATCAGCAAGATGCAGTAAAGACTTGGAGTTGAATTTGGCTAAGTCATTCTTGAGTGAGATGGGCCAATGTACAACTGCTTATCCATATAATCAGCTGCTTGGAGCATTAGTCTTAAATAATTATGAAAGGCAAGATGCAACTTTACTTAGTTGGAATTTGATATACAGAGTAGATTAGATGCAAATTTAGATATTGTAAGAAATAGAATTGTATGACATCAAATTTTATGCAATGGATTGCACTTTTTGTATATGATATTCTATTTCTATTATGAGACATTAAATGCAAATTTAATTTATATATAAATATTTTTTTTTAGAACATTTAAAATTATGATACGCAAAAATGTGTGTCATCTTCATTTATGACATGGCCTTTCTTGACAGCGGCTTCCTTGATATGCATTGTGTGTCATAAACACGCGCATCGTAAGGTTACGACACGCAAATGCGTGTCGTCTTCCTTTATGACAGGGCCTTCCTTGATACACATTGTGTGTCATAACCGCGCGTCGTAAATGCGCGTCATCTCTCTTTATGACAGGGCCTTTCTTGACGCGCATTTGCACGTTGTCTGAGCATTTTATGACTCGTAATGAGCGTCATAAAAGGTTGTTTTTCTAGTAGTGTTAAGAAACGAGGTGCTGCCCAATTATCATCTTAAAAAGTGAGTGTGTAGTTACTTTCATCTTACACATAGATATGAAGTATTTTCTATAAAATACGTGCTATGTGTAATTATATTGTTTTTTTATTTGAGATGGGTATTGAATAGATGTTTTATACAAGTTTTAAACTGTATATATATTTTTATATACAAATATGTTGGGTAAAGCACGGGTAGATGAAATAGTTTATGTGTGTAAAAATGATGAGAGGCCTCGATGTTGTTGTTGTTTTAGTTATCTAGCGGAGTATAGATGAAGACCACGGACCTTTCTAGACAGTCCAGTGGAATGCTAGCATGTTCGGAACCTGTAGGTGTTGGTGAACTATATATTCATTGGTGTACTCCATCCCCCTCATGGTTGCCTTAAGGACATGTATGGCTGAGGAGTCCACTTAGCAGTAGTGTCCATCCCGATGATGATCCTTAGGCTAGGTCCCTTTATATAGGTGTTTAGGGCCTAAAGTGAGGATAACGGGAATGGATAATCAGGGTTATTGTTGGTTGATGAAATTAATAAATGTATTGTTGGTTGATGAAAATTAATAAATTTATTTTATGTGCGTTGAAAACCCTATATGCTCACCAGGCTCCTAAGTCTGACCCACTCAACTTTTTATTTTACAGGTAGTGGACCCAGAGCATAGTTTGGATGATGAAGTAGGATTTTTGGATTATAAGCCAGTAGTTGTAAATAACTATTGTAAGGCTTATAATATACTGTTTATGCATTTGGTCTGTATCGAAACATGACATCCCGAGGTTTTTATATATAATAAAAATATATATATTTCTTTAAGAAATATTTGATAAATTTTTATCATGTTTTGTTTTGGGGACAAACTCTGCAACATCTTTTAAAAGATTACTCTGATTTTATTTTAAAAGCAAAAATTAAATCGGTCTTTTCTGGCCGAGAAATTTAGGGATGTCACAGTTGGTATCAGAGCATTAGTTTAAGCGAACTAGGAATTTGTAGGATTTCTAGAATTAAACTTAGAATTGTAAGTGATGATCGTGGGATGAGTGTCTACCATATTTTAGACACGAGCACTAGTATATCTAAGGAAAGCTGCCTAAAATGTTTTTAGGTGCTAAATGTTATATGTTTTCCATATATGCCCTTATTTGTTCGGATCTATGGTCTGTTGCCGACCGGATCTGGAAACCTTATGTGTTCAAGATTCTAAGCGTACGACTACAATATTAGAACTAGCATGTAAACATTTCAGAGTGATAAGGAGAATTTAAATATCTATCGTGAATAAAGATCTATATTCGCCTTATTTGGTGTATAGATCAAATGGCAAGAACTCAAAGTGGAGCGGGAAATGCAAATAGAAACCAACAACCCCAAACCCAAGTGGTGGAACAGGTGCCGATAGTAGAAGCTGCACCAGAACCCATCACAATCGCTGGAGTAGGAGCCATGATTCAGACAATGATGGCTGATCAAAGGGAGGAAATGAGACAATTGTTGCTGAACAGCAGGAGTAAACCTTCTATGCCTATTGAACAACCCGAACTAAACGATGGTCAGTCGGAGGAAGGAAACTATAGTAGATCTGTTGGTCAAGACGAACCGCTTGAGGTTAGGAGAAATAATCAAGAGGAAGGAGTTGAGAAAAATGGATGCAAGTATAAAGGCTTTATGACTTGCAAGCCGTCAACTTTTACTGGAAAAGAAGATCTCGTCGGAGTAATGGATTGGATCTCGGAAATGGAATTAGCCTTTATGATATGTGGTTGCAAAGGCAAGTTACAAACCATATTTGTAGTGCGTCAGTTCAGAGATAGCGTTGTTCGTTGGTGGAACACTCTGGGGAAGACCCTAAGCCCTAATGAGCCACTGCAACTGACTTGGGTAGAGTTCTTAGTGCAACTCACGCGCAAGTACTGTTCAGCCCAAAATTTGCTTGAGTTAGAAAAACAAATGTTTACATTAAAGAAGGGAAGTATGACCATTGATGAATACACAAATAACTTCACAGACAAAATGGAGTTTGCTTTACGTATTATCCCAGATGAGATGACGAAAATAGACAGGTACGCAAAGCGACTTCCATGGGAGTATGTAGTGCCAGTGCGTCAGGCACTTACTTTGGAGGCAATTATCTGGGCTGCCAAGTCTGTTGCAGATATGATTAAGGGGAGAGCTGCCAGCAAGGTTGAAGTTGGCGAAAAAAGAAAGTTTGAAGGAACTTCAAGTTCCAACAAGAAGAATAAGTTCTCGAAGTTTGGTTCGAGGAAATTTGGAGGAGGAGCTGAAGCAAAATGGTGTGACAAGTGTAAGAAGAAACATTCTGGGAAATGTGGCGAGGAAGTCACTTGTTAGAAATGTGGAAAGCATGGGCATTATGCCAGTGAATTCATCTTTGTTAAGAAAGTCTGTTATGGGTGCAACGAAGAAGGGCACATTTTGAAGGACTGCCCGAAGAAGAAAGAGGAAGCGAAACCCAATCTCCCACCAAAGCCAAAGTCCAGAGCTTTCCAGATGACATTAGAAGCCACAAAGGATACAACGGATGTCGCTTCTGGTACTTTTCTAGTAAATGGATTGCCTGCCAATTTATTGTTTGATTCCAGAGCAAATTAATCCTTTATATCACATAGATTTGGTGAAAGACTAGCATTACCTAGAGAAAAGCTAGATGATGCCCTAATTGTAGAAGTTGCTAGTGGCAAATTCATACCTGTTAGCGATTATACTAAGAACATTGTCATCAACTTAAATGGAAACGAACATTGTCATCGACATCATTCTGGGGATGGATTGGCTAAGCGCCAATGATGCCAAAATATTGTGCAAGAAAAAGATAGTAAGGGTAAACCCTCTTGGAAAAGAGCCATTTATGGTGTATGGAGATAAGCGTAGAGTAAATTTTGGAATCATTTCCCTAATGAAAGCCAGCAAATGCATAACCTCATACTTGGCATTGGTGATCGATGCTAAGAAGGAGCAAAAGGATATGTAAAGTATACCAGTGGTGTGTGACTATCTGGAAGCTTTTCCTGAGAATCTTCATGGATTGTCTCTTGATAGACAAGTGGAGTTTAGAATAGACTTGTTACCAAGAACAACACTGATAGCAAAAGCCCCATATTGATTAGCACCGACAGAGATGAAGGAGCTTATGAAGTAACTTCAGGAGTTGTTGGACAACGGTTTCATTAGACCAAGTTCATCACCCTGGGGAGCTCCGGTGTTATTCGTAAGGAAGAAATATGGGAGCATGAGAATGTGTATAGATTACAGAGAAATGAACAAGGAAACAATAAATAATAAGTACCCCTTTCCAAGAATTGATGACATGTTGGATCAGTTGCAAGGTTCAAGCTATTTCTTGAAGATTGATCTTAGGTCAGGATATCATCACCTAAAGGTAAGAGATCAGGATATTGAGAAGACTACATTCAAAACAGTATATGCACACTACGAGTTTTTGGTTATATCATTTAGACTAACCAACGCTCCAGTAGCCTTCATGGATTTAATAAACAGGGTTTGTAAACCATTCCTAGATAAATTTGTGATAGTGTTCATAGATGACATTCTAATTTACTCAAAAAGCCAAGAGGAGCATGGCAGACACTTGCGAGAAGCGTTAGAAGTATTAAAGAAGGATAAACTATATGTGGAGTTCTCCAAATGTGATTTTTGGATTCAAGAAGTCCAATTTTTGGGTCATGTGGTTAACCAAGAAGGGATTATGGTTGACCCAGCTAAGATTAAAGCTATAAAAAAGTGGGAACAACCAAAAAGTCCAACTGAGATCCGAAGCTTTCTAGGATTAGTTGGATATTATCGAAGATTTATCCAAGGCTTTTCTTCGATAGCTGCTCCATTGATAGCTTTGACCCACAAGGGAGCTACTTATGCTTGGAGTGAGAAGCATAAGGAAGCATTCGAGAAGTTAAAGAAGAAATTATGTGAAGCACCAATTCTTTCTCTACCCGATGGAGTTGAAGACTTTGCAGTGTATAGTGATGCGTCGGGAGTCAGGTTGGGATGTGTGCTAACTCAAAGAGAAAAGGTGATATCATATGCATCTCAAAATTTGAAAGAGCATGAAAAGAACTACCCCACTCATGATTTGGAGTTGGCAGCGGTATTATTTGCCCTAAAGATATGGAGGCATTATCTTTATGGCACAAAGTGCAAACTCTTCACTGATCGTAAGAGTCTTCAATATCTCTTTAATCAGAAGGAATTGAACATGAGGCAATGACGCTGGCTAGAATTACTCAAGGACTACGATAGTGAGATACTTTACCACCCTGGTAAAGAAAATGTTGTCGTTGATGCTCTCAGTCGGAAGGTAAGCCTTGAAAAGAAAAGGCCAAGAGCGTTGAGAATTGAAGTTGTCTCGACAATTGTGGAAAGTATAAAGAAAGCTCAGGAGGAAGCTTCAGAGAAAAATGACCGAAAGGATGAACGTTTGGGCAAAACGTTAGTGTTCAATACAAACAACCAAGGGTTGAAGGTATTCCAAGATAGGATTTGGATACCTAAGACGGGAGGATTAAGAAATCTTTTGATGGAAGAAGCTCACAAGACCATGTACTCAAATTATCCCGGCAGCACAAAAATGTATAGGGATCTGAAACCCTACTACTGGTGGCCGACAATGAAGCTCGATGTTGCTAAGTATATGGCAGAGTGTGTGACATGTACGAGGGTGAAGGCACAACATCAGAAACCGTATGGGAGTTTAGAACCTTTACCTGTACCCATGGGTAAATGGGAAGACATCACTACGGATTTTGTAACTAAATTGCCCAGAACAAAGAACGGTCACGACATGATTTGGGTGTTCATTGATTGGTTCACAAAAAGTGCACATTTCATAGCCACCAATGACAAGTGGTCTACAAAAAAGCTTGCAAAGGTTTACGTGAAAGAGATAGTGAAAGCTAATGGTGTTCCCTTGACAATTGGGTCAGACTGTGATAATCGTTTCATGTCGAGGTTTTGGAGAAGTGTATAAGAGGAATTGGGTACGAAATTATGTCTAAGTACAGCTTACCATCCGCAAACTGATGGTCAGAGCGAACGAACAATTCAAACGTTGGAGGATATGCTACGAGCATGTACCCTAGAGTTCCAAGGTAATTGGGATGAACATTTACCTCTAGTAGAATTTCCCTATAATAATAGTTTCCACTCAAGCATCAAGATGGCACCTTACCAAGCTTTGTATGGAGAAAAGTGTCGAACGCCATCATGTTGGCTTGAAGCTGGAAAAAAGAAGTTTATGGGCCCTAAAATAGCCCATCAGACTGCTGAAAAGTTGAAAGTGATTAGGAAAAGGATGTTAGCAGCTCAGGATCATCAAAAGAGCTATGTTGACAGGAAAAGACAACATATATCATTCGAAGTTGGTGATTCGGTTTTACTTAAAGTCTCATCGTGTAAGGGGCTTATAAGATTTGGTAAACGGGGAAAACTGAGTCCAAGGTTTATTGGACCGTTTAAGGTTCTTCAAATCATTAGAAATCAAGCTTACAAGTTAGAATTACCAGAAGAACTAGATGGTATTCATAACACTTTCCATGTGTGTTATTTGAGGAATTTCACGGGAGGAGTTCCCAACATCATTCCAATTTCTAAATTAAGGTTGGATGAAAGTAAAAGGTTAACTGAAGAACCAGAGGCAATCGTTGACCGTAAGACTAAGAAGTTGCGACGCAAGATGGTCGATTTAGTGCTTGTGCAATGGAAACATGCGAATGGGCCAAATCTCACTTGGGAAACGGAGAAGTGACATGATCAGTCGCTACTCATATTTGTTTGCTGATGTGTGATTCCGAGGACGGAATCATCCTAAGGGGGAGAGAATTATAACGCCCGTGTTTGTAGGCTAGACATTATTGATGATGTAAAAGTCTAAGTAAACCTTTGTAACTCGTTTCAAAATAATAAAGAGAAATTATGTGAATATTATGTGCTTATTTACTTAATTATAATAATTTAATGAATTAAGGATAAAAATAAGCGTCGAAAATAAATAATAAATAAAGTCGATATCTATGAAGGAAGTTGTAGTGGTTGAAACAAGGAATCCGGAGATATAAAGAATACCGAAATCCGAATTATAACGAAGAAATTATGACATGTCAAAGTGATTTACGATAAAGTGCTTTTTAGCCTTAGTGATCTAAACGAAATTCATAGAGTTCGTTAAACCGAGAGAGTGCATAAAAAGAACGCCCAAATCTGAATTCGTAAGAGGAAGTTATGATTTTTCTAAAGTTTCGACTTAGCAGTATGCAGCCCAAAACTCAAAATTTAGATCGAGTGATTTTTAGCCGAAACAACCTAAACGAGAATCGAAGATCTTGTCGATATTAGTGCAACGGTAAAAAGACAAATGAAAACGGACGTCGGATGAAAAAGTTATGAATTTTTAACAGACTTTTCCTGTCCCAACCTGTTAAAAATATAACTTTAAAAATAAAGTCAAAATTAGCCGACGGAGTCTAAACGAAAGTTGTAGAACATAAATTCGCTTATGCATGGATATAAATAGCGTTAAAAACGGAGCCCGTATGCAAAAGATATGGATTTTTAAAGATCTGGGCACAAATATCGAGACTAGTCCGAAGACATACACCCCGCGTAGAGGCTTACCCCCAGCATACGCATTACAGGGCCTCGGATCAACCACATCGCCCCTCCCTTCTCACAGATGCCACATATCGCATATGATTGACACCTCCGAGACCGGGAACTGAGAAAATGCCATGCATCACACTACGCGCAGCGTACTCGGTGTACGCCCTGCGTACGAGTACGCATTGTGTACCGAAGGTACGCCTAGGATACAAGGGGTCAGCAGCCACCTATAAAAGGGTGCGAGACTATCCGGGTTTTTGTTTACAAAATCTATTCTCTTTCATTCTTTACTACTTCTCTAGCTACTTTTAACTCCTGAGGTCCCGGTATCATCCCTGACACCCGAAGCAAGTCCCGAAGCCCCGAAGATCCCGAGAAAAAGAATTATCGAGCCGAAACTCTGCCCGTGTGGAGCCTGGTTTTTGAGAAAACATCCCGGTTTCATCAAAGAATATTATTTTAAGAGACGAGGGACTGCCCAAGTATCATCTTGAAAAGTGAGTGTGTAGTTACTTTCATCTTACACATACATATGAAGTATTTTCTATAAACTACGTGCTATGTGTAATTATATTGTTTGTTTATTTTAGATGGGTGTTTAATAGATGATTTATACAAGTTTTAAACTGTATATATATATATATATATATATATATACAAATATGTTGGGTAAAACATGGGTAGACGAAATAGTCGATGTGTGTAAAAATGATGAGAGGCCTCGATGTTGTTGTTGTTGTTGTTGTAGTCATATAGCGGAGTATAGATGATGACCACGGACCTTTCTAGACAGTCCATTGGAACGCTAGCAGGTTCAGAACCTGTAGGTGTTGGTGAACTATATGTTCATTGGTGTACTCCGGCCATCCCCCTTATGGTTGCCTTAAGGACATGTATGGCTGAGGAATCCCCTTAGCAGTAGTGTCCATCTCGATGATGATCCTTAGGATAGGTCCCTTTTGATAGGTGTTTAGGGACGTAAAGTGAGGATAATGGGAATGGGTAATCATGGTTATTGTTGGTTGATGAAATTAATAAATTTATTGTTGGTTGATGAAAATTAATAAATTTATTATATGTGGGTTGAAAACCCTATATGCTCACCAGGCTCCCAAGTCTGACCCACTCAGCTTGTTATATTATAGGTAGTGGACCCTTAGCATAGTTTGGTTGATTAAGAGGGATTTTTGGATTATAGGCCAGTAGTTGTAAATAACTGTTGTAAGGCTTATAATACACTGTTTATGCTTTTGGTCTGTATCGGAACATGACATCCCAAGGTTTTGATATATAATGAAAATATATATTTCTTTAAGAAATGTTTGATAAATATTTATCATGTTTTGTTTTTGGGACAAATTCTGCAACATCTTTTAAAAGATTACTCTGATTTTATTTTAAAAGCATAAATTAAATTGGTCTTTTTTGGCCGAGAAATTTGGGGATGTCACAACCCATCACCCAGGTCCCCGACATTAGAGTAAGCCCGACTTGTTACGTGTGTGGTGAAACTAGACACTTCAAGAGAGATTGTCCAATAGCAAGGAATGTTGGTGGAGATGGAAGGGTACTTATGATCACTGCAGGAGATACTCTCCTTAAACCACCTGTAAATATTGGTACGTTCGCTAACAATAATGTTTAGGCCAAGAAATTTTCAAAAACTTTTTCCAATTAAATCAAAATCACAAATTGCTCCCCATACGAACAAATCACATAACACATATAAAAACTAAGGATCCTTGCAGGTGAGCTATAATGGATTAGTGTAAACGTCAGGTTCATATATAATTAAGATTCTATAGGCTTAGAATGCGTGATTCCACCTTATTTCATGTTCCTTATTTGGTTTTCGACTTAGGGCAGAGTCACTCGGTCGACTGTCTTCTCAATCTTAATTATATACGACTTGTGTACACCGAGCGATTATACAGGGACCTAGTAGGGATCATACTATGAGATTTCATCACTATTTATCGGAGCACTCGTACTGCTAGTACTCGCTAAATGCGATACAAAATTTTGTATTAGAAATAACAAGAATAAAACTGAAAGCACTACAGACAGATACAAAGAATACACTATCGCTCTAAACAAACAACCCTTCCAAATCGACTTAACACCTGTTACAATAAGAAGTTCTAACATCGCCATTTGACATGCATTGGCTTGGTTCTCACCATACCAATTTCATGTGCTACGAAAAGACCCTTCGCCTTAACCGACCGACTAACGAAACCCTTTCAATCTATAACGACAAAACCGACACAAACCTCCAAATTGGCTCTCACTTCAAAACCCAAAAGTACCCACACGAGGGGTACCATGTTTTCCCAATCCACGCGGTAGATGAGAAAGAAGAAGTGAAAAACGTCGAGGATGTTCCAGAAGTCCGTAACCACCCCGAAGTATCCCCACCAGACCTCGTGGGAATACCACTCGTATAGAAAGTCAAGTTCAAGAATGGAGACTCGTTACCCATGCGTTTCACTTATCACTACTAGGTGTATATGTGAGAGTTGTATATAATTATGATTCTACAGACTTAGAATGTGTGATTCCGCCTTACTTCCCGTTCCTTGTTTGGTTGTGGGCTTAGGCCAGAATCACCCATTCGACTGTCTTTTCAATATTAATTATATATAATTTGTATACACAAAGAAATGATAGATGAACCATGTATGAGTCCTACCATGAACTTTAGAACAAAGTTGACCAGGTCTACAAGTGGACATGCTTTCAGTAGGGTGAACGTAGACAAATAAACCAAACTCACACACTTCCTACCGATCGAAGCAACAGTTGAAATAGAAAAGCTAATGGGAACATACCACCAGGAAGTTGTAAGACTATACAGTATACCGCTATTAGTTATCATAGATAAGAGAGAATCGATTCACCTCGCATTCCTGACAGTCATTATAGGAGTCTTTTAAGGCCCAACTCGTCTTGAGTACAGCTTACCATCCCTAAGCAAACAGTCAGAATAAACGAAACAAAGTCGGATACCAATAGTGAAGGTCCGCTGGAACACCAAGTGAGGACCTGAATTCACTTGGGAACGGGAAGATCAGATGAAACAAAAGTACCCACATCTTTTACCTAGTTCATGAGTACCACTTTAGACATAATTTCGGGACGAAAATCCCTCTAACGGGGCGGGATAACATAACAACCAATTATTTCAAGCCAATGAAATTCAAACCAAAGTCAAAGAAGTCAACTATGTCAAACATAAGCCATAATATTCAAAATTTAGGAAGTCATGACATGTCGAAGTTTCGCGACAAAACTCGCACGACACCGGGAATCGTAAAAAGTGAGTTTATGATAGATTACTTTTTAGCCTTTGTAATCTAAATGAAAGTTGTAAAGTACCTCTCCACCTAGGCGTGGATATAAAGAACGACAAAAATGGAGCTTGTATGCAAAAATTTTGACCTTCCGAAGATGTATCAGTCTAACAGAGTGACACGTGGCAGAAACCCTAGTTTGGCCGTGTTCCATGACGTAGACATGAGTTCCACGACGTGGATATGATCTAAAACGCCTGTCAATGCTATTATGTAGAACATAATTCTACGGGAGTGAGGTGTTGAATCTCCACGACGTGGAAATAAAACTCAAGATATGGAATCAGTATCGTGACACCTTCCGAAGCTAAGAACCAAATGGCAAGTCTATGAGGTGATGCAGCTCTATTTCCAAGACGTGGACTTGACATAGACAGCTTCTAAATAGCAAGTTCGACTCTAAGCTTCCATACACCTGAATTTCTCCTCTTTCCCTCTCTTGTTTGTTGAAGCCGTTTCGCTTCCCAAGCCCGACGATCACGAACCGCTGACCATTTCTAGTTAGTTTCTAACCGCAATCACACTCAAGGTGAGTTCATACCCCTACGTTTTCATGATTTTTCATTGTTTTAAGGGGGGGAATACAAGTAAAACACAATAATATTTGAGTAAATAAACAAACCACTACTTATGTTTTCTTACCTTTTATATGCATTTTTATGTGAAATTACTAAATATGTGAAACAACGTTACTACCAAATTTACAAACATTTACATGCCAAAACGTGCTAAAATGCAAAGGTTTTCATTTCAGCAAAACATACAGTATAAACTATAAGAGGTATAGTTTATGGTTCATTTTAAAATAACTCTATAGAAAAGTTACATTTTGAATTTACTAAAAGGGTTTTCAATTCATTACTCATAAACTCGTTAAAGCAATAAATTTGTGAGATGTCTTCAAGTACTTACCCAAGTACCAGCGAAATTACTGACTTATAACAAGACTCTCCTATAGGAGAGCGAAATATTTGTGTATAGATCTATAAGGGACTGACAATTCCACACCCTGACTCTTAGCTACAGTTGGACCGGCAGGTCTGGGTGACAAACATCGTTAATGTTTCCGACACCTAAAGAACGTCGTGTTCAGGCCATCTTAGGTCATAGTATGGTTATAAAAACTCACATGGAGAAAACAACGACACATTTATGGAGTAATATATTTTCAAATAGTCTCATTTGAGCATTAGTATACATTTGGTTTACGGGGCAAACATAACTTCAAATAGTTTTATATAATAATAAAACTGCATTACACGACATCTTAATACAACAAGGGTTACATTTCTAGAAACATAAGTTTAAAGGGATTACATACAAATACAACTACAGTACACTATTTTCCTAGTACAGTGCAGCTTACATTTCCAAAAGGACCATTATTGTTAACTTAATGATTACTTAGCATATACGTTATAGTTATATATAATAAAGATCCTATAGGAATTAGAATGCATGATTCCACCTTAGATCTTGTTCCTTGTTTGGTTGTGGGTTTAGGGCAAAGTCACTCATTTGACTGTCTGTTCGATCTTGATTATATATAACTAGTATACAATAAATGATCATAGGAGTAAGCAGTATAAGTCACACCATTTACACAAATTAGAACTTCGTATTACAGATTTTAAGCAAAAGAAACTTATACATTTTTGGTCTTACGGTATTAAGACTACAACTCATTTTATAGAAAATATGGGATTTTTTGGATGAATACACTAACGTTTTCAAGGAGCAAAGAACGTACTTTTACATACAAAATGCTTATGAACTCACCAAATTAAATGTTGACACTTTTTCAAAACCACTTGTATTCTCAGGAAGCCAATAGATAGGTACACACACAGGTTTTCAGAAGACGGAGTATAGTATTATCACGTCTTAGTTTCTGCTAAAGTTTTGTTGTCAAGCAAATAATGTTTCAACACAATGTGAATTATATATATTTTCAATATGATGGTTGTGTTTGCTTTCATTACTATTATTCAATTGTTATGATACTGTACATGACGTCATCCGCCCCTGAACATTTCCGTCGTTTCCGTTTGGGGGTGTGACACCAGCTCAAGTAGCGCAATCACTAGAGGGCTCATCTGCGACCGGTGGCGAGCGGCATCTGGATATTCAACTGATCTTGAGTGGTTGAAGACAGAAAATACAAGATAATCTCAAGTTTCTGGCAAGCCATGGACAAACAGAAAGTAGTTTTGGCCATAGGGGTGGCTTCCTCCAATGTTTGTGTTGGCAACATTGGGTAGCATGTTCAATAGAGGCGAGGTCTCACTCGTCTGCTGACTTCGATCTCCTACAGCCTAGAGGGCGTTGTAGTGGTCCCCGATGATGACGCACATTATTATGAGGGGTATCAAGGGGAATTCAAGCAGCCCATAGTTCTTATTAAAGTTATCTCAAGACCTACCCCTAGACGATCCTCTTCTGAGGGGTGTGTGGGGGTGTGCGCCATGAAACTCCTTCGAAGGAGCTTCTACAGGGCCTTGCTGGCCCTGGTGCGGCCCCTTTCATTCCAGGTTGGAATTTTTGTAACGACTCCAAGTTGTTCGTTCATACTAATTCTTTCGAGTTTGTCCGCTATGCTCTTCCACTGGTTGTTGTTACTGATATGGATGTTATGGCCAGTTCCACCCTTTCTCATAATATGGAATATGTTATTGCTCAAGCCATGTCTTACTTAGTGGCCGGATCCCAGCATATTCAATGCCTCAGTGGGATAGAGCAAGCTCATGTTGTTTTCATTGCAAATGAGTTAGAGCACAAGCGTCAGATTACAGATCTTGAGAAGGAAACCTAATGCTTTGGCCAGAAGTATGATCTCTTGATGTCGGTGAAAATGGATGTGATGGAGGTGCGATCAGCATTGGAATTGAAGGTGGATTCTGTCACTTAGTCTAATGAAGGATTGATGATGCATAATGAAAGCTTGGAGCACAATATTGTTGACTGGTACAAGCTTGTTGACAAGGCCCGGGTTCAAGCTGCGGCATCACGCCATGACCGGAATTGTCTTCTATAGGTTAGGGTCATGCTCGTTATGGATAAATTGATTGAGCACCGTAATTCACCAATGGGGTTAGCCATATTCTCCATGCCACCTTTTTTGCTGGGGAGGAGTCCGGTTGCACAAGACTAAAGGAAGAAATTCACTCTGGGACTTATGACCCTGAAGTGAGTGATTCCCAGTCTAGCCATACCATAGGGATGGATAATATGCCAGTTAGCTTTATGACCCTTAGCTATATTCATATGCTTAGTTTGGGTCAGCTTGATATGGTTGGGATAAGGCAACTATGCGTTCTTGAGGATGTTGACCAGACCATATGTGATCCTACATGTGGGAATGATGTTGGTGGTAATGGGGTAGGTGTTGGTGGTAGTGTTGTGCAGAATGTTGACGAGGGTGCTGGTGGCAGTGCTAGGCAGAATGCTGACGAGGGTGCTGGTGGGGAGAATGAGTCAGTTGGTGGTGAAGATGTCGTTTGAGTTTAAGGTACTTGTACCATTGTGATACCCTTCGGGGTGAAAAAACTTTATGAAGCTATTCCTTTCTTTTGTTGCTTTTGAACATTTTGGGCCCTTCGTGGCGTAAGTTATTTAGGCCATGTGTGGCCGTAGATGTAATAGTTGGTTGGATGTATCCTATTGTCTGAATGGATATTACTTTGTGTTTATGTATCTTATATTCTGAATGCCTGAATTCCTTTTTTTCTGTATGCATAGTCGTGTGTGTTTTCTATATGGACCAACTTGCTCAGCATCGTCCCTTGATTGGTTGTGTTTTTCTCACCTCAGGATTCAATGTGTCTTATCGTGGGAAGCATCCTGACTTCATAAAAGAGCATATTTAGTCTAGTGAGGTGCATTTAGCGCTAAGCTTCTATTATTTGTCGAGTGTTTAAATTTTTTGAAGGGTGCGTTAAGCCTTTTTGTGAGATACACTAAGAGTATATTAGGCTTTTTGAGGTGGAATATGCTAAGCCTCTTGTGATACATCAAACATTTAAATTTATTAAGGAATTCTTTGAGCCTTTTAAACTGGAATACACTGAGTATTTAAATATTTAAGGAATACTATAAGCCCTTTCTAACTGAAATACACTAAGTATTTGAATTTGTAAGGAATACACTAAGCCTTTTTAACTGAAATACACTAAGTATTTGAATTTGTAAGGAATACACTAAGCCTTTTTAGCTGAAATACACTAATTATTATTCATTAGTCTGGGAGATCAGTCCGACTAGTAAGTCATCACAAGGTCATTGTTATCCCTCCTAGATAGGGATCTTTCTACGTTCTTCCCGTCAAGGTGGGGGCATTTCCAATTGCTTCCTCTGGGTGGGTGCTAGCCCGTAGCGATTTTTTCTGTGTGGGGATTCTTACAAATGGAACTTCTTGAGGTTCCTGGAATTCCATGTTCTTGGAATCAGCCTTCCTTCAATTATCTCAAGTGTGTAGGACCGGTTTCGGTGTGCTTCGGTTGTCTTGTATGGTCCTTCCCATGTGGGGCATAGCTTCCCTCGTGGTTGAGCATGGCTCGCTTCGTTCTTTCTCAAGACATAGTCTCCCACTTAAAAGGTTTTCTCCTTTACTCTCTGATTTTAGTATCCTTCTAAGGCATTCTTGTAGGCTACTTGATAGATGTGTGACCACTTACGCCGCTCCTCAATGAGATCTAGGTTCTGTCTTCGATCCTCATTGTTGATTTTCTCTTGGAAGTGTATCGTGCGCAGCGAGCTAATCATCAGTTCCACTGGCAACATCGCATATGTGCCATAGACTAGACTAAATGGGGTCTCTTTCGTGCTTTTCCTTAGGGTCGTCCTTTTTGACCAGAGGACTCCTTGGAGCTCTTCTACCCAGCTTTCCTAGTCTCTTCTTTATCCCATTTATGAGTGTGCTATTGGACACTTCCATCTTTCCATTAGCCTGGTGGTGTGCTACCGACGTGAATCGGTGCTATATCCCTCTTTCTATACACCAACTCCTGAATAGATTTTCTGTAAATTGAAATCCATTGTCGCCAATCATTACTTTAGGTGTTCCAAATCTTTTTATGATGTTCTTCTATAAAAACTTAATAATCTACCTCCCTGCTATGCACGTTAATTGCTCGGCTTCGATCCAATTGGTGATGTAGTCCACTACGACCACCAAAAACTTTACCCTTCCAGGGGCCTCTAGGAATGGCCCAACGATGTTTATTCCCCACTGGTAAAAGCAACATGGGCAGCTAATACTTGTTAACGGTGTCGGAGGATCTCCCTGTATTGGTGAGTAGGTTTCGCATTCCATACATGTTTGTGTTAGTGTCATTATGTCTATATTAGATTTCGAGCTAGTAAATCCCCATTCGGAGTATCTTTCCTGTAAGATCCCTTGCTCCCTCGTGTGCCCCGGCTAGTCCGACATGCGTCTCGTGGAGCACCTTCTTATCGCCATCCTTGTCCACGCATCTTAGCAATGGGGTCATGAATCCTTTTTGGTATACAATCCCCAGATGATCGTATATTGTGGAGCTTTTATTCTTATTTTCCTAGCTTCCTTGTGATTATCCGGAAGGATATCATGTAGCAAGTAATCGACAATCGGTGTCAAACAGTTGGGTTGTGTCGGCGACAGGGTATGTATATGGTGTTTCTCTATGTTCTTTTCTTTGAGCACTTCAACCAAGACTTTTTGGAAAGGTGTTTGAAGCATGCCGAAGCGAGTTTGCTGAGAATGTCCACCCTTCTATTCTCACTTCATGGTTTTGCTTGATGCTAAAACTCTTGAACGGTTTTATTAGCCTCTGAACGGTTCTTACATTTTTCTCCATTCGCTTATCCTTTGTTTCAAATTCTCCGCTAACTTGGTTGGTTGCTAGCCTTGAATCTGATAGGGTTGTTATCTTTTCCACTCGCATCTTCCTTGTTATTTGCAGGTCGGCTAATAGGGCTTCGTACTTAGCTTTGTTGTTAGAGGTGTGAAAGTCAAATCGAAGTTCATAGGTAACTTCTTCTCCGTCTAGGTATGTAAATCTTAGACTCGCTCTCGATCCTTCTTTGTTGGATGCCCTATCTGTATATAAGGTCCAACATTGGCTATATGCTTGCCCAAGTGTGTCCTTTTGGTCTTCTGCTTGGATGAGTGGCTTTATTTCATTTGGTATCTCGATTAGGAAGTCTGCTAGTGTTTGTCCTTTAATACTTGCGCGTGGGCGATAATTGATATCGTGTTCTCCCAATTCAATTGCCCATTTTGCCAAACGTCTTGATGTATCTAGTTTGAGAAGCACTTGTTTTACCAGGCAGTTGGTTCACAACTCTACTTAATGTGCTTGAAAATATCGTCTCAGACATCTTGCTACATAAATGAGAGCTAGTACAAGCTTTTCCAAGATGGGGTAGTTAACCTTTGGGACTTGTAAGGACCGGCTAACGAAGTAAACCGGCAATTGTCTTCCTTTCCTTTCAACCGCCAACAAGGATGAGATGGCTTTTTTTGAAGCTGACAAGTATACTTGTAGCATTTCACCCGGGACTGGACTAGCCAGTGTTGGCAGCTTGTGCAAAGCTTCTTTTAATTGTTGGAGTGTTGCTTCTGCCATTGGTGCCCACTGGAATTTACTCTTCTTGATGCATCTTTTGAGCGTTTGGAAGAGTGGCATGGCCTTTTTTGCTGATTTGGAGATAAAATGGCTCATAGTGGTTATCTTTCCATTTAAACCGTGGGCATCTCTTAAGGTGTGCGGGGATGGCACCTTCATCAGTCGTCCACCTTGATAGGGCTTGGTTGGATCCCCTCCTGAGTGATGTAGTATCCCAGGAACTGTCATTCCTCTACTCCAAAGGTGAATTTCCCCAGGGTCTTCTAGGGTCCTGAGTGTCTCTTCCACGTCTTCTAACAATCTTCCTTTGTCTGGGTTTTTTGTGACAATGTCATCTACATATACTTCAATGTTCCTTCCAATCTGTTTTGCAAAGAGTGAGTCGACCAACCGTTGATAGGTTGCTCTTGCATTCTTTAGACTGAACAGCATTTTCTGGTAGCAAAAAGCAATATGGTCCGTGTAGAAGGCGGTCTTCTCTTCGTCATCCTTGTTCATCAAGATTTGATGGTACCCCTTGTATGCGTCGAAGAAACATTTTAGCCTAAACCCTTGCAAAGACTCCACCTTTTTGTCAATTTATGGTAGGGGATAGCAATCTTTAGGATAGGCCTTATTTAGATCGGAATAGTCGATGCACATATGTCACGTGCCATCATGCTTCTTTGACCATAACTAGGTTTGTGATCCATGCTGGGAATATTGCTTCGCGGAGTATGTCTGCTTTGTTCAACATGGCTACTTCAGCATTGATCTCTTTGTTACTGTCCCCTTCCTGGACACGCTTTTTCTGCTTCACCTCCTTCGTCCATGGCTTTACCATTAGCTTGGTGTCACGATCGAGATTCTAGATTCTTCCAGAGTACACGAGAAAGTTAGAGAACTTATAAGTAAAGCCTAATAGATCCTGGAACGTCCTAGATTTCTCTAGGACATCAAAGAATGATTTAGCACATTTCATGGAAAGCTGTAAATACTTCTAGGTTAGTAGAACAATCTAGATTAGTCATGGAAGTAGGGCTAATGTAGTATTATCTAGAAACTTCCCTAGAAGGGGAAGAAAAATTATAAATAGGGAGGAGCTCATTTGCTCTGAAACATTCAGAAAGTTTCCTTGTATTCTCTCATGCTCTTATAATAGAAGCTCTCTTTCATTTTAAGAAAATTAAAGCCTTATTCCCTTTCTTACTTAGTCGTTTATACATCTCAAAGAAGTGTAGTAGCTTGACTTAGTCGAAGTTACACTAAGTGGCACACGATGATCGAATTGTCCTGTGACACGTGGTATCAGAGCTAGAGTTCGTACAAGCAAGAGATCATGGCCATGGAAGGAGGAAGTAGTGAAGTAGCTAACGTGACCCCTATCATCGAGGAGAAAGGAAGAAAATCCAAGAAGAGGGACCAATCTATAGATGCCTTGGCAAGCTTAGAAAACAAACTTACAAGGACGGAGATTAACATCGGTGAGATCCTTGAATGGAAGGATATCGTCGATCAGTTCGTCGCAGAGATAAGTGACATGAGCGATGGATTGAAGGAGACCATCGGTGTTATCAAGGAAGAAATCCTTGGACTTGTTAACACCTTGTGGAAAGAGTTCCATGAGAAGATAAGCTCTCTAGAAGATGAGGTGAAGTTATGCAAAGCAGCGATAGCCAGAGGATCTGTTACGAAGATGACACCACACACATAATCACCTAAGCCCTCGAAATATGGAGGTAAGCGTGATCCCAAACTACTCGAAGAATTTTTTTGGTCCCTAGAATGTTATTTCAATGCCATCGGGGTAAAGGAAGGCAAGTACAAAATAGACACGGCGGTTCTATACTTGAGTGAGAATGCAGCACTATGGTGGAGGCGAAAGCATGGTGACATTGAAAAGGGCCTATATTTCATAGACACTTGGGACGAGTTTAACAGAAAACTCAAGAAACAATTCTGCCCGCATAATACTAAAGACGTATCCATGAAGAAACTCCGAGGATTGAAACACATTGGGTCTATTAAAGATTACATGGCAGAATTTACCGCCTTGATGTTGGAGTTTCCTGATCTATAAGAAAAAGATAAGTTGTTTTACTTCCAAGACGGACTACAATATTGGGCTTATAACGAGCTCAAGAGGAGGAACGTCCAAGATGTTAACGAAGCTATAGCAGTAGCGGAATACCTTATGGACTTCCGAAGAGATACCCAGGTTAGGAAACCTAGTGGAGGAGAGAGACCAACAACAAGACCGCTACAGAAGGATGATAAACCTGCTGCACGACCAGCAACTTTCAAGGGGGAGGCGATTGAAGCGAGATCTCGAAAGGAGGTCAAGTGCTATTTATGTGACGACCCTCATCTAATAAGAGATTGTACCAAGAAGAAAAGTTTCAATGCGATGGTATTCAAAGAAGAGAAGGAAGAGAGAGACGAGGCACAACTAGGCTCCATGCGACGTCTCAACTCAGTAGCAAAAGAAGAGGCCCACACAAAGAAAGAAAGAGGACTCATGTTTGTGAGAGTTAGTACAAAAAATAAAGTCACTAAAGCCTTAGTAGACACAGGTGCGTCTCATTATTGCCTTTCTAAAAATGAAGATGAAAATTCAATACTCCAAAGAAATAGGTTGGTGGAAAGCTGTCAACTCTCCTTCCGAGGCTATTCTTGGAGTCGCTTATGAAGTAATTGTCGAGATTTAGAGGATGGAAGGGTCCTATCGATCTAACCGTAGTACCCATGGATGATTATTGCATGGTCTTGGGGATGGATTTCTTCGACTAGTTACGCCCTTTCTCGTTCGAAGATCAGACCATGCGTATCACCAAGGACTCAATGATACACACCGTACCCTTGGAAAGAAGCAAAACATAGTCTCGGATCTTATCGGCCATGCAACTCAACAAGGGAATGAAGAAGGGAAAATGATGTACTTAGCAACATTAAAAGAAGAAACCATCCCTCCCAACGAATAAATGCCAGAGACGGTGGAAAAAGTACTAGAAGAATTAAGGACATGATGTCGCCAGAGTTTCCAAAGAAGTTACCACCGAGAAGGGAAGTGGATCACGAGATAGAACTCGAGACCGGAGCTAAGACACTAGAAATGTGTCCTTATAGAATGGCTCCACCCGAGTTGGAAGAACTAAGACGGAAATTGAAAGAGCTACTAGATTCCAGATTTATCCGCCCTTCAAAGGCCCCATTTGGTGCCCCAGTCTTGTTCCAGAAGAAGCATGACAAAAGTCTATGAATGTGCGTAGATTATCGAGCATTGAAAAAAGTAACGATAAAGAACAAGTACCCAATTCCACTAGTAGCTGATCTATTCGACCGACTCAGAAGTGCAAGATGGTTCACTAAGCTGGACTTAAGGTCGGATTATTGGCAAGTACACATAGCAGCGGGGGACGAACCAAAGACGACATATGTAACAAGGTATGGCTCCTACGAATTCTTAGTCATGCCTTTTGGATTGACAAATGCCCCTGCCACATTCTACACTTTAATGAATAAGATATTCCACCCATTCTTGGACAAATTCGTGGTGGTGTACTTAGACGACATAATAGTTTACTCAGAGTCATTAGAAGAGCACGTTAAACACTTGAGGTTAGTCTTGCAAGTGCTAAGGGAAAATAAATTATACATAAAGATAGAAAAGGGTTATTTGCCCAACCAGAAGTTACGTTCTTAAGGCATAACATCGTTGATGGAAAGATCTATATGGATAGCAACAAGATACGGGCAATCCAAGAATGGGAGCCGCCAAAGAACGTTTCTGAGCTACGATCGTTCTTAGGCCTTACAAACTACTATCAAAGATTTATATCTGGATACTCTGCTAAAGCCACTCCCCTAACTGACCTTCTAAAAAAGAAAGTTCTGTGGGAATGGACTGAGAAGTGTCAAATGACGTTTGATCTTCTATAGAAAGCTGTCACGAAGGAACCAAACTTGAAGCTACCAGACTACACGAAGCCATTCCATGTACAAACAGATTCGTCAGACTTCGCGATTGGAGGAGTGTTATTACAAGATGACCATCCAGTGGCCTACGAAAGCCGAAAACTAAATGATACGGAACGGAGATACCCGGTACACGACAAGGAAATGACAGCAATCATACATTGCCTTCGAGTATGGAGACACTATTTGCTTGGGATTTGGTTCGTTATCTAAACCGAAAATGTGGCGACTAGTTGCTTCCAAAATCAGAAGAAACTAAGCCCTAATCAAGCTCGTTGGCTAGATTTCTTGGCAGAATTCAATTATGTCATGGAGTATACACAGGGAAAAACCAATGTAGTTATCGATGCTCTGAGTCGAAAGGCTGAACTAACGGCCCTCTCTCGAGTAACATGTGATCTCGCTGATCGAATCAAGGAAGGATTGAACAATTATCCATTAAGGAAAAACTTAGTGAAAATGGCAAAACAAGGCAAGACGAGAAAATTTTGGGTTGAAGATGGACTATTATGCACGGTCGGTAATCGAATGTTTGTCCCAAGATGGAACAACTTGAGGAGACAAGTTTTAAAATAATGTCATGATTCAAAATGGGCTGGACATCCAGGTACTCATCGCACGAAGGCAATTATAGAACGATCCTATTATTGGCCCAATATGCGAAGCGACATAGACGCCTACGTAAGGACTTGTCTTGTTTGTCAACAAGACAAGGTGGAACAAGCCAAACCGGCAGGTTTGTTGGAACCACTATCGATCTCTGAACAACCATGGGAGAGCATATCAATGGACTTTATTTCAGCATCACCCACATCCGAAGGGTGCAGTTCAATAATGGTGGTTGTATATCGGTTCTCGAAATATGGGACGTTTATACCAACCCCCCTGGGACTGCACCGCTGAAGAAGTTGGACGACTATTCTTCAAGCATGTCGTCAAATATTAGGGACTTCCCCAAAACATTATAAGTGATAGAGATCCCCGCTTTATAGGAAAGTTTTGGAGAGAACTATTTAAGCTAATGGGAACAGAAATCCACTTCTCGACTAGTTTCCACCCTCAAACCGATGGCCAAACTAAAAGGGTGAATCACTTTCTTGAGATTTATTTGAGGCACTTTGTCAGTGCAAACCAACGGGATTGGGCCAAGCTAATTGATGTGGCCCAATTTTCATATAACTTACAACCGAGCGAGGCTACAGGGAGGAGACCTTTCAAGATTGTAACGGGTCAACAACCATTGATGCCCCAAGAACTAACAAAAGGCTACAAAGGATCAAGCCCACCTGCATACAAGTTTGTAAAAGGATGGAGTGAAGAACTCGACATAGCAAAGTCTTACTTGCACAAGGCAGCCAAGCGAATGAAGAAATGGGTGGACGAAAAGAGGCAGCCAAGAGAGTTTATAGTAGGAGACGAGTTGATGGTAAAGCTTCCACAAAGAATGTTCAAATCTACCCGACAGGTACACAAAGGCTTAACACGAAGATACGAGGGGCCCTACAAAGTGCTCAAAAAAGTCGGGACCCGATCATACAAGCTAGACTTGCCACCCCACTTAAAATTCATCCAGTATTCCACGTAAGTCTCCTCAAAGCTTACAATCGTGATGAAGAAGATCCATCGAGAAGCAAATCACATCGAGCTCTAGTAGCAAATATAGTCTCCTATGACAAGGAGGTAGAAGAAAGCTTAGTTGATAGAACAGTTTACAAACGAGGTTCACCCAATTGGACAGAATATTATGTTCGATGGAAAGGACTACCCAATAGCGAGTCCAGCTGGGAACATAAACAAGATTTATGGCAGTTCCGAAACAAAATTGAGGAGTACATATCGAAGACTTGACAAGGACGTCAAGAACTTAAGTTGGGGAGGGTGTCACGATCGAGATTCTAGATTCTTCCAGAGTACACGAGAAAGTTGGAGAACTTATAATTAAAGCCTAATAGATCCTATAATGTCCTAGATTTCTCTAGGACATCGAAGAATGATTTAGCACATTTCATGGAAAGTTGTAAATACTTCTAGATTAGTAGAAAAATCTAGATTAGTCATGAAAGTAGGACTAATGTAGTATTATCTAGAAACTTCCCTAGAAGGGGAAGAACAAGTATAAATAGGGAAAAGCTCATTTGCTCCGAAACATTAGGAGAGGTTCCTTGTATTCTCTCGTGCTCTTATAACAGAAGATCTCTTTCGTTTGTAGAAAATCGAAAGCCTTATTCTCTTGCTTACTTAGTCGTTTATACATCTCAAAGAAGTGTAGTAGCCAGACTTAGTCGAAGTTACACTAAGTGGCACACGGTGATCGAATTGTCCCATGACATTGTGCTCTATGACCTCCCTATATACCCCCACCATGTATATGGGTGTCCATATAAATAAATATTTGTATTTCTTCAGGAGGTCAATTAGTGTTTGTCTTATTTCTAGAAGAAGGTTGACTTCTATGCCAATTGTTTGGCCTGGGTGTTCTGCATTGATGATCTCCTTTCTGCTAGACAAATCTGATCGTGGCTTCTTGGCCTCTTTCGTGATTTCCTTTGGTTGTTGATCTCATATCATCTTAATTCTTTTGGTGGAGTGACCAAGATTGTCCTTTGTCCTTCCATCGTGCCAAACTTCACTATTATGTGTATGGTGGACGGTATTGCTCTGACCCTTAGCAGATTTGTCCGTCCCAATATGATGTTGTCACTATTATGTGTATGGTGGACGGTATTGCTCTAAACCTGAATAGATTTTTCTGTCTCAGTATGATGTTATTGAAATATCCACCTTTGGCATGTATCACAATATTGTTCGCTTTGGGCTCCTAGCGCGAACACTTCCCAGGGGATCACACATCCATGAATTGATCTCGCTCGAGCACGCTTAACTGTAGAGCTCTTATGGGATCTACTACCCTCACGACTTTAAAACGTGTTGTGACAAGGAAGGTATCTACACCCCTTATAAGGAAATGTTTCGTTCTCCTTCCGAGCCGAAGTGGAATCAGGTGCGGGTACCACCCACTTTCACCCCCCCCATTATATGGTTCGACGTCCTTATCAAACACATTGACTTGTGCCCCAGATCTTATACCAACTTGTAACAACACAAAAACTAGGAGAAAAATTTTTCATTTATAATTAACATTTACAATCATAAGTTTGATTCCAAAATCTATTACATAATCATCATATCAAATCATCAGAGTGACAATATCAATAAGTGTGGAAAATGGTGGTGAATGAATGTTGTGCCATCAAGTCGGGCCCTTCCCCTTAGTATCGGAAGTACCTGAAACCACAACACAAACTATAAGCAAAAGCTTAGTGAGTTTTCCCAAAGTACCACATACCAAACATACAACTGGGCCAAACCCTGGGATATATTCCAACCCAATAAGCAAGATAGGCCCTGCCCTGGGGTATATTTCAACCTGATCGTATGATAGTGGACCCTGCCATGGGGTATATTTCAACCCGAACATGCCATAATCGGCCCTGCCCTGGGGTATATTTCAACCCGAATTGCCATATCGAGCACCGCCCTGGGGTATATTTCAACCCGATCATACAACACAAATATGTACATCACATCATAGCTAGCATCCTACATAACCAAATAATGGGTCGACATTGGTGCCTTCAACCGATAGATATATGGAAGAGACTCACCTCTTTCTGCTGGTAAATACTAACTACTCGGCTGCTGATCCGAAAAATCGCACACTAAACATACACAGATTACCCTAATTAGGAATGGTTTAACAATCATGACTATGGGCCTAAATTCCAATCCAATTCCTAAGGTTAGGGCCCCCTTCACTATAACCATAATGGACTTAATCAACCCTGGCCCATAACACAGTAACGGGCCCTAAGGCCCAAAAGTCCCAACTCATAACCCTTAAGGCCCATAACAAAATCTGAGGCCCACCTACCCTAAACAGGCCAAAGCCTAAAAGCTAGCTAAGGCCCAAAATCTAAAAAAGTCCAACAATTGTCCAAAGGCCCATTAGAGCGTACGTGGGGTGTACATCTTAGTACGCTTGGCGTACTCAATCCCAAGTGGTACGCGCGGCGTACATCTTAATACGCCCAACGTACTAAGCTGTTAAGCACTTTCAGCCATTAAGTGCTTAATCCATGTAGTCAATTACACCAATTTCCAGATCTCGGTCATTTAAGGGGTCCTAGGGCATAAAGTTGGCAACATTGTGCCTTTGCATGTCTAATGGGAGCCCAACATCCAATTTTGTCCATCAAGACTCACATTAAGGACTTATATCCATGCATGGTGTCATAACAACCATCAAGATAGCCTTTTTATGTCACTAACACACCAAAGGGACTAAGATCTAGCATTACAAGCTTCTGGAGTTGCCCAACTCACAAAATAGAATCCATAGACCCAAAAGAACTAATAACCAAACCCTAACTCTAACTATCAAAGGAGACTACAAGGTATGAGCTTTTTACCTTCAAAAGCTTCCTAAGATGATGTAGATTCAGGATCTTGAAGCTAAACCATGTCCCATGCTTGCACACCAAGTTCTTATTCTTTCAAACACACCAAAAAGGCCACCAAAGTTACTTTCAAGCTCAAAGATCACTCTCAATAACAAACTAGGGTTTTAGGGACGTTAATAAGTAGTGGAGGCTAATAAGGGTGAGGGTCCAAGAGTCATAAGTGAGCTTAAATAGGGCTCATGCCCTAAAATTAGGGTTTTCGCATTGGCCACGTGCGCATGCCTTGTACTCCCCGTGTACATGGATCGGGTTCCCGCTTCTATAGGCCCATGTATGCTAAGCATAAATAAACGTATGCTCAACGTATGTAGGGACTCCTTTTAAAATTTAATTTTTGCTTCAAGGGTTAAAAGGGAAAATACATGGGTCCAAATGTTACAGTTGTGCCTTGTTGGGTGTCATATTACGACAAAATCGATGAGAGACGTCTTTCGCCTTGCCTTGTGGTGGCTGGTTACTATGAACTACAGGTGGATCGTACCAAGGGGCCACATGTTGTGCCCCTTAAATCTTGTTAGCTGTCATGTTACAAGCTTGAGTCCCTCCTTCCATTTTTCTAGAAGGAGGTGGAAACAATGTTCATAGATGATGTCCGCTGAGCTACCCGTCTCCACATACACGTGATGGATAATGGTATCTCTTATGGACCCTTGGATTATCAATGGGTTGTCCCCCCGCCACCCTATGGGGCGAGGGTCCGTCATCGAGAAGATTAGGCCTTGCATGGATCTTGTGATATTATCCATTCCATTGTCATCCCCTGGTCTTCCCCTATTGGCCTGTATGGTCAGGATTTCATGGGGACGGTCATTTGCTTTTGCGCCATCTTTGGCATTCTCGGCGTCAAAATTGGCGTGAAGGCTCTATGCGATCTCTATCAAGTTTCCTTTTAGTTGTTTCATCTCCATTTCTCGTTTTAGCACTAAGTAATTGGTAGTATCATGAGTCTTGATTTTATGGTATTCATAGTAACGTCCTTTCAACCCCTTCCCTGCCTGTCTGTCGGCGACAACGTAGATATCTGGTCGTCCTCTTCATTCGTCTCTTAGGAATGACCTGAAGCGCCCTTGCAGACTTCTTCCGCATCCGAAGTGTCTGCTTCCTCTTTGGTTCTCTTGGTGGTAAGTAGGTTAGTAATGTTGTTTTGTGTATGGGGTGGTCATAGTGTTGAGGTACGCTTGCTTTGCTGCCTCTCCTTCCTCCTATCTCAGGTAGTGTTCTACCTTCTCTTAACTTGGCTCGCGTCTAGGGTTTCTTTCCTATAAATTTCTGGGATAGTGTTCCTAGAAGAAGGCCCTACGCGAAGGATCCCGCTATTAGCCCTTCATTATGCCCTGGTACGTCCAGAGTGGTATTGGTGAATCTGGAAAAGTATTCTCTCACGGTCTCTACCTCTTTTTGTTTGTAGCCGATAATAGAGTGCGAGTCACCCTTGTATTTCTGCAGTTGCACGAAGTTTGTCAGGAATAGGTACTTCAGTTGGCCAAAGTTGTAGATGCCTCGTGGACGAAGCGTTGTAAACCACATTCCTACATTGTCGTCTAATGTTGTTGGGGAAAATGTGCACCAGAACCGTTTTTATAGCTACAGCGAGGTCATGGTCCACTCTTACATATTGATATGGCTATCTGGGTCTGTAGCCCCATTGTAGGTTTTGAGGTGTGGTAACTTTGCAATGTTCGGCATTTTGCAGTCTAAGAGCTCTTTCACGAAAAGAGATTTCACACTTCTAGACAAGCTTTGGGATCTGAATGATCTGGTTATGGTGAAATTGTTGTGCGGTGAGGTATGGTTGCACCAACTTGTTTTTATATGCTGAGAGATGTGTTGGATTTGGTCATAGAAGATTTAAGGTTGAAATGGGAAGGTAAGCGTCGGATTTGTTGTAAATGGTTGGTTCGTTGTGAGCGATTTGGTTGTTTTGAACTGCTGGTTTGTTACAAGCAGTTGAGTTGTTGTGAATGGTAGAAGTTGTTGTAATGGCATGGAGAGTGACGCGGTTGTTGTGAATGAGGTTGCATGAAGGGTGGCGGTCTGTTCGCCAGTGGTGACAACATTTGTGCAAAGACAAATAGACAACTAATGATTTGTATCATCGACGGTGTCATGCAACTAACAACCGACGTGGGTTGTTGGCTATTTAACGAAAAACTTCCGCAGCATAGTGGCAAAGGTCATCGGCCCTCCCATTGTCGGGTCGGCGGTGTCATGTTGTATATATATGTAAAAACACTATATTTATGTTATTATTTTGCAATAGATGTTGTATATATGTATTATTAAAGTAATTCTAATTTGAATATTAACGTTAGATTATTCATATATTTCATTAGAATGTTATTACTCTACTATAAGCATTAAGTGTGTGCATTATTATACTAAATTATAATATTAGTTTTAACATGTGATTATTCATCCATTCATTGTTGAATAATAACATAAAAGTATGTTTTTTCATGTTTTCATTATAGTTGCTGTTTTTATTTGAAACATATATATATATATATATATATATATATATATATATATATATATATATATATATATATATATATATATATATATATATATAGGGGTGAGATCTGTTGACACTCAGAGTTTTCCGAGAACCCGAGAACTAAAGGTGGAGCGTTAGATCTAAATTAATTCATTAAGGACATGATCGTCATTTTACCTATTTCATTTAATGTTTAGTTTTTGTGTTCATAGAAATATTAATAAAAATATCTAAAAATTAACATAATTAATTTAATTTTCGGATTTTTTTAAAACAATAGTAATTTTCGTTTTTTTTTAAATGCAGATTTTTTAAATTTTTTAAGAAAACATGAATTTTAAAAAAAAACTTGAAAATTTTTATTTTATTTTTAAAAAAAACCGCAATGCTTTTAAAAGAGTAAATTAAAAATAAATATAAAAAATGAAAAATAAAAACTTGAATATTTTTAAAAAATATATAATTTTTTAGCCAAAAAAATCAACATTTTAGGTGTATACATATCTTTTCAAGTGCATATATGCATATTTCTTATACTATAATATTAGTAACTAAATCATAAAAAAAATAAAAATAATAAATAAATAAAAACTCATTTTTATTACTAATCTATAAACACAATTATACAAGTATTTTATTCGATACAAAATTAAATATACAAAGCAAAAAATGCTACAAATTTTCAAAGCCTTTTCATCTCGTGTGAATATTTACATATTTTCTTCAATGTATCACATTTCACATCTGTAATATTATGCACAAATTCTTCCAAATCTATGTGAAAATTCAAAAAAATGATTAATGCAAGAACACTCATAAAAATATATATGTATATATCATGTAAGATTCACATGTGATTATATAATGTGATATTCACATGTGACTATATCTTTTAAGACTCAAATGTGAAAATCACAAGAAAATTTAAAAAAAAATAACGAAGAACACTCACACAAAATGCATGTGTGCATATAGACGTAATTCTTATGTGATTCACTTGTAATTTACATGTGAATCACATGTTTTTCATATGTTATTCACATGTGATTTATATGTGAATTATATGTGATTTACATGTGAATCACATGTAATATGTGAATTACATATGATTTACATGTGAATCACATGTAATTCGTATTTGAATTACATGTTATTTACATTTGAATCACATGTAATTCATATGTGAATTACATGTGAATCACATGTGATTCATATGTGAGTTACATGTAAATCACATGTGATTCTATGTAAATTACATGTGATTGACATGTGCATCACGTTTGATTTATATGTGAATTACATGTGAATCACATGTAATTCATATGTGTTCACTCGTGATTTACATCTGATTCATATGTGAATTACATGTAATTTATATGTGAATCACATGTAATTCATATGTGATATTCATATGTGATTTACATGTGAATCACATGTAATTCATATATGAATTACATGTTATGTACATGTTAATCACATGTAATTCATATGTGTTCACTCAAGATTTACATGTGAATCATATGTGCATTACATGTCATTTACATATAAATCACATGTAATTCATTTGTAATTCATATGTGATTTACATATAAACTAAACTTTAGTGCTTTTAAAGATGATCAAATAAGTAACTTACTCTGAGCAAACAGGGAAACAAGATGATTGTTTCAACAAAGCAATCAAACACATAGGTCTGGTAGTAAAAATAATAATTTTAGGTGTTATGTGAATATATCATGTATTGTTAACATGTGAATATACCACATTATATTCACATGTGAATATACGATATGTGAATATATACAAATAAGAATTTTAGGTGAATTTATCTCTATAAAATATTTGATATCTCATTTATTTTTCTATATCTAGAAAAATAAATTCACTTAATTTGGTAATTTCGAATGCAATAACATAAAGAAAAGTGAGACTTACAAATAGCCCTGGAAATAAGCTACAAGAGTTGATGCTTCCTAGTTGCAGACATAACAATTTTAAGACATGAATCCAAAAGCTATCTAGTAACAAAAATAAAATGCACAATCAAAATCTCGAGCTATATCCGAATACATACCTTATAATCCATCCAAATACTCTCATTTGTAACCGTAAAACCCTAGAGAAAAAAGTCTACGTTCCAAAAGATGACTATTTTAGGGAAATTAAACGCAAAAATAAAGGAAACAACAATAAGGCTAAATTCATAAAACATTTGGGACTTAATGTGGAAAGCCTCATTTCCCGATTATAACTTCTTTCCATGTTAAGTATAAAAGAAACACTCATATAAATTTACCAGATTAAGTCGCATTCCCATTAAGCCCAATAAAGCATCAGAAATATTTTTGTTTGCTAGATGATTAAAGCTCTAAAAAGAGAATAACAAGATTAATCACACCTTCTAATGAACCATTGGGCGTTTGAAATTGTAAGTTTTGTGGTCTTCCCCCTCTTTTTTTCGGTGTGCTATTTCCATGTTGTGTTTCACTAGTTCTTTTTAAGAAAAAATTAACAAATCAAACATTGAGCTAAAGTTATACAAAAGAAATCAATGTTTTTTTACATTTAGTTTTTGTGCCAAAAGAATCAAATTCCAAAATCAAACATTAAGCTATATATTTAATCTTCCTAAACTATCTTACAAACCACTTCTTCTTTACTTATGAAATAAAGCACGACTTAATAGAGAAAGTAAATGTGGATTTCCAAGTTAACTTCTAATAGTTAACAAATATTTCCCTAATTTGGCATTGTAGCATCATCTTTAGTGATTAGCTGGTCAGCAAAATCTTGCCAATCATTTGGTTTGGAAATATCCTCGGGTGGCAGGTCACAAGAACCATAGTCAGTGGGATGAAATTACCAATACAGAAGCACAATTAACAAAGGTAAATGGTGAAAACATCCTTTGAAGTATTTCAACAAACACGTTATATGCTAAAACAAACAAAATATATTTTCCAAATCCGAACGGTTGAAAATCCATCAAGGTGAAGGGAAATAATACAATATTCAAAAGTAAAAATCTCAAACAATTTTTGTGAAGTAATAAGGTCATTACAACTTAACTTGGAGGTCAAACAAAAATGGGTCATTTTCAGTATTTTTGTCATAACGCCTTAATAGTTGAAGGAATATTCATGTGATCAGCTTTGTTGTCATGTAGGTCTCCCTAAAATACGAACCCTAAATATGAATAGCAAGTAACTAGATAAATATTTAAGAAACTATTTTCACATCAATAAGCCTATAACATGTAAATATGATACCAGACCTTCAGTTTGTTCGAGTACAACTGTTATTTCAGAAAGTTTCTGCTTCTTTTGCTCTGGAATTCAACTATGAAATCCAAATCAACACATATGATATAAACCAAAAGTAAAACATGATTTTAATGTTTAAAAGCCATGGGGTATTTAAGATTACAGAAAGAAAATAGGAAACAAGAAATGGTAGTTACAAATATGAGAACAAATGAAAAATACTTATCCTTTTCTCCTTCTGTTATCTAACCAGTAGTTGCAAAGAATAGAGTTCTCAAAATGAAGAACAATTTGGTATTCTATCAATCATCAAAAACATCCATAATACTTCTATTTGTCCTTTTACACAGGTTTTGGTTTCATCTAGTGGACTTACAATATGTAGAAAGTAAAGGCAATAGGGCAGATCGAAGCAAACATGATTGAATCAAAAATCAGAAATCGATATAGATATGAAGGCGTTTACCAAATCAGATCAATGTGTAGGAGAAACATATTTGGTGATGATGGCGCAACGACAGAGGAAGAAGAGAGATCTCGATCGTAGTGGAGTAGTCCAGTGATGATAGAGATACAAGGGAGAATGGATGTGCAATAATGGCGGACAAACCGATTCAAAATTAAAGCATCTTCAGTGAAGTTTTTTTTGTGAAGAACGTGAGATCAAGGAGTGTGGCAGTCGACAGGGGTAGAGGTGGCCGGTGAAGGGAAGAGGGAAGTGATCGACGACGGATGATGGAGGAGGCAATCGTCTTTGATCGTCAATAAAGAATGTGAGGGGGAGAGAGATTTGATGATGAATAGAGATATAAATAGTATAAGGAAAAGGTTTGACAGGATCAGGTATAAGTTATCTGTCCCTAAAATGCCCTCCGACTAATTGAAATAAGATACCCTCGTGTTTTTTATTTCCAAGTTTTTACAAAAATGTCACAGATCATCTTGACCCTATATTATTTTGATCTAACGGTCCATATTTGGTTCTCGGGTTATCGGAAAACTATAGGTTCTCAAATGATCCTTCCTATATATAGATGAAGGATCATTTGAGAACTCAAAGTTTTCCGAGAACTTGAGAACTAAAGGTGGAATGTTGGATCAAAAAAAGGAAGGGTCGAGATGCAAGATGGCGTTTTTGTAAATAAGTAGACAAAGAAAAGAAGGAGGGGTATCTTAATTAATTCAATCAGGGGTATTATAGGAATAAAATTATAATTAAATAATTTCTTAAATATAATATCTGATAAAATAAATTTTCATCTCTCTTTCTCCTCCCCGTTTTCCTCTCTCGCTCAAACCTAAGATCCATCCTCCGACGACTCACCTCCGTCGAATTGCCTCCAATCCTTCATCCAATTCCGTGCTTTTAATTCTGAAATTGCTTCTACTCACACGAATACGGTAAAGATAAACAACAAACCACATTATCATCGATTTCCAGATCTCAGTAGATCAAACTATCATCATCGATCATCAATCTATATGAAATCTGAAATCCCCCAACGATCGAAGTTTCATTGTTGCTGAACTCCTTGATATCATGTTCTTCATAGAAAAAACTTCACTGAAGATGCTTTGAATTTGAATCGTTTTATCCTCCATCAATTCGTTCCCCGGAGTACACCGTAATCTGACTTCATCTCGGCCTCCACTGTGGATTGAAGACCTGAACGGAGAAGATGATCCCTTGTCGATCAAAAGTTAGGTATCATATGTTTCTATTGTTGATTCCTGACCTTTGTTTGACCTTTATGAATTGTTTTTTCCTAATCGTTAAGTTGAACCTGTTTAGTAAATATGTTTTTAAAAAGAGTTAAATCCTTGTGTTGATTGTAGGTATAAAAATAGACACCTTTGTTATTGAAAAATATAAATATTTGTTTGCATTCAACATGTTTGATGAAATGCCTAATATCACAGGTTAACTTCACTTTGACTTCATGAACGATGAACCAATTCCAATTTAGGATTTTGAACAATTTTTTTTGTTATATTTTGAGAAATGTAACAGGAGAGAGCCATATATGTGCACCATAATATGATATAACTCAAAAGCTCATTAATCGTCATATAATATAATAGCTTCCTAGTTAATGTAGTAGTTGCTAAATTTTGATTTAAAGATGTTTATATATGTATGTGTTAAATATGTATATTATTTATACATTTGGAATTTACACTTTTTGAGTGGAAAATAATTCAAGGAAAAAAATCATTTTTTAAGCATATTATATTCATATTAAAAATTCCAGTATTAGTATTACATAATTGCTAGCCTTATAACCCTATTTATTCCATATTGTGTAATTTTTTTTATGTTTAGTAATATTCTATAATAAAGTTCTTGAACTTTTGGGAAGTCGTAGAGTCTTCATTAAAAAAATTCATTATTTCTGTCAGGGATATTATGCTGCGTCATTGTATGTTTTTGTTAGTCCGTTTATGTAAACGGGCTTAGGCTTGTCCAACCGTCTTTTATTAGAGTTAGATTACTTAAGGTGCAAGCATGCATCGTGTTTCATAACCTTGGCAATTATTCTTGTAACCCTAATCACGCCTCTACAATAGCAATTCTTAATCGAGTTCTTCTGAGGCTGTGGATTATAATCATTCAGCACACTTTGAATCATTGTCTTTTGTTCTTACCTGAAATATATTTTGAATCTTATCGATCTTCTAAGGATTATTATCCTATCAACTGGTATCAGAGTAGGAGATCGTGTAATTTATACACATCTCTTCTGTTTATAGAGTTATTAGGGTTTCCGTTGATATTGGATCTGGTTCAGCTGTCATCACTATGTTCTTGACACTATACTATGATTCTAATATTACCCTAAAATTATTTGAGTTTACATGTCTGATACTTAACAGGTTATATCATCATGGAGCATGATGATTCTCACTTCAACTCTATAAATCTTTCGAGCAACATTGGATTGACCACTAGGATCCCAATTCTCTTCCCTAAAGAATATGAAGTTTGGGCGCTTCACTTCGAAGATTACGTTCTTGGCCTAGAAGACAACGGATATCTTATATGGGAGGCAATCACTATTGGACCGTTTGTTCACAATGAAAGCAAAAGAGTTATCAAAACTCAAAACGACTACAACAAAATCCTTCTTGATATTAAGGACGTTCCACAAGATGAGAAGGAAAAAAAATTGATTAGCAATGTTAAAGCACTGAGAATTATTCAATTTGCCTTGCAGGCTGACACTTTTCATCTGGTTAGTTCATGTGATACAGCCAAATTCATTTGGGATCGGCTTAAGGAACTCTACTCAATAGATGCGGATCTTGAGCACTCAACTCAAATGCTCTTGCTTTTAGAGTTTGGTGCATTTACACAGAAGTCTGAAGAGATTTCGATTCAAACTTTCAATTGTTACAATCATCTATTAAGCAGAATGACAAAACATGGCATTAGACGTGAAGTTATTGAACAAAACGTCACGTTCACGAATGGGCTCAGATCAGTGGAAGGCGGTGATGTCTACAGTTAAAGCACATGAACAATTCAAGAATTATTCTTTGGCCAAGCTTGTTGGTATCCTGAAGTCACATGAAGATGAAGTGACTAAAGAAGCGAAAGTTGTCTCTGGGATGGGATCATTAGCACTTGTCGCGAAGGGTAAGAAAGTTGCTTAAAAGGATGATCTAGATTTTGAGCTTTCTGATTGTGAACTCTCTAAAGAAGATTTTGCAATGATGGTGTCGAATCCAAGGAGGTTCGCAAAGAAGAACTTCAACTGGAACAATAACCAAAACTGGTAGGGCAGTTATAGCTCTGAAAAGGTGAAAGTGGAAAATGTGAACAGTTCGCAAAAGGATGGAGACAAGAAAGAAAAGAAGCTCACAGGTGACTCCGGATATGATTGCAATTATTTCCATGGAAAAAATTATTTAGCGAAGGAGTGCATGCTGCGAACATTGAACAAAATGAAAGAGGGAGAAGATGATGAAGCTTACTATTTGTGAAAACTTGAAGAAATCAAGAAGAAAAAGAATGCATATAACTCTATGCCTACTTTGATTGTGCAGGAAAAAGAAGTTGATGATGAATTTGGCAGGGTGGAAGTCTGGTCCACAGATTCTGAAGAAGAGGAGGTTCGTAGGCCTACTCATGGAAAAAGCTTCGTTGTGAAAGAGGAGGATTCGTGCTCTGGAGGAAGATGCTTTGTGGTGATGAATGATGTGTCACAATTAAGCGGATATGTTACTGATAGTGGACGTGGGAGTGATAGTTGTTTTGCTGCAAAACTAGTGTTTGAACAAATAAGTGAATGTGATCAAATGATCAATAAGGTACACTCTATTCTTGAATCACTTAATATTCCTGTGTCACGATACGAAACTAAACTAAATGAATTAAAATTCACATTTTCAAGCATCAGTAACAGTTTAAAACAAACTCGCTTGACAAATTCTAACCTAACTGATCTAATCAGCAGGGTTTCATCAACAAGTAAGGAGAGACGTATTTGGATATAGAAGATTCAGTCGTTTTTAGCCAAGTGTAGGGATGAGTTGATTTATTTACAATGAGACAATTTAATGCTTTTGAAACAACATAATATTTTTTGTTTGATTGCGAAAAGGCTTTATTATTAACATTACTCAATTGCATCTTGATTGTGAGATTGGTAAGAAAATTCACAAAATGATTTTACCATTCCTTGAGTTAAAGGAAGACGAAATCGACGCTGATTGTTACAAGTGTGAATCAATAGTTTCGTCTGATGAAACTTCAAATGCTTATAGGATAGGTCTGGACAAAATCAAATCATATATTCAGTCCAAAGACAATAAAACATGTTGAAGCAGCTTTTGGATGAAATGACAAAAGACAAATTAAATCTAGTACTTACTAAAGTTCGACTCATTGAGTACCAAGTTAAGTTCATATAATAAGCTTAATGCTGAAAATACATCTGAATTTGATAAGGACAGTGATATGAGTGAAATTTCGGTAGAGGATGAGGTTGACTGTTCTGAGTTCATTAAAAATGAACCTGTCACTGCGAAAGTTCTAATTTCTGAGGATTTAGTAGAGTTCGCATGAATTTCCAAAACTAAACCTAAGGTTTTAAAATCAAAAGCGACCGTTTTTCCTAAAGTCCAAACTTTCCCCAACCAAGTTTTTACAAAAAAAGGACTTGACAAAAACAAAACCACTGAATTAACGTCCTTAGTTGAAAAAGACAACGCAGATGGGTGTGATGCATACTTTTGGCCAGCTCCAATCGATGACGTTGATGAAACAGTTGGTCTCTCTAAAAGGACGAAATGGAGAGTAAAAGAAAGATACGTGGCAGAACCTTTGAATAAAGTCAATTCTAGCTACGAGAAAGGAAGTCCCAGTGGAACTAAGAGGGTTTCTAGCGACACATCCTATATGCAAAACGAAACTTCTGTGAAAAGACCAAGAGTGAAAGCAAACGTTCACAAATCTTTAGAACAGTTCACAGCTCAGAAACAACAAAGGAACGTCAGATACAACAAAAATCTTAGGCAAAGAAAACAGTTATGGCAATCTAGAAACCCCAACTTCGTTCACATTGAGAAACCTCTCAATCAAAAGGCGAAAGTAGTACCAAAAGCAAATCCAAGGAACTTTTCGCAAAATCAGTTTCGCAGTCCACAAAATTCTAAACAGAAGGTTTTTCAAAAACCCATTCTTTCAAAGCCAAAAAGCCATGTGGAGAGTCCAAAACAGCACTTACACACCAAGAATGCTTCGCATCCTCACATGACATCAACAGATATTAAAGGAAAAGGAAAGCAGGTTTCGGATCATCATGTTCAAGTAAAGAAGTCTGAAACTAACACAAAGAAAAGTGATAAAGTGTTTGTGAAAAGAGAAAACAAAAATCAATCATCTTCAAACGATACTAACTTAAATGATAAAAAGATTAAGGTTTTTAAAATCACAAAGAAAGATAACACCACCTTAATAAAACGAACTTATATGGTTGATCGTTCAATAACTTTCCCTCTCTCTGTAAAAGACTCACAAGCACCCAAACAACTTTGGGTTCCTAAATCTGCTTCATTTTTTGTAGGTAATTCTTGACGAATAGTTTGACACTGAATGGTAAATCGACAGTGGTTGTTCGCGTCACATTACCGGTAGGAAGGAGGAAATGCGAGAGTATAGGGAACTGAAGAATGGTGGAAAAGTAAAGCTTGGGAATAACTCTCTTGGAGAAATAAAAGGTTATGGGATGATAACAAATGGTGAATTCTCAATTCGAAAAGTTGCATATGTCGAGGGTCTGCAACATAACCTTATAAGCGTTTCGCAGTTGGTCATTGGTACAGGATTAAAAGTCTCATTTGATGACGAAGGTTTAGAGATCATAGAAATGAAAACCAAGACTATCCTTCTAAATTCTGACCAAAGGGCGAAATGTATCCATGGAACTTAAATCCAATTCGAGGGAAGCCAGCTCCTACAGACGAAAGTTGGCTATGACATAGAAGACTTTTGCACCATAACCTCAAAGATATCAACAAGCTCGTTCTTGGTGATCATGTACGAGGACTTCCTCTCCTAAAGTATGACAAGGATCATCTTTGCGCTACATGCGAAATGGGGAAGCAAAGCAGGAAAAGTCATCCAACGGTGGTAAATATGAAAGTCATCGACCCACTCGAATTATTGCACATTGATCTTTGTGGGCCATCTGTGATCGAAAGTATTGGTAGTAATAAATATATCCTCGTAATTGTGGATGGTTTTTCTCGTTTTACTTGGGCTTATTTTCTTATGTAGAAATTTGAAGCCACTTCAAAGCTCCAAAACTTCGTAAAGCAGATTGAAATACAACTGCGAAAGCTGGTTCGCAATATTCGCAGTGACAATAGGATGGAATTTAAAAACCAGGTGTTTGAAAATTTTCTGACTGCGAAAGGTGTTTCACATAATTTTTCAGCTCCTTACACTGCACAACAGAACGGGGTCGTTGAAAGGCAAAATTGATCATTGTGCAAGGCTGCGAGAACCATGCTCTCATTTGCGAATCTGTCACTCTACTTTTGGGCAGATACGATAGGAACTACCTGCTATACCCAAAACTGTTCCTTTCTTAATAAAAGATTCTCTATCAATCCCTATGAACTATTAAACAAACGAAAACCTAACGTAAAGTTTTTCCATGTTTTTGGTTCCAGGTGCTTTATCTTTAACTCTAAAGAACAGAGGAACAAATTCGATGTGAAAGCTGACGAAAGTATCTTCTTGGGATATTCGCTGATTTCTAAGGCATATAGGGTTCTCAAAAAAACGATCAAAACGAATAGAAGAAACCTATTATGTGACGTTCTATAACAACTACTTAAAGAAGATTCAAGCGAACAACAGTCAATCAAAGGAGAATTTTCCTAAACCAAGCCCTGCCACCATTCTCTATCTAATCTCTACGAAGAGTCCATGCTATTGTTTGATGAGCCAGAGAATGCGATCACTTCCGAATCTAAAGCAGCTGACAACAAGGTTGGTGAATCGAAGAAGGTTATTGACGACACTACACATGATATGCACAAAGAGCAACCAAGTGCGAATAATCCAAAAGACACGAATGCTGCAGTTCAGGGGGAGCGTTTCGAATCAACTACCGATGAAACCTTTCAGGGGGAGCACCAAATTTCAACAAATACCCAAGAAAGTCCACTTCATGGAGAGAATCCGACAACTGAAGAAAAAATATACTCATCATTCGAGGGGGAGAAAGATGATGCAAATGATGATTCGGATGTACAGTCAGAATTTGAGGACATAAATACTGAAAAGGATCCCACTTATGATCCTAATTATCCTCCTCTGACTAAATGGACAAGAGATCATCCAAAAACGCAGGTAATAGGCGAATCATCTTCAGGAGTTCTTACAAGGGAACAACAAAAAGCGAAACGAACGACTTTACTCTCCAAAGCAGAATATTGCATGTTCAATTCGTTAATCCCCAAAGCCGAACCCAAAAACGTTCAGATTGCTCTAGTTATTCGGATTGCGTACAAGCGATGCAGGAGGAACTTAATGAATTTGAATGAAACAAAGTCTGGAGGCTGATTCCTACTCCAAATGATGCATCTATTGTAGGGTTAAAGTGGGTGTTTCGCAACAAGCTTGATAAAGAAGGAAATGTTATAAGAAACAAAGCACGATTGGTTGTAAAAGGGTATTTTCAAGAAGAAGGCATTGATTACAAAGAGACTTCCGCACCTGTCGCTAGGCTAGAATCAACTCGCATCTTTTTGGCTTATACAGCACATAAGAACTTTGAGGTTTATCAATTGGATGTCAAGTGTGTCTTTTTAAATGGGGAGCTAGAAGAGAATGCTTATGTGGAGAAACCACTAGGGTTTATAAATGAGAACTATCCCAACCATTTCTATATTCTGGACAAAGCAGTCTACGGTCTAAAACAAGCTCCAAGAGCCTGGTACGAAACTCTAACTCGTTTCTTGAAAATGTCTAAATTTAAACAAGGTTTGGTTGACCCAAACGTCTTTCGCAAGAAAGAGGGTGACCACTTAATGATTGTCCAAATATACGTTGATGACATTATCTTCGGATCAAGTAATCCCAGCTTAACAGCTGAATTCCGAAAGCTAATGGAAACGAAATTTGAGATGGGCTCAATGGGTCTAATTAACTTTTTCCTTAGATTAAATATAAGACTGAGCCGGGAAGGTATATTTATCAATCAGAAGGCATACACGAAAACCTTGCTTGCTAAGTTTGGAATGGTGGGAGACTCAAAAACGAAGGTTCCAATGGCATTCGGAATGAAACTAACACTATCTTTGGAAAAAACCAGCTACTGATACGACACTTTATCGTGAAATGATAGGTTCATTAATGTATTTAACAACTAGTTGACCAGACATTATGTTTTCTGTTTGTTATTGTGCCAGGTTCCAAGCGAGTCCTTGTGAACCTCACATGGTGGCCGTCAAGAACATTTTGATACCTTAAACGAACCTCATCGTTGGGTATATGGTCTCCATCAAACTCAGATTTCTTTGTACAAGCTTTTCCAGATGTTGATCTTGGAGGTTGTGGCCTGGATAGAAAAATTACAACGGGAGGATGCCAATTCTTGGATGGAAAACTCGAAAGTTGGCAGTCGAAAAAGCAAACTTGTGTATCCCCCTCAACTGCTGAAGCAGAGTATATAGTTGCAGCCTCATGCACTTCACAAGTCATTTGGATTCAAAGCCAACTTCGTGACTATGGTCTGAATATGAAACGAATCCCCTTATAATGTGACTCCGAAAGTGCCATTCGCATCTGTCACAATCCAGTGCAACACTAAAAAAAACACATAGCATTGCGGTATCATTTTATCAATGATCATGTGGAAGATGGTAATGTTGAAGTACACTTCGTAAGATCTGCTGATCAGATATATTCACAAAAGTCTTGCCTGAAACAACCTTTAATAAAATCCTTCAAGGCTTGGGAATGATGGAAGTTGAATTAGTTCCAAAATCACTTTCGCTTTAATGTTGACACTTTCGTTTTTGGTTGGACTTTCGCACTCGCGCCTAAAGTTTTCATGCGAATTCGTGTGAACGCTGGTAGTAATTCGTAGTCATTGTTTGCCATGCGAATTGGTGCGAACGCTCGCAGTAATTCGCATCCATTATTTTTCCGATACTTAATGCAAAAGCTCTACATCTTTCATGGTCAATTGTTCTCTCGTGGTTTGAAGCGTATTATATCCTTTTGTATATTATGTATATTTTTTTTAATATCTATTTTATTTTATCATTTTTTTTAATTTCTTATTAATTTTTTTTAAATAAAAAAAAATTAATTTTTGTCATTTGCCTTGTTTCAATATTTTCAAAATATAAAAACATTTTTTTTTGTTTTGTTTATTTTATTTTAATTTTTTTTACTCATAATCTCTTTGTTCAAGTTCTTTTTGTGCATATTTGAAGGCAAAATCTTTACCTTTGAAAACGAATGATGGGGCAGGTATAAATTTCTTTTTCTATGCACTAGCTAAGTGTCCCTAGAAGCATGCTGTTGTATGTTGTCTAAAGCCTCGACAATTTTATGATGAAGCCTTAACAAATCGATAACACCAATCGTTTCTTCCTAATTAGGCTACGAATTCACATAAATCATGAGCTACCTTACTCTTCTCATATTGAGTAAAGAGTTGCCTGCTTGGTCACTTTTGCATAGCAGAGGTACATTCGTTTCTTTGGAACCACCTCCTACATTTCTCCATCACTTTCGCTTTCATAATTGTAACCCTTGAGACTCTCAGATATTACCACTGAGGTTTATGGTTACACAACATCTGTGTTAATGATCTTAGTTTTTAACACCACAAACTAAGTGAAACCCACACTTCAACACACCTTTATGTATTGACGGTGAACAATTACATGTTCTAGATATTTCACCAAGGAATTAACGAAACTCCACTTTCGGGGTTTGTACCAAGAAATCTTTTTTTTTATTTTGCAAGATCTAAATGAAATGTTCTAAACCTAAGACATTTCTACCCAATAGATCCAGGTTTTTTTTTTTTTTAGATTTCTATCATTATCCACGTCACTAAAACAATTTCAAAGCTACTCGTTCAATTGACTACTCTGGTCACACGAGTACTTCATCCTAATGTTCATACTTATATCAAGTTTTTGAATTTGGTTGAAGAAATAGCCACCACAAAAGCCTAAAGAAAAGATGTCTTTCACTGTTTCTCAATAAACATGTGATCGTAATTCAACGGGGTACCACACAGACACTTCTTATTCTCTCTTGATTTTGAAGGAAAAGATCTTTGCCCGGGATCCACAGTTTCCTTTCTTAAAATAGACATCACTAAAATCCCATACATATGCTTTGATTTACTTATTTATCTTTGGCACACTTTAGCACGAAGATCCTTGTGATTTTCCAAAAGTCTGGTTCATGGTATTTACTCTCTTTTCAGTTTCGCAGTTCAACTCAAGTTTGCCTAAAAGCGAAAGTTTGTTTTCGGTGCAAATGGTGATACATGCTCAAAAGCGAAAGGGGAGAAACTTAAGTGGTACTTTTGTGGATAAGAATTCAAATGGGCGCGTTAAACTTTGAACTAACGCTTCTTTTCTGCCGCCTAACATGCGTTTCTGATGTCATAGTTGTCATATCACGCTTTTTCAGGTGTCGTTTCAGTAATTGATGTACTCTCTCTCCGGATTTCTCTCACCAAACAAATGGTATAAAGGGATTTTGACGCTAGCTCTCTCATTACCACTCACAAATACTCTCAAAGATTTTTGGCGATCAAAATTCTATCTACTGTTCATCATCTTCAACCTCAAGAACTCATCAATCGCGGGATCTTCTGAAACTCCTTCGGTTCATGAACACACAGGGCAGTCATTCCTTCTCAACATGAAGCAAAATCAAAATCTCATTCTCGATCTCAATCCTCTCAAATATGACAGCTACATGTTGCCCATCATTGAATGCTTGAAGTACTCATCACTGGTCAAAGCGTTAACCACATCAGAAATCGTTCTGATGTTACTCCTGACGAAGGATTACTCGACCGCTTGCTATATCAAGGAAGAACAGCGCATCACGTTTGAAGTCGATAATCATAAAACCTCTATTAGCAAGTCTCGATTTTGCTCATTGCTAGGGCTTGCTCTGTCCGCTGATATGATAGATCCTGACTCCATCACCATCGTTGTCATCATGGAGATGTTCTATCAAATGGGGTATAAAGAAACCCTAACTACAATTTCAAAATTTCGGAAGCCCAATCTACCACCATTATGGAACGGGCTTTTCACTCTCTTCTTTAAAAGTTTCTCGGAGCGTGTCACGGATCTGATTGCACTAGCAAGTTGTTCATGTCAATTTTGTATGGTTTCTACAACGGAATTAACATCGATTTTGGAGCTGTTCTTTGGGCTCAAGTGGTACAAAGCACACATTCATCCACGAGACACAGCGAGATCTCTTGTGCTCGCTTCTGGACAATTATTGTTCAGAAGGCAATCGATAAGCATAACATTCCTGTCATGAGGGACTCTTTCATGTCTGTCATCTCTACTTTTCATACCACAAACATTATACTTGCGGATAATTCTAAGTTTTTGTTTGTTGTAATTCACATATGAATCATAAGTAATTCACATATGAATTACATGTGATGCACATATGAATTACATGTGATTCACATATAAATTATATGTGATTCACAAGTAAATCACATGTGATTCACATTTAAATCACAAGTGAATCACATATGAATTACATATGATTCACATATAAGTTAAAGATTCACAAGTAAATCACATGTGATTTACATGTAAATCACATATGAATTACATGTGATTCACATGCAACTCACATATAAATCACATGTAAATCACAAGTGAAGCACATATGAATTACATGTGATCCATGTGTAAATCACAAGTGAATCACATATGAATTACATGTGATTCACATGTAATTTACATATAAATCACATGTATATCACAAGTGAATCGTACATGAATTACATGATATTCACATCTAAATCACAAGTGAATCACATATGAATTACATATGATTCACATGTAAATCATATGTAATTCACATATAAATCATATGTAATTCACATATAAATCACATGTAATTCACATTTGAATCTTACATGATATATATAAATAAATAAATATATATATATATATATATATATATATATATATGTATATATATATATATATATATATATATATATATATATATATATATATATATATAGGTTCAGGTTCATGTGAGACTATTCTAATTTTGTGAGACCGTGAGACCAAATCTAAAAATAATTTTAAAATGATAAATAAATGGAAAAATCCAAAAAAAAAATTAATATTACTTTCGGAACTTGAATTAACTAAAAAAATATAAAAAAATTAAAAAAATTAAAAAAAATCCCGTTTTTTTTTGAAAAATATTGAAATATTCTAATAGAATATTACACTGTACATATTCTGAAAAATAATTTTAAAATGCAAAATAAATGGAAAAATCTAAAAATTCTTTTTTTAAATATTATTTTCGGAACTTGAATTAACTAAAAAAAATAAAAAAAATCCCGTCTTTTTTTTTTTAAATACATGAAATATTCTAATAGAATATTACACTATACATATTCTAAAAAATAATTTTAAAATGCAAAATAAATGGAAAACCCAAAAATTCATTTTTTAAATATTATTTTCGGAACTTGAATTAACTAAAAATATAAAAAATAATAACAAAAAATAAAAAAATAAAAAAATACGTCTCACGGTCTCACAAAATTAGGCCGTCTCACATGAACCTAACTATATATATATATATACACACACACACATATTTTTGTGAGTGTTCCAGCATTAATCAATTTTTTTTTAAAAAAAAAATTCTTGTAGATTTAGAATAATTTGTGGAATATATTGAACATGAGAAAGTGATAGATTGAAAAAAATATGAAAATCTTGACACGAAGAAATGATATCACTTTAAATCTTTGTAGCATTTTTTATTTGTTATATTTTATTTTGTATTGAATAAACAACTTATACTATTGTGTTTATATACTAGTAAATAAATATGGTTTTTTATGAAAAAAATATGCATCTATCTTCCTAAAACGTTAAATAATTTCGTTAAAATAGTTACAGTTTTTTTAATATTCCAGCTTTTTAAAAATTTATTGGTTTTAAAAAAATTGTTGCTCTTAAAAAAAATTCAGATTTTTTTAAAAAAAATTCATGTTTTCTAAGAAAATAAAAAATCCGCATTTAAAAAAATGTAAATTATTATTATTATAAAAAAATAATCAGAAATTTCGATTTATTATGTTGGTTTTTAGATTTTTTTTATTAATATTTCCACTAACACCAAAAATTAAACATTAAATGAAATTTGTAAGATGACGATCATGTCCTTAATGAGTTAATTTTGATCCAACGCTCCACTTTTAGTTCTCGAATTCTCAGAAAAACTATAAGTTCTCAATAGATCTCACCTTATATATATATATATATATATATATATATATATATATATATATATATATATATATATATATATATATATATATATATATATATATATATAAAATTAAAAAGCACATAAAATATCGTGAAAAAACTGCATCAAGAAGTGCCCATTTTTATTATTCACATCCCATGATAAAGTTTGTCTTCTAGGAACTACCGTGTTTTAAATGGGATCTAAAGATTTTGATTGAAAAATAACCAATTCCATATTAAAATTGGCAGCTTCTGATTCCAATCATTAAAAAAAAATAAAAAAATAAAAATAAAAAAAATAAAAAAATAAAAAAAAGGTTTGATTGATACTTTCTTGTTGAATAAATCTTTATATATCATCCGATGAATCATTGAAAAAATAATTAATCATTGAAAAAAATAATTGAAATGAAAACCAATGGTTTAACGTGTTTGTTTTCTATAAAAAAAAATAATAATAATAAACATCATCTCCAATATCCTCTCCAACCGGTATGGCAATGATGCATAACATCAATATTGTTGTGTATATCTTATGCAGAGTAATATCAACTTTGTCGCATATCATTTTGAGAGGTGTGTCAAATTGGTAAAAAAAACAAACTTAAATAAACAAAATTAATAAAAAGGAAATAAATTATATACACTCACTCTCTCTCTCTCTCTCTCTCTCTCTCTCTCTCTTGTTAGGTGTTGTTTGTTTTTTCTGAGGAAAAATGTCTGCAGTCGAATAAATTTTTATTTACAAATTTGTCAAAAATATCATGTTTGTATCGTCGAATATTTTTTTTAAGTTTTGTAATTTTTTTTTCAAATTGTTTATCATTAATAAAGTTGGAAAAATATAAATTAAAAATAAAGATATATATGTTTTTTTAGGCTAGAAAATGTATGAAGAAGTTAGAAGACTTTGGTCCACATCTGCGCCAAGAAGAGGGTGCACAGACATTTTTAGGTCTGCAGTCTTCAAAAAAACAAACAGTCTGCGAAGGCTAATGTCTGCGCGTGGTCTGCATGGCGCAGACAGAAGATGATATGCAGATCTGCAGACAAAAAACAAACACTATGTAACATCGTAAAATTTAAAACAAATTTTCACATCTTAAAACACATTTTCCAAACATATTTATTAACAAATTCCCATTGTATCATAACTTTGTTTCACAAAACATTTCCCAAGATCAAAATACATAAATCCCGTGCATGTGTACGAATCATGTCGGCGCCTTCCCGCGATCATCATTGGTACCTGAAACACATAACACTGTAAGCACAAAGCTTAGTGAGTTCCCCAAAATACCACACATAACACATACTAGCCACTCGAGGCTATAACTCTGTGGGCCATTAAGCCCTAACTCTATGGACCCTCTGGTCCTAACTCTGTGAACCTTCCGGTTCTAACTCTGATATACTCTATTATACACATGACATAAATCACATAGAAGTAATGCAGTGCAACACATCACATAAATAGGATACAATAACTCTGTCACATAACTCTAGTTACCACTCAAGGTAAAGTATAGTGAGAAGACTCACCTCAGATGTCTCGGTAAATCTCTGACTCGGTAGAAATACAATCTAGCCTCCACCTAATCACATAAAGTAACACTCTCATAAATATAACTCTCAGGACTAGACTCAACCCTCTCTTGGCACCCTCAGAAGGGTAAAATACCATTTTACCCCTCCTTTGGCTCAAAGGCCCTCATTGTTGACCAACCCTAAAAGTCAACTCAAGTCAACGGTCAAACTTTGACCCGACTCGTCGAGTGCACTTGGGCAACTCGGCGAGTCTACACGTGTCCACTAACTCCCTAGTCTCGCTTGGCATGTCGAGTCCCTCCCCTTTCTCGACGAGTCACACCTGGCATGAACCGCGGGGCTACCCCGACTCAACTCGCCGAGTCTCAAGAACAACTCAGCGAGTTCCGCCTTGCACTCCAGTCCTCTAATCCCTCTCTGACTCACTGAGTTGTTTCCCCCAACTCGGCGGGTCTACTCGCTGAGTGATTTACGGGAAACCCTAACCCTACTCGCCAAGTCTGCCCTAGAACTTGGCGAGTTCATGCCATGCACAAACTCAATTGACCTCCTGAGGTCAGATCTGTTCCTTTGGTCCATAGATCTGACCTTCCCAAGCCTGATAAACACGTAAAGCTCGAATCTTGCCACTCATGGGACATCTAAAAGGTTCCACTTGGTGATTTAGCTCCAAAAATAACATCCTAAGTTTATGGCTCCCAAAACAACCCAAAAAGTTCCAAGGGTTAAGGTCTCTGGACCTCTTTGTGTCCAGATTCAAAGCATAAACTCGAGAGGGGACCAATTGCTCCACATATCCATTCTCTAAAGGGGTTAGAAAACCCTAACTCTTAGAATCAACACCAAATCTGAAGAAGGTCCAAATAAATACCTCAAGATGAAGTCTCTGAACTCTGAAATCACCAGAACTGCTCCTCCTTCAGCCTCCTCTTGCTTTGGTCACCTCCTTCTTGCAATCACACCAACAAAATGATCAAAAGTGGCCTCTCCTTCCTCACATTCGCTCTAGGCCTCTTAGGGTTTCTCTCTAGGGTTTGGTAGCCGCAAATGACGGCCCTAAGGGCCTTTAAATAGGTCCCAAACCCGGGATATTAGGGTTTGATTAAACAGCATGGACTCGTCGAGTCCACTCATAGACTCGCCGAGTCCAGTCATGAACCCGGATGAGAATTCGCGACCCTACTCGGCGAGTCTAAGCACCAACTCGCCGATTCCCTCCACAAAATTCAAAATAAATGAATAAAATAATATTCCTGGAAATCCGGATGTTACAATTCTCCCCCACTAGAATCAGACTTCGCCCTCGAAGTCTCACTCATCAAACAACTCTAGATGATGCTCACGCATCTCGCGCTCCGGCTCCCAAGTCAGCTCTGACCCTTTTCTATGCTGCCACTGGACCTGCACCAGAGGCACTTCCTGGTTTCTCAGAACCTTGATCTTCCGATCTCTAATTGCCACCGGTCTCTCAACATAGTTCAGGCTCACATCCACCTAAATATCCTCTAATGGTACCACTGCCGACTCGTCGCCTATACACTTTCTCAACTGTGACACGTGGAAAGTGTCATGAATCTGACCCAACTCTGCAGGTAGCTCTAAATGGTAGGCTATCCTGCCCACTCTCGCGATCACCCTAAAAGGTCCAATATGTCGAGGCCCCAACTTGCCCCTCTTCCTGAATCGGATCACTCCTTTCCAAGGAGAGACCTTCAGGAGCACGAAGTCGCCGACCTGAAACTCGAGCTCGGACCGGCGCCTGTCCGCATAAGTCTTCTGACGACTCTGAGTGGTCAACAACCTCTGTCTGACCTGCTGTATCTGATCAGTCTTCTAAAACACAATCTCTGTACTACCCATCACACGTTGCCCAACCTTTCCCCAACAAATGGGGGTCCAACACCTCCTCCCATACAGCAGCTCAAAGGGTGGCATATCAATGCTCGAATGATGGTTGTTGTTGTAGGAAAACTCTGCCAAGGGAAAATACGTGTCCCAACTCCCGCCGAAATCCAACACGCATGCCCGGAGTATGCCCTCGAGCGTCTGAGTCGTCCGCTCGCTCTGCCCGTTAGTCTGTAGGTGATATGCGGTACTAAAATGCAGCCTCGTACCTAACTCCTCATGAAATTTCTTCCAGAATCTGGAAGTGAAACACACATCTCGATCTGAGACAATCGAGATCGGCACTCCATGTCGCGATACCACCTCTCTCACGTACAACTCTGCCAGCCTCTCCACAGAAGAGCTCTCGCTAATAGCAAGGAAGTGAGCGCTCTTCGTCAACCTGTCTACAATCACCCAAATTGCATCGACGCCCCTTGCAGTCCTCAACAATTTGGTGATAAAATCCATAGTAATTTGCTCCCACTTCCACTCGGGAACCTCTAACGGCTGCAACTTACCATGCGGTCTCTGGTGCTCGGCCTTAACCCTACGACAGGTTAGGCACCTCTCAACGAACCACGCGACGTCCCTCTTCATACAGGGACACCAATACTCCTTCTTCAGGTCCAAATACATCTTAGTGGCCCCGGGATGGATTGAGAACTTCGATCGATGTGCTTCTTCCATCAAAATGGTACGCGTCCCGCCCACAAACGGTACCCAAATCCGACCCTAAAATGTCATAAGCCCCCGACTATCGGTAAAGAACTCCGATACCTGTCCGATAACTCGTTCCCTCTTATGGTTTTCTGGTCTCACAGCCTTAGCCTGGGCCCCTCGAATGGTATCCAACACCGGAGTCATCACTGTCAATCTCATGCAAACGTCCCGCATCGGGGCGCTTTCCGCCCTACGGCTCAGGGCATCGGCTACCACGTTAGCCTTACCTGGGTGGTACAGGATCTCGCAATCATAATCCTTTACCACGTCCAACCATCTCCTCTGCCGCATATTCAAGTTAGGCTGATCCATCAAGTACTTCAGGCTCTTGTGATCCGTGTATATGGTACACACTGGACCCCATACAGATAGTGACGCCAGATCTTGAGGGCGAACACTACTGCTCCCAACTCTAGATCGTGGGTGGGATACCTCATCTCATGAGGCTTCAGTTGCCTCGATGTGTATGCTATCATGTGCCCCCTCTGCATGAGCACCGCTCCCAACCCTAATATCGACGCATCACAATATACCACGAAGTCCTCCATTCCCTCCGGAAGGGCTAACACCGGGGCTTCGCATAGCCTTTGGCGAAGTGTCTCGAAGGAGGTCTGCTGCTCTGGGCCCCATGAGAAAGCAACACCCTTCCGGGTCAACTTGGTGAGTGGCATGGCGATCTTGGAGAAATCCCTGATAAATCTCTGATAATAGCCTGCCAATCCTAGGAAACTCCTGATCTTTGTAGGTGACCTCGGCACCTCCCAACTCATCACCGCCTCAATCTTGGCCGGATTAACCAATATCCCTTTCTGGTTAACGAGATGCCCTAGGAACTGGACCTCTCGTAACCAGAAATCACACTTGGAGAATTTGGCGTAAAGCCTCTCCGATCTCAAAACTCCGAGGATCTCTCTCAAATGTTCCTCATGCTGCTCTCTGGACCTCGAATACACCAATATGTCGTCAATGAACACGATCACCGAGCGATCCAACATCGGCCTACAGACTCTGTTCATGAGATCCATGAACACCGCCGATGCATTGGTGAGCCCGAAAGGCATCACCACGAACTCGTAATGCCCGTAACGAGTCCTGAACGCTGTCTTCTGGATGTCCTCATCTCGCACCCTTACCTGATGATATCCCGACCTCAAATCGATCTTGGAGAACCAAGATGCTCCCTGTAACTGATCGAACAAATCGTTGATCCTCGGCAACGGGTAACGGTTCTTGACCGTCAGCTTGTTCAATTCCCTGTAATTAATGCACATCCGGTGTGAGCCATCCTTTTTCTTAACAAAAAGGATAGGGGCTCCCCATGGCAAACTACTCGGCCGAATAAACCCCTTCCCTAGAAGCTCCTGAAGCTATGAGGATAACTCCTGCATCTCTGGAGGCGCAAGGCGATAAGGCGCCTTGGCCATAGGCCTAACCCCCGGAACCAAATCGATGCTGAACTCAACCGGACTCTCGGGAGGCACACCCGATAACTCTTCCGGAAATACATCCGGGAACTCACGCACTATCGGAACCTCATCCACTGACCTCAGTCTTTCTGAATCAACCCTCGTATCCATCACATACGCTACAAATCCCTTACAGCCCTGCTGTAGACTCTGCCTCGCCCTAGCGGCTGAACAAAATGCCGACCTAGAACGCGTACCCTCGCTGTACACTGTAAGAACTCCCTCACTAGGGTCTCGTATGGTCACCAGCTGTCTCTCACAGTCGATAACCGCTCCAAACTTGCTCAACCAGTCCATGCCCACGATGAAACAGACATCTCCCATCGCAATAGGAACTAGATCAATCGGAAACTCAACGCCGAAAATCCCGAGTACACACCCTCGGATCACCTCGGTGGCATACACCACTCTCTCGTCAGCTATGGAAACTCTCAGAGGTTGACTCAATGCCTCTCGACTAATACTGATGTGCTGAGTAAAAGCCAAAGATACAAAAGACCGACTCGCACCCGAGTCAAATAACACCAAGGCAGGTACAAAATTCACAAGAAAAGTACCTACGCATAACATAATATACGCACAAAATCTCAACATAAAAGTAAATATATGAAAGAAGACATACCAACCACGACATCGGGCGCTACGCGGACCTCCTCCGCAGTCGACTGGAAGGCTCTCCCTCATGCCTTCGGTACCTCGGCCTTCACTAGCCGGCTCTCAGTAGCTCTGATAGCACCAGGGGCAGATCCTTGAGGTGCTCCCTGCGCTGTCTCTCATAACGGTGGACACTCTGCCTTGCGGTGTCCGGTCTGGTTGCAGTGAAAACATACTGCAAACCCCTTGGGGCAATCCTTGGCCATATGCCCCTCCTTGCCACATTTGTAGCAAGACCCCGCTCTGCACACCCCATCATGGCTCTTGCCGCACTTGCCACAAGTGCGGCCCTTCTGACTCCCAGATCGCGAATCAGCAGGCTTGGCCCGCTTGGCTGTCGGCTGAGACTGAGACTGTGCCGGTCGCCGATCCCTCCCCTGAGACTCAGCCTCCTCCCTAGCCTGGGTCTCCAACTCTATCTCCCTCTTCCTGGCATTTGCCTGAAGCTCAGCATATGTCCGGTACGTCGAGTTCGTTACGAACTCCCATATATCCCTCCTCAAAATACTCAGATAGCGGCTCATACGTGCCTGCTTGGAGGACACGTGCTTTGGGCAAAACATCGCCCGCTCATGGAACTTCCTCGTAATCACTGTGAAAAAATCAGTACCCTGCTTAAGGGTTAGAAACTCCTGGGCCAAACGCTCCCTCTCCACCTGGGGAACGTACTCATCTCGGAACATAGCAGTGAACCTCTCCCAAGTCACTGCAGCAAGCTCAACAGACGAATAATGCGCCGTCACAAACTTCCACCAATCCTTCGCTCCCAAGCGAAGCTGGTTCAGCACGAACCGGACTCTCAAGTGCTCAGGAGATGAGCAAGTAAAGAAACATCCCTCTATTGTTGGATAAGGTGTCTAAGTCCATAACTATTTCTGGTATGTACTTGACCCGACCCGGCATGGTCCATTTGGGTTGCATGGCACCATGCAATTGGATAAACTAAATGAGAGAAATA